>NC_070578.1:18480781-18832656 GCF_027409825.1 Scomber japonicus
TCATGTAGTACACATCTCACATTTTAGTCTTAAAATCAATGAATACATGTATAATAAATAAAATAGTGTAAAATGTTAATCTACTAAGCAGGATATTAGAAGAGAGGACATATGTGTTAAACAGCTTTCTGTTGGTGGTTTAAATGTTGAAATAGCCACTGAATGAATATTTACTTTGTTTAATAGCCTACGTCAACTATGAAAATAATCAAAGCGAGGTACAATCATAGCCCAGCAAAATGTACCTTACTTTTCTGAATTATGTTTTTTTATTACATTTTTAACAGTTTCCAAATATGTTACACCACTTTTTCACCTGTATGCTACACTTTTAAGTGAGGTAACGTTAGTCAGTGGAGTGGTGCATTAAAACTTAAGCATTGACTCGGGCAGCAACTTGCTCCCATGCTGCTTCTGTCTCCTTAGCGTCTGCAGCGTGTTACTTTTTATGAAATATATGATCATGTTCGCAACAGGCCTGCAGGGGGAGCTCCAGTTACAGTGAGGTTACATAACTCGAACTTGTTTGGTTTTCTCAGTAGTTGCCATGGCGAATCAAGGTATTGGGGCTCCATTGATGATGGCTTTTTATAGTGGTTGCGCACGAGCCAAACTCAAGGTGAACATACTCAGAGTTGATTGAACTAATTCAGATCAGCTGTTCTGGAACCGGATACTCAGAGTTTCCCATCTCAGTAAGTCAACTCAGAGTTCAGGGTTAGACTCAGAGTTTGTTGAACCTCCAACTTGGAATACCCCCCAGGAGATCCGTCCACAAAGTGCATGATATTTATATCACGGCAAGTTGACGGACCAACAGCTGTATCTGAGTTTGCATAGTCACAATTCAACCTCAACTTCACGTAAATAAAGTCTAGCTATAGCACAACCGAATCAGCTCACGAAACTCAGATCAAACTAGGCAATACTGATCAAATAAGAATCAATATTCTGCTTATGGGTTGCCTATTTCTTGCCTCCAGTGTTCAGAAATTGACCTTAGTGTACTGTGAAGTTGTAAAATGAGATTGTTTGGAATGCAGCCATCAAGTTGAAAACGGCATAACAAAAACCAAACACTGCCCAAATTGCAATACTGTATGTTACCCACCACATCACCCACCGGCCAAAGCATTCAGTGATCTGGTGCGTCCAAATACATCGTTGCCAGAGTCTCTACATGCCTATTGCACTGTTGCACAGCCTAGCATGCCCCATCACACTCCTGCTCATGTATTGACAGTGATGTACATGTGGTTTGTATGCAGTGGTTTTAGCAGTTGGTGATTATTTGTCAGTGTGTGCTTAAAAATCTGATGCAAAATATACGTTTTGTATAGTTATGACATATCTATGAAGCATTATTACTATCTGTCTTCTATCATGGTGTTTGTATTTTTTGGCATTCATCCCTGCATACTTTGCTGCCACATTTCTATTGCAATCAGACATTGCTGCCAGTGCTCTTATCTTGTGCATTTGCATACACTGTAATTAACCATATGATTAATGACTATGTTACCATTAACTATGCTATCTGTGAGTGATAGTATCTCTGTCTCTGAGGCCTGTGGATCATGCAATAATGCAGCTGATACATGAAAATAAAGATTCAATGGTCCTGTTTTCAACTATTGAAATGATTTAAAGTGCACCTGGAGAGAATCATGTTAGAAGCATGTGAACCATAATTACATTGTTTTCAATATTCTGAGTCTCAAAGTACATCTTTAGAACCATATGTTGTTTTGGAAACAAAAACACATCAGGTGCATTCAGGAGTGGTTGTGGATGTTGCTCATGTGTCTGGAGAGGAGGTGGAGTGCACAGGGGCATGTAGAGCATGTCTGCTAAAGTGAATAAAATATTCTAGCTTTCTCTGGTGATCTTTATTTCTTGAATATAAGATTTGGAGCTTGTTGGTTTGTCTTTCGTCCATATTTATGTTTTTTTGTGTTGCAATACAGTACAGAAAGCACTGAGTCTATTTGAAAATCTTGGACACGGGGATGTTCCTTATTGGCCATTGAAGAGCAGTACATGTTGTAGTGTAGGTAGTGCATCTAACACACACACACACACACTGGAAAGACTGTTGAGTTTATCAGAGACAAAGATATCCACATATGTACAGACACAAGGATTTACAAATAAAGACACTATTCACAGTTACCCATTTATTTAGTAAATATGTTGCAGTACTTAAGCACAGAGGGCTTAGTGCATGAGAGTGTGTGTGTGTTTTTTTGCATTTGTGTTAAACTATACCACTGAAAGCCCTAAAGGGACTATTTATTTCCCCAAACACAGCATGTATTGATCCAGAAGACATGAAAGGCCCACAAACCCACCCTGATTCAAATAAGCAAACACACACCGGAACGCTTTTTCGCTCACGCATACATAAACACCAACACACACAAGCACACAATGGTGCACACAGGTCTACATGAAATTTCTATCTCTTACTTTATCTCTCTCCCACACACAACAATTGGAACACACAAATTGAGCTAGGATGAGAGTGTTAGAGTTGAAATATGCAGAGGTTTAACAGGGCTTACATTGTTTTTATGGTTAAAACCCACAGAGGAACGCACATACACGCACAGACAGGTGGGCAGACAGAACAGGAAAGCTGGGGATAAGCCTGAGATCACACACACACATGCACAGACACATGCGCGCATACACACACATATACACAGTATTTGTGGAGCAGAACAGGGCAGAGTCAAAGATGGAGTTTGGACTTTTTTTCACTAAAGACATAAAACAATGTATTTAATTTTTTTTGTTAATATTCTACTTGTAATCTGGAGTATTGCCCATCGACATCTCTACAAAAAACTTCTCAACTGCTGCATCTCTATGAAGTGTTATTGCTAAAAGGTTGTCTTATTGGCTCCTGGCTTGTTACTTTACTTGAGATAAAAATGCAAGCTTCTGTTTTCCCTGCAAAGTCATTTTGTAGAAAGCAAAATATTATGATTAATTTTGGATTCATTCACACAAGCTCTTAAAAGTGTCTCCTCACAGGGGTTCCAGAGGGTCCTCATCAACATCAGCAATAGTTTCATTTCACTCTAATTTAACACAGAAAACCCATAGGCTAACTCTCACCACTGGTTGTGCCAATTGAAACTTTAATTTCCTTCAAGATTCCAAATGTAAGATGATCTCATCTATTCATAACTAAACATTTACTGAATGTTTGGGTTTTAAACTGATGCATTTCCAAAGTTCCACGTGAATACATCTTCAATTTTTGCTGTTTTGTGCAATCAAAACACACCTACAGTAACTTTACATGGGAATACCACAGTTGTTGTTAGTTATTAGCATTGCTAAAGCTACACTGTGGAGATTCTGACCTGTAGTAGCACTATAGAACAGGTGTTTATAGAGGGTCAATATTTGGTAAAGAACACACAATGTAAACATAACCTTTGTTTGTTTACAATGAGTCACACATTACTCATTGTGTTAAACTGTAGTAAGACCATGCATAATCCATCTGGATATATTTACTTGCGTCATGTGGGACATTAGCATGGCAAGTGTGCTAACAACAACAGTCCACTCAGTTGTGAATTATACAGCGTTTTATAAAGCATCACTTAACCTCTGTCACTGTTCTTGCACTTGGTACAAACAAACAGCACTGCTTCCTCTGTGCTGCTATTACTTTGCCGTGCAGTAATAAAACAAGAATATAAACGGATATTTCCAGGATGAGAGGTGAATCCCTCTCCATCTTTCAAACCAGCTGACCATTGGAGAGCCTCATCATTTTGTGAGTTAAAGTTCAATTAGACTGAACTCTGCACGAAGGGACAGAGGCAGGTCAATCTGTTTCAGGAAGCTAATGTGTTTTGTCCCGTTCCATATAGTCATGAATGAAAAGTTAATCTCAGTCTGGCTGGACCATTACTCTGCAAAGAAGAGTGGTCAAGCCCAATGAGCCTGTTGGAGGGTTCCATCTGTGATCACTGAAGAGTTACAATGACCCATCCATAGTACTAGTTATTTTTTGTTTCTTATTTTGTCCTTCCCTCGTCTTTATTGCATTGACCTTGTGCCAAGCACACAAATCAGTCCCTGATAGGATGTCTGGCATGAAAACCAGCAGAACTTTATAATCTGCAGAGCAGAATTGAAGACTTGATATAATGTGGTAATAATAAAGAAATGTTTTGTTTTATTATTACTTTTGTTTTGTTAGTTGTTTGTTTGTTTTGCTGCATTTTCATGTTTTTCTTACTGATGGTGTCTAACTGCAGTCCTGGCGTCCTTCAGGTATTTCTTCCTCCAAGATAGTTAATGAGCCACATTCAGTCTCTAATACAAAGTGTGGCTCATTAACTTCCAGGGAACAAAAACCTGCAAGACATCTGCCCTTGACAAACAGGGCTTGACATACCTTAACAAGATTATTGGGCTTTAGACCAGGAGAGACACTAATCTGAGCCTTTGTCATGAGTCAAGATGATGTGGTCATGTGGTCTTAGATTAATCTTTAATCACCCTGAGCAGACTACTTTATTTTAAGGATGATCTTAATGACTCATATCCCTGATGTTTAAATGGAAGTTTAAACTTAGACTAGTCGACTTGTCTAAAAGTAAAAAAACACTAGAAAACAGTCAACATTGATCATAATTAAATCTATAAGGTTAAACATTGTCCCAAAAATATTGTGAATCTCATAAGAGCAATTTGATTATTACAACAGCATTTTCATTGGGTGAACTCAATCACATCGCAAATACGGTAAAAAATAATCAGTCTTCAGAAAAACAATGATAGACCTACAAAAAAATAACAGTTAGGCTTACAGATGGCTTGACATTGGATGAACAGTGTTATCAGGCTATTCAACAACGCATTTACTCAACTAATGAAACATTTTTGTTCAGCAAAAATAAAATGTCAATATGTTTCGGTGAAAGGCCAAGGCCAAGAAACTTCAGTCAATTAACAATAAGTCCAGCTGAGAAAACTCTCTCAGCTGCCACAGATGTTGCAGACACAAAAAGATAGGGGAAAAAAATGCTAAATGGAACATGCTGAGTCGCTCATGTAGGATTACTGGTACTGTGTACACATGCAGACTTGAAAAATGCTGAGCTGCTGTGAACAGCTGTGATCAGAGCCCATGCTGATTATTACATCTTCATCACATGTTTAAAGTTAAGAGGCCAAAAAAGCACCTGCACTTCTTCATCTAACCACTTGAACTGTGTGTGGCTCCTTTTTTCTTCATTTTGTTCACAAACCAAAACCTTACTGCTCAGCTGCTGTGAATTTTTTTTTTTTTAAACTACAGTTAAAAGTTTGTTGTTGTTCATGAGATGTAACGTTAGCCCTCTTTACTTTCTGATCTTCTCTCCTTTGTCTTGCTTTGTCAGAGATTACATAAAGTCTATTTAGTCCTTGCAGTGTTTCAAACTGACTTCCCAATATTAGCTAACCCTGATAACATTTTAAACATTTTCAAAAGGCCCACTACCACTTTCACATTTATTGTGAAGCACGTGCTGAAAGTATAAAGTTGGTATCAACAACTTTCAACCAAGTAGAACAAAAAACGACGGAGCTTGACTGACAGAATGACTGCTTGAAAATAGTGATACATAAGACACTATTATGCACAAGGGAATGTGGTACAGCTGAACAGCTGGATACAGCGTTTAAATGTGTGTGGCAGAAGGAGAGGTGTGGGTCCCTAAACAGGTTCTTTCGTGTAAAGTATCAGACATTTTCCCCCAAGTGCACAGATGCCAATATCCAAAGACAGCAACATTTTAAAGTGGTGGGGTAGAGTCAGCAAAACCTGGCTGTCCACCTCCACTTTCACTTTGATTGATGTCACTCTGGATCACAGGGGTTCCAGTGAATTTGGAGGTCCTGACATCAATGATTTATTGTGAGGAGTGTTATCTCAATTATATCACCTCTTCCGTGCTTTATTGCCCTGTGTAAGCGTATTAACAGCTGGCAGAAGAAAAAAAAAGTCATACGCATCAGTGGTTGTTAGCTTTACTTTGAGTGACACTGTGAGGTTTTAAGAGGTCAGATTTGGCAGCACTTACTTCTACAGGTCACATTTCTTGTGTAGTTTGTTTGGTGTTTGGCCACACAGATTTGACAACTTTTTAGTAACATTTGTTGTCAGTGACACCTTTAATTTCATATGAGTGTGAGTCTGTCCATTCAGTTGTAAAGGAACAAGTGTCATTTTATTCTTCGGCTGTGCTCACTTCCAAGTGAACAGGCAAATGTCGGATTAGGCATGTCACAGTTGATTGGTCCATAAAATTGGTCCAAAAATGGCGAAAAGTTTCGATAACTGTTTCCTATAACCCAAGGTGACATCTTCAAATGCTTTGTTTTGGCCACAACAGTCTACAACTCAAATATATTAAGTTTACTGCAGCAAAAGACTTAAGAAACCAGACAATATAATATAAGTTTGAAAAGTTTAAAAATGACTCAAAACAATTAATAAATTATCAAAATAGTTATACATATAACTTAATTTACCATTAACTATTAATATATTGTATATTAATTGAGTAGTTGGCAACTGATATATGCATACACTGCCTGGCCAAAAAAAAAAGTTGCCACCAAAAAAAAGGTCACACACTCTAATATTTAATACGGGCATGCACGGGCATATTCCAAGATGACAATGCCAGCATTCATCGGGCTCAAATAGTGAAAGAGTGGTTCAGGGAGCATGAGACATCATTTTCACACATGGATTGGCCACCAGAGTCCAGACCTTCACCCCATTGAGAATCTTTGGGATGTGCTGGAGAAGTCTTTGCGCAAGGGTCCGACTCTCCCTTCATCAATACAAGATCTTGGTGAAAAATAAATACAACACTGGATGGAAATAAAATGTGCATATGTTTTTGTGTGTCTTGGGGGGAGGAGTGTACGTCTATGCGTGTGTTTGTGTCAGTCTGATGATATATGGGAATAGTTGTGACATCGAGTTTACCCACGATTCTGTTCTGCCCAGGGGACCATGAACTGTCACCTACCAAGGAAATTGACTGTTTTGCACAAATGCACAGGCACACACAACACACACTCACACTGACACACACATACACATGCATAAGTGTATGTATACAAAGAGACCGAAGCAAATATGCATCTGCTCACATGTACATGGTCGACACAGACACAGACTGGTCCTTAAAGATATACAAAGATAAATACACAACTCATACACACATAAACACAGAGGAAGACAAATGGATTCACACATACGTGCCGCATGAAGACAGACACACACACATACACAAGCCCATCCATCCATTTTATATAGTGAGTTGACAGATGTAAATGTGCCCAGAGGACAGCAAGACTAAATGAAGATGCATTAGATCTTGTTTTCCTATGTGTGTGTGTATCTGTGTGTGTGTGTGTGTGTGTGTGTGTGTGTGTGTGTGAGAGAGAGAGAGACAGAGAGAGAGAGAGAGAGAGAGTGAGAGAGAGAGAGAGAGAGAGAGAGAGAGAGAGAGAGATGCAACAGGGACAGCAATGATTAATGTCTATTTAAACATTCAAGCAATGAACACTTGTGTTCCTGTTTTAATGGTCTGCTCTGTTGTGTTCTAGTCTAAACATCCATTATTAGTTCCATTAGTTAGTTTTGTCCTATTGTGTTTAATAAATTCTGCTTAATTCTTTAAGGCAAATAAGAGTATTCATCATGTCCACGTCTCTGATCTCTAATCTGATTTTGTCACTGTCAGTTAATGAAAGAGAAAGGTATTGACTCTGTGCTAGAGCCAAGCCTGTCTCCTAGAAATTACATCCATATACAACTAAACTACAACAGCAAAAACATTTTGCTGTTGTAGTTTCTCTCAACACAATGAGAAAATGTTGTTAATTAACATATTTGGCAAGTTGTAAAAATGCTGATACTGAACATATGAGTGAAATGTTCAAGGATGTCATACCTTGCTTTTTTCCTCAACAAAAGAGCTGATCATATCCTACAATATTTTATGGAAATTTGAAACTTTTTTTGTGACTGTGCAGTGACTTGAGGCATAACCTGTTTATTAACATTGTTGTAATATCAACATTTTTCACCAACATTGAAGTCCCCTTCTAGTTAAAAATCTTACAGTTGGATACTTGAGCCTCACTGTGCAGAGTTTGACGCTAGAAGTCTGTTTTCACATCTATCTCCTTAAGGAGGAAACATTTCTCTGTGCTCGCTGCGAATCAGATTTTTAGGGGTGGGCCTATGACCAGGATTTGTGACATCACAGCTAGTTTAATTTGAGGAATTTTAAAGTGGAAATGATACATTTTGATTGTGGAAAAATCATATCAGACACACATTATTGTTCCAAGCAGCATATTTTTAATTTTAATCAGGAGAGTCAATTGAAAAAAGTAAAGATAATTGTTTATCGTAACAGATGATATAGTGATAATTAAATCTTGTCGAGAAAGCCTTTGGTGCTTAGACTCTACAGGGAGATTTTTGTAATTGAGGGGCACCAGCCCTAAGCAGCAGCAAGATAAATCCCCCCATGGAGTGCAGACACTGGTGGTGATGGCGGTGGCTGATGACTCTACTGAAACTGATAGACTGATGAGACTGATGAAGTGATGAAACTGATAAATTGGCGAAGACTAGGCAGGGATGGGGAGAAGGAGGGGGAGGGTGCATAACAGCATCATGAACACACTAGAGGCAGAGAGAGACACATATTTAAAAAGACAGTAGCCACATTTTAGGCTAACAATGGAGTTGTGTCGCTGTGCTATTGGATAAATGTGACCTAGCTGAAGTGAACATGTGTGTGCTGATATCTCAATTGACAACCCCGACAAAATGACAGCAAAGGAAATTAAGAGTGAGCATGGCTGAGAAATGCAAATGGCACAATAGTAAGAGAAATATACAGGCGAACTAAAAACTGACCTCCCGAACTTTTGTGAAAGCTCCATATGTTTTATGTCTACAGGGATCTTAGTGCTTTTGTTGCCTAAATGTAACCACATGCAGGATGTGAACCTTGGTCTCTGGTGTTCCCCAGCTTGTATAGTCTCCATCCATCCACCCTGACTTCAAACTTCCTCCCTCTGACTTCATAGTGCTATATAAATGTTGCACTTCATTCATTAAAAAAAAAAACATTCCCAGTGAACATAATCCAGGCAGCGATCCTGTGTGTAATTGGGGGAAAAAACTAAGCTGTATATGAGCATAATTTCTGGGAGACAGGGTTGCAGGAGCATATATTGAAGGCTCTTGTGCTCAGGTGTGCGTATTAGTATCAATGAGGCAAGTGATGTTATTTCCTCTGTATTTATGACACACCGTAGCCTCAGGGCAGACCACTCTTACTATGGGAACTCACCGAGCCAGGTCAGGGTTGTCATACCAATGACGACAGGAAGGGAAAAGATAGAGCAGGATGTGTTGGCAGTGCTCTTTGCAGAGGAAGGAAGAGAAGTAGCAGGGGCGAGTGGGGGGAGTAATGAGGGACAGTGGGAATGGATGGGGTTTTAGAGATGTTGAGGTTTTCTGGCTGAATGAGGTGCTATTTTATCTTCCACCCCCCTTATCCTCAGCACTGTCTGTCATAGTGAAGTGTGGAGACCTTCCTGAGTTATTGTGGAAGTCTCATGGAGCCTAAAGTTAAGTTAAGTTTATTACTAAAAAAAAAAGAAGTTAACAGACAGGCAGACCGGCAGACTGATATTTAGTTTGCTGACTAGGCAGTTTTATTTTTGTTCATGCCGTTTCCGTGATGTGCTTAATGCTATTTCATTTCAGTAATGCTTTTCTGAGAGAGAAGCACAATTAAACTGCTGCTTCACTGGCTTCTTTCATATTAACTAGATAGTTCAGGCCTAAAGTACAGTATGAATTAGTCAGGAGTTCAAGCGTGAATCTGTTTTCTGGCCTCATTGACTTTATTTA
This sequence comes from Scomber japonicus, assembly GCF_027409825.1. NCBI lineage: Eukaryota > Metazoa > Chordata > Actinopteri > Scombriformes > Scombridae > Scomber > Scomber japonicus. Next base: position 18,490,752 of record NC_070578.1, read on the forward strand.
TGATGACAAAAATTGAAGTTTAAATTACACACAGAACATTTTAAGAGTTAAAAAAAGTGAAAATACATATTGTTCTACCTTGCCTTCAAACATCAAAGTATTTAATCTCCTTGCAACTCTTGAAGCTGGGAGGTGTCACATTATCAGTCCTTTTGTCAACTGCTCAGTCATTTAGTTTGAAAGTGGAAAAGAAAGTCTTTCATATGATTCAAACATAAAGTAAAGTCATTATCCATTACTGATGCAGCAGTGCTTTTAAAATAGAGTATTTAAATTATGTTTTGGGGCTTTTAAAGTCTTGGGACTCTTGGGAATTATAACTTTGGAAGCTCGTTGCACTTACTTACTAATTTAGGCTAAATTGTTCCATATCAACAAATGCACATATCTGAATACTACTTTAGTGCACATGCTTCTTTTAAGAGGAAATAATTGTGGATGTGCTTTTTGTCTTGTTTTACAGAGGTTGACTGATGTTTCCCTGTTTGCCCCCCACAGCACTCTGTAGCCTCAGGCCAGGTCACTGTTTCCATAGCAACCACTGGCCAGTAACACATTTCCCAAAAGCGACACTGCATTATTATTATTGCACACTCCCATTAAAATAGCAATTGTTTTTAAGCAAACACAGAAGCCTGCTCTATGGCGCATGTAACCCTTGAGTAAAATCTACATCACTGCATCACATGTAGACTTGTTTTTCAGTCAATAGTTTCAAATGTCTCCTGATGCACACTGTTTTCCCAAGGCATGGAAATCTTCATTTGTAATGTCTGTCTTGAAAACATCAAAACTACAAGTCTTACAGTAAATGAGTACCATTCAACAGCCTTGGCATCTATTGTAATTAAGAGTCTTGAGAGAATGTGTTAGACAGTGAGGTACAAAACAAACCTGCTGCAATTTGTATAAAGGAGGGAGAGCAGCAAAGAAGATCTTTTCATAGTCAGAGTAGCATGGACCCAATTTGATAATTATTCTTTATAGAATAAGGTTCACTTTAAATAAAAAGGTATACATTTTTTGTCCAATCTCTTTGTGAAAGTGGTTTAAAATCAACAGTTTTCCATTTTAATGCATACAACTTCCCAACTGTTCCATTTTTAGCCTATTGGAAAGAAAGAAAGCAAGAAAGAAAGAGGCAAACACAGGTGTCCTTATCCTAAGAAACTTCATTCAGTCCATCTGGGGGATTCCCAGTCCAGCTGGGACATGTAATTGATCCAGCATGTAGCCCTGAGGTCTCCTCCGAGTCAGTCTTGCCCAGAATACCTTAAGAAGGCAGTGTCCTCACCAGACCTGACTGCCTTAATGCAAAGGAGCAGCAGCTCATCACCTTAGACCTCCCCAAGTCAGTTACTCATCTGGCAGACTGAAATATAACCTCAGCCACAAGTAGCCATGTTTTGTTTTTGTTTTTTTCTTTCACTACTCAGCATATGATGAGGCCAAAGTTTGAAGGAAAGATGTGAGTTTCGGTTTATCCAGTAGCTTCCTCTTCACCACCATACAACGATACTAAGTAAATAGAAATGTTGCACCTAAACCCTGCCCCTTGACTTATAGGTGCCTAAAATTGTCCTGTGCCACTTTTTCTGCTTGTGGCTCCAATGCCTCTATAGCAGATGAGGTTCTCTCTGATGTTCTTAAAAATAAGTCATAATGCTCCATAATGATATATTTTTAATGAGAAAATAGCAGCTGCCGTATTTCCTCAATTAAAAGACACTATAGTCAATTAACAACTGGGGCTCTTATAATGGCCGGAGGCGTTGTTGACACAAACAAATAAAGGCTGACCCCCAAATAGCCTGGGGAGAAAACAAGGGCGGATAATATCCTGATGCCTGTTATATAATGTGCATGCCAGTTAACATAAATACAAGTTACCTGGATTTAACTCCTGCTCTATGAGTACATGTGTAGCCCTCCGGTTGACTGTCACAGAGAGGGGAGGGCGACAGAGGACACGTGATATTGTTTAATTTGGAGATAACAGCGCATATTTTGATAATAATGATGGCAGCTACACTACATGAGCATGGGTAACCAGAGTAACCAGAGTAACCAGGGTATATTGGAAGAGCCAGCATGCATACATCCATGAGCATGTTACCTGCATGCTACAGCTAAACGATGCACTGCTAAAATGTTCCGGGTAGAACTCAAAGGGATTTATTGTTGTTATTGTTGCACATGTTAATGTAATTGTATTACCAGTAACGTTGTGACCATTTTATTCATTTCACTGCAGCAAGTTACATTATGGATTAATGAAAGTATACAGTGGAGGAAATAATTATTTGATCCCCTGCTGATTTTGTAAGTTTACTCCCTTAGAAAGATATGAACAGTCCATCATTTTATGGTGGGTTTATTTTAACAGAGAGAGACAGAATATCAACAAAAAAATCAATTTTTTTTCTAATTTTATTTTGGCCCTTAAAACCCTCCATACAGCACATGCTTATGACAAATGTCTGTCAACTCTTGGCACAAGATTGGTCTGAATCTTTATCCTCACATTAAAGGCTTTGATTCTTATTTCTTCCAAAATTGATCCACGAGACTACATTTGAAAACCTGCCATAATTTTGCTTTTCACCAGTGGGTTTAAAGACCATTTAAAATTTAAAATCTTAAACGTCAGTAGATTTATATGAGTGTGACTGAGTATATATGAGTATATGTCAAAGCAAATGTCATCTGACCCTCGTAATTGTGGACTAACAATCACTCAAATCCTGGTCAAGAACTAGTTTTACATTAGGAACATCATGGGACTTATTGAGATGGGGAAGATGGGTTAATGTTATATTTCATTTCAAAGTTGAGACATTTCCTACAGACAGATCTTCCAAAAAACATATAGTTAAATATCAAAAGAGGTTAATTACCTCTACCGAAATTAATCCAGTGCTCAGTGACTTGCAGAAGACAACTGTGTGCAGCATGTCTCTAGTTATACAGTACCTGTAAGCTCTTTTACGCACAGTTGAGTTGGCTTTTACGCATGGCCTACACTGCCCTGTCATAACTAAACCATTTCTATGATGCTTGAGTAGCTTCAGGCATGTTGGACACCTAGAGAGGACTGTATCCTCCAGGCAGATGACACGCTATGTGGAGAGAGGACATTAATTCACTTATAGCAACAAGAATCCACATTGATTCTGTTTTTCAAACCTGACACATTAGTCCTACAGTCTGGTTTTGACAGCTAAATAAAGCCCTGCTACACAGACAAGACTGTTGTCCCCTGCATATGGGCACACCACATTTTTATGACCCGTGGCACACACAAATCCACTTAATTTAACTGCAGCCTAACTATTTGATCAGAAAAGTCCATGTTTGACCTGCAACTGAATAGGTAGAAATTCCCAATGTTACAGAATATGTGAAAAAACACACCAGCACAAGGGTGCAATAGAAACTAGAAGCAAGAGAACAGAATTTGGGGTGGCAGTGCCCTGCTCCAGAGAGAGGGGAGGATTGAAGTGCAGACACAAGTTTTTAAAACGTCATGCATTAATCCCTCAAGCTTCAATTTAATAGGTTCTGTCTTGAAGTAATGATTGTCTTTGCTCCAACATTGTTATTGCCGGCAGATAAACCTTTGTGCTTCGGGTCTGAAAAGGTTGAGAATCATTATTTGGGAACTAACTGCTCTCAGTATCCTAGAAAAATGGCACACAGACACTGGTGCTGTAGTTTGAATACTCAAAAATAACTTGACAGGTAAATGGTTGCAACAAAAGGTAGTTTTTTACCTTAAAGTACTTGCACCAACCTCTTAAATTTACAGTTATTAGAACGTACCTAAATTATGTAAAAATGTACGTACTTTTCACAACATTAAATCTTCTCCATGTCCTAGTCCAGGGGTTTGATTGTCACAATTAGGTGTCTAGAAAACTCCAGGCAGTCATCGCTCCCATAGTCTGGTACACAAGTTGTTTTTAAACTTTTTCTTTTTTTTTAGTAAATGTGTGAGCTTAAGAGAATCTGTTAGTCAGACCCTCATATTGACTGTACAGACATAAGAGTGGTATTGATGTGCTCATCTACCTCTTGGCAGGAAGTCGAATAGTCGTATTTCCCTAAATTTACTATTGCTTCAAGTTCCTAAACTTGCTGAAACATCTTTAAAGCTGCACTAATCAATGTTTTTATACTGACAATGAATTAAGTGACTATGTGTAATATGAAATGGATCGCTTATAGTGATGAACCCCTATCAAATTGTCAACCAACTCTAGAGTTATTCTCAGACTGCTTTCATTTCAAAAAAGGCTTTATTATATCTGTCAGCTATCTGTCCAGCACCAGACGACAGACAAGCAGAGTTAGCATCTAGCTGGTGAACATTGTTGAGCATTCTGTAGCTAAAGAGTTAAATATTTCCCTCAAGAACTGGTGGAGACCAAACCAGAGATAAAACAGGTGTGAATATTGGTCTCACGTTTGTTGAGTGTCTACAGATACAACTCCAAATTAGCACTAATGTTGCTCCATCACTGATGGAAATAGGCAGCTGTTTACATTCACCACAAAAAATTCATATGTTAATTTGTTTACAGCTTGCTCGACTGCTATCAATTATCAATTATCAATTAATGCTTCTTTAAGCAGTCCATCTGAGTGGTTGTATATGATCCAAAGTAAGCTAATTAACATACAGTACCAGTCAAAAGTTTGGACACACTTTCTCTTTCAAGTGAATGGCAAAGTGTGTCCAAACTTTTGACTGGTACTATATATTCAAAAAAAGAGCCTGCATTATAATGTAGCTGGTACCACAACATTATTTTTATTGCAAGGTAGCAACTATTTTCACCTACAGAACATAACAGAATGCACGAAAGCAGAGCCATACATTTTGACTTCAATAAACCTGCCATGTTTGGTCTGTGATTCTGCTCCACGTCTGTTGGTGTATACCTGGTGATTCTGTTGCTGCTGATTTTCACTTTTATGGTGCTGGCCGTCACAGCATGTGGATGTTGTATATTAGCGACCAATATTCCTTAGTTCCATAGTCAAGCTGGAAAGGCTGAGGAGAGCTGGTGTTTAACAGAGTGTAGCTGCTACAGTGATTACTCTGTTTAGCAGGTGATTGATGAGGAGCACTGCTGGAAATGTCACTTGCCCCGCTAATATATTTTCACCAAGGGAACATAGGAAAAGAGGTGTTAATACATTTTAATACATTTACGGAGAGGGAGCAGAACAGAAATGCAACTTTTAAGGTTGTTTTTTTTCCCCCAGCGATGTGTGTTTTAGGCCTCAGCTTACCACCACAGAGCTGCAGAGCTGTATGTAGATAGTATTTTTTTCTAACACAGTGTTTGTCATTATCCATACGCACCCAAGTTTTAATCGATTGGTGTTGTTTACTATGTAACTTGTGATTCTACAAGCCCTGGTTCATTAGGCTGTGGTTTATTCTATGGCATTCTCTGTGTTGTAGAACAAAGTGAAGTCTGTACTCTGATTGCCCTCCTTCACTGGTGATCGTTGGGAATTAATGCTGGAAACATTACTGGCTGGCACACTTAAAAGGAAAATCCGACATCCAGAATTGTCAAGCAGAATTTAGATATGTTGTTCTCATTATCTTGGACAGTGTAGTCACTATTTGAGATAATAAACAGCTCTCTGTCCCAGAGCAATAAATGCAGGAACAGAAGCTCTGATCTGTAATATGATTGGGGTGTACAGTGCAGCGTGCTGCTTTGAATATGAACCCAATGAACTATAACCACAGAGTGTTTGCTTGAGTCTCATCATAGTAGGCATCCCTGGGTTTAAAGTACCAGAAAGATTTATCATTGATACAACCAAAGTAGTACTGATTTTTCTAACCAACAGCTGATATGATTAGTATTGACCATCACTGGAGCCGCTAATACATATTAATACATGGACATGTATTGTAGTTGGTAATGTTCATATGTTAGCTTCGTGGAATTGTATTTCAATAAATTCCATAGTGTAAAGGAAAAAAGGTTTTACTTTAAAATGTCACTCGACAGCCACTTTGCCTCCATATCTTCACTGAATTGCTGTTTTATGTCCATGTTGAAGTTAACTCCTGCTCAGCTGGCTGCTGACATTTCTGGACACTCACCTTAAAAGGACATTACCCTTAAAATGAATGCTTACACATATCCCAAAATAAAATACTGGAAATCAATCTTGAGGGCTCAGTTGTTTGGAGCAAAGGTGTGCTCGCAAGGTGAACACCTCCCTTTAATGTCTTTGATTAATGAAGTGGTGCTGCAGGAAATGTCATGTTAGCTGTTGACACATCTAAACTAGGGGGGCACAACGGGTGGTTGGGGGCCTGCATTCAGCAATGGCCCTTGGCCACAGTTGGCCAGGAGCCCCATTAGTGTTTGGTCGGTTAGAGTTATTATGTACTATGTGTCAGTGAAGCTGTTAATACATTTTCGCCATGGGAGCACTAGCACTGCTGCAGAGTCCATTTAGCTCAGGGGCTTTGGCATCGTTCCAACAGCAACAACTCTACATCAAGAATCACAGACTAAAGGAGTATGGCGATTGTTATTTGGTAATACATGTACACCATGGGAAGTGAGTGGAAGTGTTAATGGATTATGGATTGCACCCATTGAGACATACTTTCATTGTGAACTCGGGGTCCCAGCAAAGCTGCAGATGGAGAATGATTTTTTAGAGTCAAAACAGTGACGGTGGTTAGTAAAATGATGTTGTCTGCACCTTTTCCCAAATTATGTTGGGATGCTGAGTATGTGGACTATTCTACAAAAACTATGCAGAGATCAGTGTTTTGTTTTGTTTTTTAGACAGTGACTAACTGGACTTAGGAGGTTATTTTCTGTACTCTAAGGTTTAGTAACTAAGGCTTTTAGTAAGAGAACAAGAGAATTGTGACATATTAGATGTATTTTTGGGGATGTAGATTTGTTTCCACTTAATTTTGAGCTAAGCCGAAAACAGAGTTCTGAAAATCTTCTTATTTAAAAAAGTTAGTCTGCCAAAGTTTTAATCACACAGAAAGATGAATTTTCCCAGACAAATTCCAAATGCTTACATCTGTCCAAATCCCTGTTCAGTAATATGAGCACACGGTCTGACATTTGTTCTGGTTCCGCTTGGTTTTAACTTTACAGCCCCCTGGAAACCAAACAAGAAATTGGTGATTTTTGCCAGGTATGAGGAGCAAGATTTGACAAAACATCTGTTCCAATTTTGGCTAGTGGCAAGTTATATATTGTGGATGCAGATATCACTCGGCCATTTTACAGTTTCTTTCCATGTGTCTTTACTGAGTGACAGCTCTAAAACAGCATCACCTATGTGAATATTTTGCTGAGCTGAAATATTGAATGATTTAGCAATATCATCTAGTTATTTTTTAAACATATTCTGAAGTAATCTTCTCGTTTATTTTAGTCTCCAAGTATAATTGTATTTAATTCTATATTTTATTGAATTGTAGTTTATGTAGACATCGTCACCCGCTCACTTCGTTTCACCACAGGCAAGAAAATGAAAAGTTATGCAGGTTGGCTTTCATTCTGTGGCATCTGATTTAGTGCATCCATAACAGCAGATTCAAGGAGGGATTTGCCTTATTATTTTTAGTGGACGGTTGGCTTATATGTATCACTTATACTGTACTGTGGGAGAGAACAGTGTAGAGGCAGTGCAGGACGTTTAACTTAGTTAGACACATGGACGGATGGAGTCATCCTTCTTAATTGTAGACATAGTTTTAATAGATAATGTATAGAGTCAATCAATGTAAAGTTTGCATTCTGACCAAAAAACAATTGTTGTAGGTTTCATATGTCTTCACACAAACATTTGAGCAAACTCTCTTTAAAAGATGTGGAGTTGTAGGATTATTATTATGTAATTAGTGGTGCAGAATTATTTTAGAATTGTAGAAACTAATAGTGGGAAACTAAAAACGTGCAATTTAGGAGGAAAGAAGAGAGAGGACAAAACAAATTAGAAAGGATCAAATAGAAAATAGGATACAATTGTCTATGTACAAGGTTTCTGCAAGACGCTAATGATTTATTAATAACTTTACAAAAGCCTTCATCAACACCTCTCTTTTCCATCCCTTCCTGTCTCCCTCACTTCCTCATCCCTTGTGGCTCTTATCTTTTACTTCCTTCATTCCTAATTCGTTCTGTCCGTCTTAACTATTTGCCATTTTCGTCCTCACTCTTTTTTTCTTCCCTTCGTCTTTTACTATTTCTCTCCTCATGCCAAACTTTTCTGCATGTCACTGTCATTTCTTAGCCTTGCTTTCATAACCACACTCTGTCCTCCGTCTTTACACACCTCTGTTTCACTATTAAAATGCTGTCCTTGCCTGGAGTTGCCATAGCAATGCACTGACCTGCCCTAAGGCTGTGAAGTGCTGGAAGGGCCGAACACAACAGAGAAGCTTCATCAGTCACTCTCAGAAGACACCCACATACAGAGGAATGCCCCAACGCACACACAGATGTGGACACACTAATAAAAAGACATGCACATACACACACATAGTAAGTTACTCCATTGATGATATAGAAAAATAAGTTGTCCACCACTGCACAAACTAGCATTGAATTCCCAACAAAACTGCTTTCAGCTTTTCCATACACTTCATTTAATAGCAAAACTCAGCCTGTGCAGTTGGGTTTTCCTCATTCATGTGAGTATCCAAAATTCTCCATCTGGAATTATGTACAAGGAAAAATATCTCTATATTTCAGTGGCTGGTATACATAATTGTAAAAGACCTTGGAAGAAAGATAACACCTGCATAATGTACCAGCCCAGCAACAAGCTTTTGTATTCCAAAAGATGCAACTTTATTCTAATTTCTCCACTGAGTATGTGCTTTTTTAGTCATGTGGGAATTTTGTATGTTGTAGTTTGTGTTCGGAACATTTCATCCCCACAAAATCTGCTTTAATGAGGCAACGAGAAGCCTGCACTGGCCTTAGTACTCTTAATGGGCACACAGCCTAACAGTTTCATGCACACATCTGTTTGTTATTCTGATCGGTCCAGAATCATAATGCACTCTCTTTTTTCAAATAACCCAAAAATGACCTCAATAGAGAAAGAAACAGAGACAAATTTAAAACAAAAACAAAGAGTCATTCAGTATTATGTAATCAAAGTTATTATGCTACTGAATACAACTGCTAATTTGAACTTTCCCAGGCAGGAGGTCACAGCTAAACAAGGTTGTATAGTACTGATTAAAACCAGCCAAACATATCCAAGCATGGTGCATACTCTGTCTATGTTGTAAATCACAAGTAGTTACCCAAAACAGCATTGATTAATGACAGCAACGTAAAACAAGTCATTTGCTGTTTTGTAATCTGAATTTGCACTGAAAATTACTTAATTACAGTCCAACAAATATCTCTCTACCCAGGTAGACCATTCTCTCAGGGTACAGCTGTTAGGTTCTGTTCTTGAAATATTCCTCACTGAAACCGCAGTGGAGACAAAGCTTTTATTTTTTAAATTAATGTTTGTTAAAAAAAAAAAGAAAAAGGCCTTGTATTAGTATTAGTAAACCTATAGACCATACACTACACCATGCCTATTTACTTCTCTGATACAATTATTATGCCTGTGAGATACATTTATCTTTCTGTTAAATACAACAGAATATGTATTAGCTGTATAGTTCAAAGGATAGCACTGTTTCATTAGAGTGACATGTTTTTATTTCCCATGGTATTCATTTGGTAACTTTAATAGACTGTATTTGGGTACCAGGAGCTGTACATACATGCATTGAGTACATGCATTTGTTGTAAACATTTTTGACTATACAGTAGGCTTGTTTCATGCAATGTTTTTTCATCACACGTGGGCTTGTAAGCTAGAGTAGATGTCTGAAAGATGCCTTGAACACTTTGATGTTTTCTAAAAAGGGCAAGTGATTCATTTGCAGGCAAGATGATTTAGCTGGAAGGCCATATTAAACCCATAGGCTATTATTTGTCTACTATATGTAGATTGATTATTAAAACATGAAAGCATTAACTAACATGTTTTAGATAAAACCTAAAATGTTCTAAGTAATAATAATTATTAATTAAAAAGATGTTTTGTTCCTTCATTTTTAATGTATTACATCTCAAATGTAACCAACAAATGTATTATACAGGATTTATTACATGGATCTACAATTGGGACATGTGAGCTGTCAGATCATGACAGGATGAAGCTACACTTCTCACCACTTCGTGCATACTGAGTCTCACATCCATCCTACATTGGCAATGCAAATAATCAATTGTTTTACACAGAATCAAGAGTATGTTGGAATAGTCAAAAGTCTAATCTCAGCCTTAAAAAGAAGACTAAACTGTTAAAAATTACATGACTGAAAAAAGAACAAACCTTTATCGCCAGAATTGAAATGGTTTCTCTCAAAGCCTGGACAAAAATGCAGCTATAGTTAAGTATGTCATTAGCTGTTATTGACGATACTTACTTGGACTATAAAATAAGTCATTTCTAGAATTTCATTGCATTTTAGTATTTTGAAAACTTTGTTTGTCTAAAATAACCTCTGATTCTTACAGATGACCTCCTCAGACATTGGTCAAATGAGGGAATACCTTTGTGCACCAGGCTGGCTCATTAAAATACGCCAGCCTGGCAGACACAGGACTGTACAGTCACATAAGTGTGACTAATGACTTGGCTCAGACACGTGATTCCTTTCATTTTCTCTTCTTTCCGTAGCGTCCTTCCCTCCCTCTTCCCATCCTTTAGTTAGTGCTATTAGATCGGGCTTTGAATTTGGTTGTATGTCTCACCTTGTTAAAACAAAGCAGGCGGTATGTTTGCACAAAGGACGGCATGGTCAGCTCAGTGTGAGTAACTTGCCTCTGATGCATGACTTCATACAACCCAAATAGTGAGTCAATTAGAGTAAATTATACATGTTTAGGGCCCACTGCAATTAGTTCACCTCTCTCTTTTCCTGTTTGACTGAAGTCTGTGTCTTTCTCCTTTCCTGTCTCCTCCTCCTCCTCCCCCCTTCCTTTCCCCTGTCATCTCTGTCGCTAGTCATTCTCTCTCTTCTTCCACCTCTCTCCTGTCTTTCTCTTCATCTTCCTTTCTTTTTTTCCCTCTTCCCCCCTCTTTGTCTTCCTCTCAGCCCCCCAACCTTCCCCTTTTTCTCTCTGTCCTAGTTCTTAGGGTCTCATGGTGAAGCTTTGTCTAATTACCATGCTAGCGTTTAATTGGAACAGCGTACACAAACACACAAATTGACTGATTGAATACCCCTTACATGTAAACTGGCTGCACTATGTGTACACACACACACACACACACACACACACACACACACACACACACACACACACACACACACACACATACACACAAGCCAGTTGGATACACATGACATGCACATACTACACATCCAGCAAGTTAACATGCTCCAGTTGTACAAATACACATAACACAGCGTACACCATGGTTAGATACTGTGGAGTTTATCCAGGTTGTACTACAGTTACTCTGTTGATGCCCCTTCTGTGGCACTAAGGCATGTTGGCTACAGTCATAGATTGATTTTGGCCTAGTTATACCATGAGCTGCCTGTAGCTGCTTCCACAGTAGAACTGTGTCATCCAAGAACTGGCAACAACAGATGCACATTGGAGGAAAATCACTAACCAGATACACACAAGGAATATCATGCACTCACATCCACATATTGTTGGATCTGTAGCAAACCAAACTTTCACATTGTGGGAATTTTGTGATGCTGATATTTTTTGCTTTTTTTGCTTAATTTCTATCGGATTATATTTGATTGTTGATTTTATGAGATATATTTGATATACTGTATCTATTTGGTAGATTTGCATTCCATATGAATCATCACATACTGTACCAGAATGCTGTAGAGATATTGCTGAAGTTTTTTGAGACTATCCTACATGAGTGATTCCCACCTGCGGGTCATGACCCTCCTAGGAGACAGAAGGTAAATCTGAGGGATCATAAAATAATTGGCTGGATAGGAAAGAAAAAAAAACTAAATCCAAATTCCAGTGTCTCTTCTTGTTGTTGTTGCTTGTTGGCTGCATGGTTCATCTTGGTCACTTAACTGATGAAGATTTTTGATTGCACTATTCAAATGGTTACTATCATTATTATTATTATTATTATTATTATTTTATCTAGGTACAATTTAAATTTAGTTTTTAATTCTGTTTTCTTTTCTGTGTTTCAGTCCTGCCCAGCCATACGTGTGGCACCCCCGGCCTAATTCCAAATGGAGTCATTCATGGCTCGCGGTACAACATGGGGGACAAGATCCGTTACAGCTGTGAGTCAGGTTTTGTACTGGAAGGACATAATATCCTCACATGTATTGTATCACCAGGCAGTGGAGCACAGTGGGACTTCCCATCACCATTCTGTAGAGGTAAGAGGTTATTTCTTTCTGTCTCCCTTTCTCCCTTTCCTTTTTTTCTGTTCATTAATACTTGTTTAATTTATATTTTGATTAAATCACTTAAATTGATTTAAAGACATTAATTATATGTAAGTCAAAGCTTGTACTTAAAGCAGATAATAAAAGTATGCATATGCATTCTATATGACAACTTTCACAAACTCATGTCCCAAACCAGGTATCTACCTTCATATAATTCCTAATTAAAATGTATTTCTAAAAATGCCTAGTGTCAGTTCACACTAGACATTTCTCTAACTCTAATTGTTTGGGTCATGAGAATTGAAGGACCTTAACGTGGGGTCTGCAGCCGGAAGAAGATGAGAAGCCCCAGTGTATTGATTACTTTTAAATCATAGCAAGGTCTGGCTCAAATTACTTAACAAACCATTGTATGAACCAAATGGAGCCAAAAATCCTCAAGCAAAGCCTTTCCAATGGTTCATTAGTCTACAGACAAGAACAAATCTGTCCAGGTTTTCACCATCCGGGCCGATAGATGTTTGAACATCTCAGTTCAGGGATTCTTGTGATAAATCTTTGCAAAACTCACTGTTAAATCTTAGTGTCTTTCAGCATTTGCATTTTAATTATTTGGCTTCAGGCTTTCTTCTGCCTTCTGTAATTTGTTGTCTTCAAGTGTTTGAGAATGTACAAATACTGTTTTAATGAAAACCTGATGACATAATTAGGGATGATGATGATGATGATGATGACGATGTGAAGATCATATTATTGTTGTTTTAGTTATATGTTCATGAACAGAAATGAGAAATTAAACATACATACTATAGAAAACAAACATTAAAAATAATTATGTTTGTTACGTTTGGTTTATCAAGTCAATCCAGGAAATCTCCAAAATGTGTGATATATGAAAAATATGTATGTGTAGAGAATTGCAATTCTTACCATACTTCAACCTCTCTGTCTCTCTCCAGCGGAGGGAGCATGCGGCGGTACGTTACGAGGCACTGCAGGTTCAATAACCAGCCCTGGATACCCTGCAGAGTATGACAACAACCTGGACTGCACATGGTCAATCCTCGCTGAACCTGGCGACACTATAGCTCTCGTTTTCAATGACTTCTTATTAGAGGACAAGTATGACTTCCTGGAAATCAGCGGGACAGAGGCACCAAGCATATGGTGAGAAACATCTCATACACAGACTACATTGTTTTGTTTTATTTTATGTATCAGTTTATATGTAAGGGACAAGCACAGAGAACATTGGCCATTGCAGAAGCAGTGTCCAGTGTACTGTGCATGTATATATAGCACATTCAAGCAATCATGAAAAAGACATGTTACAGTTTAAAATCAGTATAGTAAAACAAGAACAGCCATCCATGACAACACACAAACAAACATACAAACAGACAAATAACTCAATAACTCAAGCACAAAGATGATGACTAGTTGGTGCCTTGATTATAGTTCTTTTAAAATCCTGAATCTGCTTTGAACTGGCACATAGGGAATTCAGGAGGGTTGTGCCTTTGATTGAGAATGCAGTTTGTGCAAAGAAAGTTTGACAGTGTCTAATTCTAAAAGGTTTCTTCTGACATGCTTTGTTTGTTAGTGTCAGTGTAGTGAAGTCGAGGTATGACAGTGTTGAAAATGGGTGGAGCTAGATGGTGGAGACATTTACATGTAAGTTTGATTTATCTGATTTGCCTAAAAAGTTTGAAAATTGACCCTGACAGTTCCACCTAACTTTTATGTGTTTGTCAAAGCTGAGGGTCCAAAAGAATTCAAAGAAAATACTCCAGTACTGTCTCTAGTGCATTGTCTTTTATCCCCACTTTGAAAGTGTCTGTGTTTGGGATCTTTCTGATTAGGAGGCACAAAGAGACAGTTTTTTATATATATATTCAGTGTTAGGCAGGAAGTGTCAAGCCAATATTCCACCTTGCCCAAGCAGTCTTTTAGTTTGGCTGCAGTAATAGTAGGTGTTTTTGCTGCCACAAATAAAGAAGTATTGTCTGCGTACAATTCCTTTGCATCAATCAGAGATGTCATTGATACACACACTAAACAATAAAGATCAAAGAGCTAATCCTTGTTGTATGCTCATTTTACTTTTCATGTCAATCAGATGTGGAATGACCGATGGTGACCTGTAGACTCCTGTATCATATATATGAGAATGAAACCATGTTTTAGGTAGTTTGGACAGTAAGATGTCATGATTGACAGTATCTAAAAACACCTTAAAAGACTACATTTCCTAAGTGTGTCATTAACTGTTGCACTACAACCAAGAAAAATGACTTTGGGAAAAAATGGAAGTATGGAAATAGGCTTGTAATTTGGTTAGCTACACCTGATTTGAAAATGGGTGCACTCAGAGCTGTTTCCCAATGATTATGAATTTTTTTTCTGTAGCTATAGACAAGATCATGATTTTGGCTAATGGTTCTGCAAGAGTGGATGAGTATCCCCTTGAGAATAGTGTGCCTAGATTAAAGACAGTTTATAGATTGGTAATGATTTTGTGTACTATATCATTTTAATATAGAAAAAGCTGTTGACTAATTGAACTGACTGTGTAAGTCATTGAGTGTTCTGGTGGTTAGTTTTACCAGCACACACACTGTTTTTAAAATTAAGAGTACTGTTGGCTTTCATGTTGGTTTGTTCAGAATATCACACATTTCTGTTGAAGGCTTAGATGTGTTTTTGCAGGGATAGAAGCAGTCTAGTGGTTAAGGTTAAGCATGTAGTGTTGTTGCTAGCTCACGTTGGTGGAAAATGCTGGGGAAATCTAGAGAGGGGAAAGGAAAAGGTAGTTTGGCCTCCCTTAGTAATAACACCAGAGATGCCTCTGAGCCAGTTCTGCTCTGAAATCGACAATAGTAGACTGATTATTTTGGTTTGCTCCTGGGTTTCAGTGTGTCTAATATATTTGTGAAGCAATGTGTGGCTGATAAAGAGCATATGTGTTCTCAAATCAACACTTGATGAACTACACTAAATGTAGCAATTAGGAATTACCTTTTTGCTTTTTCAGAGATCAATTATTTTCTGTGTAATTGAAAAATAAATAAGTGGAAATTTTTAAAAAAAATCCATTAAATAATTTCATAAATGTCTAGTTGCTGCTACAACACTCTAACATGGATACTTATTTATACAACACATCCTTTTCTTAAAAAATGAGATGCATTCATTCATCCTCAGCTTTACACTGTGGAAGTGGCCTCAGAACTGCTCAAGGTGACATGACATTTAGTCCAATTCAATAAATACAAATATCTGTGAGACCAGGTATGTTTGAATCTAGAGGGCACAGAGGGTGAGGCAATGCCGTGTAACCGTGGCAATACAATTTTGAAATCTTTATTTATCTTTTCTGACTGGTAAATATGATTCCGAAAAATGCAATCACCGATCACCTTGTTCTCCTGACTTCAACTGATGGATGACATTGTCTTCCACGTGTAAAAAAAATGGTTCATGATTGCGAAGCAACTTGCAGAGAAATAGAATGGATAGGTGGACAGATAAATAAGTATGGCAAAGGAAGCAAGGATAGCACTAGATGGAAACAAAAGGAATGGAAAATAATTGCACGTTTAGTCCTGTCACCAGCCAAGCGGTACGCATCAACCATGGCATTCTCATGATACCATTTGTGTGCGCGTGTGTATGTCTGTGTGTCTGTGTCAGGTCTTAAGTGGCCCTCTGACAGTGTGAGCTGTTGATCGTTTCTCCAGGCTCTGACAGATTACACATACTCTCAAGTGTGCATGCACATACACACATAGCTGGTCTCTGCAATGCAGAGGGAAGACAGGGAGTATACCAGAGAGTACACCCAACATTTTGTCACATGCAATATGGTGGCTGCTAAAACCAAAGCGTGTTGTCTTGACAATTCTGATCTCAAATGATTAACCATAACACCCTTAAGTATTCACATTTTGGCTTAATAAAACCCAACAATTAGAGTAGCAATTCAGGATTCTAGAAGGAGGTAATTTGGCGGTTTGTTTGATGAGCCTCAACAAAACTGTTATGCACTACAACAAATGTGTTGCATAAAAATACCCCACTGCTGAAATGTATTGCTGCACAAAAACTAGATACAATTAATACAATTTAAATTATGGACACAAGTTATATTTGTGTATGAGAATAAGTGTACTGTGAAACTTATGTTGACGAATTGCAATATAAGGTGATATAATGAACGCATGTTATACTATGTTAAGAACCGAAGTGAACTAACTTTAATATTCAATATTTTATTTGATTACATAAAAGTAGTTACATGTTTTGTGTAAACATAAAACTCTCTAAAAGTTGTTTTTTTTCCTGATGCATGACAAAAACATTTCAGTTGCATAAAAATATGTTTCAATGGGCCGATCCAACGCAATGCTAAGTACTTTTCTCCAGTGGTGGGATTAAGAGATGATTGACGCTTTCACTGAGGCATGTGGGCAGGTCATTGTGAAAATGACTGACACATGACAGGACCACTGTGACGGGTTCTTCCTGTTTACCGAGAGCTTTTTCTGATTGGCTGTCCCAAAAGCAATTTCCTGTTTCATGTTCCTGTCTGATAGCTGGCAGGTTGAATGTCAGGTTGACTAGATGTCACATACCCACAAACACTGCTGAACACACACACACACAAACACACATGCGCGCACACGCACACACACGCACACACACATACACACACACACACACACACGTAATTGTGCTGGGACTATTTACTTTTTTATTCAAGTGGACAAGGTGAACATTTTGTTTCAGAATAGAATTATGGCCAGTTCATGTCATGCATGCTGAAGTGTTAGGCCATTTCTGCATACAGTTATAAGCACGTGTCCTATTTTTGCTCTACTAAGCTATATAACATGGCTTACAAATTTAAATCTAATTTGGATATTTCCTGGATAATCCAAAATTGTATCCAATTTACATGCAACTGACCTGCTGAGCTGTAATGTTTAGAGCCATCTCACTTAACTACAAACCTGCCTGCTGAGCAGTGTTGTGCCTGTATGCATTCATATTCAAAACTTTGAGAAAAATCAAATATAAGCTATTAGAACAAAATTCCTTAAATTCCCAATCCCTCCTAACCCGCTCGGGTTCAGATCGGAGGGGTCATTCCTCTGAATCACACCCTTCCAGGTCTCACTGTTGTTGTCAACATGAGTGTTGAAGTCCCCCAGCAAAATTAGGGAATCCCCAGAGGAAGCACTCTCCAGCACCCCCTCTAAGGAGTCCAAAAAGGGTGGATACTCTGAGCTGTTGTTTGGACCATAGGCACAAATAACAGTCAGGATCCGTCCCCCCACCCAAAGGCGGAGGGAAGCTACCCTCTCATCCACCAGGGTAAACTCCAACATACAGGCACCAAGCCAGGGGGCAATAAGTATTACCCTTCTCGAGAAGACTGGTTCTGGAGCCCTTGCTATGCGTCAAGGTGAGGCCGACTATATCTTCTCAACCTCGCGCACCAGCTCAGGCTCCTTCCCCACCAGGGAGGTGACATTCCACGTCCCTAGAGCTAGCTTCTGCAACCGAGGGTCGGACCGCCAAGGCCCCCGCCTTCGGCTGCCACCCAGCTCACATTGCACCCGACCCCTTTGGCTCCTCCTATGGGTGGTGAGCCTAGTTTGTCTGGCTTGCGTGGAGGATGGATGAATTTTTAATTTTCAAATTCAATCATTATTATTTTATTTTAATGCATTATTAACTTGAACAGGTGTGTACTAACCTCACATCCACATTTAAACATATTTAAATGTTACTTTGACTTTATGTTTGCTGTATGATCAATGAAAATGTTAAGCAATGACCCTGGTTTCATGAACAAAATGGTCATTGCATGGTATTACATACTACTGTGAGTACTGTGTTGCAAACAATCAAATATGTACAGGACATGCTCTCAATCAAACTATCAACCAATATTTATAATTAATGATGGACATGTAAGAAGTTAAAGGGTGAAAGGCACTAACAGCATCAACAATTCTGGATTCAGGACTGAACACGTCTCAGTCTCTATGAGAGCATAAATGGTGAATGACAGGAATAGATGTCATCAGCAATTATATTATATAGGATATTTAATTTCACACCAATATCCGATTAGATTATTTCAGCTGTCCTATTTATAAAAACACAAATGAGCCCTTTTCTCAGAACCTAAGGAAAAAAACAGGAATGTACTGCACCAGTATCTGCAAAACACTACAACAGGTATTCAACTTAACACTGTTTTTACCCAGATGTTTACTTGTCTGTGTCAGGATTTTGGTGACCTACTAAGACACATAAACTGCTTATCCTGAATAAAGATTTCACATGGAACATACAGTAGATTGTTATCTGGAATATTTTGTGCACATGTGAAAAAACAAATCATTATCTTAAAATCTGATTTTCTCTCCGATTACATAAGCGTGCACTGTTTATCAGTACCATTAATGTTTACAGCAGTGTTTTCCCTGCTCCTACACCCCTCATCTCGTTTCTATGCTCTAACCTCTACCCTCCTACCCTTTTCTTATTCCTTCATTTCTCTCTCTTTTTTCCTTTATTCTTTGCACTTCAACACTCCCTCCAGCTATCACTTCTCCTTTTCTGCCTTTCCCTGCCCTCTTTCTACCCTCTCCTCCTCTATCAGTCCATCAGAGCACAAGACAAAATGAAATCCTTAAAGCTCAACAGTGTTAGCCGTGTCATTTCCCTCAACTGAATGAATTTGTACTCTGCTAAAGGCCATTATATCCAAGGAGGACAATTAACAGCGATTAATCATATTTTGCTCCTTATTGCCCACTACATTATTCATTTATTTTAACCTGGTTGTCAGTGCTGTAAACTCAAAATGTGTTATAATGTATCATTACCATGATAGTCAAGGATTTTTAATGAGCAGCAGTTTGTTATGCTGATTTAAAAAGGGATGGGATCTCTGAATTTTCACATTAAATGAACCTCTTCCACTCCTATCTTTTCCATACTTCTAACTAAATGAAAGGTCCTAATTGAAAATTACTCCATTAATTGGGTAACACGGTCACTACACATAATGTAATGAAGATATTACCCGTAAAGCAGGCCTCCTTCCTAAATACATTTTGCTTGCAAGAAGTCATCGACCATTTTGGTACATCCATACATGACAAATGTATGTTATATGATACTTATGGTAATTTTGCCTGTATAGCCCACGTATAACACCAAATCTACTACAGCACAACCACAAATGTAATGCAAAGTACACCCTGAAGCTATATGCCTCTTACAGGATTTTAGCAATTCCTCATGTAACCCAGTAGAAACAGTGTTTCTTTGCCCGAGAGCCCCAGCCAGCGAGGGCAACAGCGCCCCCAATACATTAAAAATGTCTCAGGACCAATTGTTATTGGTCAAAACACGCTGTAAGGAGATACTATAGGAGGGAAGAAGCAAGTCCCACCCTCTATCAAGTAACAATTGCAGTAAAAAAAACACACCGGCCCAGTATGAGAAGCACATGCGAACCAGTGAGTGAGAGAAGTACATTTTATTATTATTTCACACAAGTTGGTTTTAAACGTTTGAAAGTGTTAATAAGTGATGCTGGAGGTGACTGAGACGACCCAAAGCCTGTTGATTATGGGTTTATTGTATACAGACCGCCTTGGTGAGTGATTTTAAGCTAAGCTAATGTAGCTATATTGGTAGCCTGTGTAGCTTCTTCATGCTGCATAGTGTGTGTTTGTGTGCTTGCTGGCTAATGTGCCACATGCAAAATACACAGTCACTGCAGTGACATGTTAAAAGTTAAGTCTTTCATAACAGGGCACATATTTCAATGTTGACGTGAAATAAATGAATTTGAACCGTAGCCTATTGTTTATTTATAATTAATTAGGTATTTTTTGAGAACATTCAATAGTATTCTGTAAAGCAAGGTTGGTTAAAAATAGTGTTCATTAAGAGGGTGGGGAAAAAAATATGTGAAAATAAAAACTGTGACCTTAATCCAGATTTTAAGGTGTAAGAGATTTATATTGAACTGTTTTTTTTTAAATTATTTTAAAATGTATATTTAGCATCTATTTTTTCCAGTAATACTCTGTAGTTCTGACTCTCTCTCTCTCTCTCTCTCTTGCTCCCTCTATGTATAGTCTGTCTGTCTGTCTGTCTCTCTCTCTCTCTCTCACACACACACATAAAGGTTCATTTTTAATTACTTTATTGGCTGTGATAGAAACAGTAGTAGCAAAGTAATTTCCATTCAGCCATCCATTTTCTAGGTGCTTATTCAGGTCATTTTCCAGCCATTTAACCAGGTCAGAATCCATTCATTTGGTTGCCACAAATAATAGCAGCCCAGATGTTGTTTCCAAGGGATAGGCCTTCTTCTTCTGGGGGATCCACAGTCACGGTCAAGGTCAGGTGGGAGATGTGGGTCCTTCCAATTTTTTTTTTTCCTGCTTCATATCGCTGATTCACTGGTGGTTAGTCTCATTGTTCTAACCAATCAATCAATCAATCAATCAATCATTTGGATACATTTCATCCATAGCGATGTAACACAAAGCATTTTACCTCACCTTAAAAAGAACAAAGCAAAGGCCTGTGCATACTGTACACACAAATGCACATTCACTCCACACACACCACCCTGATCAACACACAAACAATAAATAGTGACACAATATAAACGTATGAGTAAAACTCAGTGTTACTTAATTTGTTTCCAAGAGGCACTTGCTCATCTTGATGGGACTCTATGGGTTCAGACATGGAAGTTTTGATCCCAATGCAAAGCACATCACACAGATATGATGGTATGATGATCCCAGAAGGACAACATCATCGGCAAACAGCAGAAATGCCAAGCCAGTGTCACTGCTGATTTCCTCTCCATGTTTATTACAAACAGGGGAAAACAGCGTATCAGCATATCACTTTGGCAGCAACTGTAAACAAAGACTCATGGAGTCAAACAAAGCACAAGCTTAAACAGCAGTAATACAAATTAATACTAAACTGGTATTATGCATACACTAATAACTCTGCCCAGACAAAAACTTCCTATTGTCCGTGTAAGTAGGCGGTGAGCGGTGTGTTTAATGCCTGTTAAAATTCAACGCTGTCCTCAAGCATCCCGATCCTTTGGGCTAACGGTGCTGATTCCTCGTGGGTATGGTTCATCCACGGGTTCAAACGAGGGAGTCTCCCAAAGTTTCTTCAGCAGGAAAAGTGGAGGCGCTAGTTGATAGTCACTGGCTCTTGTGGATCATTTTACTGTTACGTTTCGGTTAAGCAGCTGAAATCTCATCTCGCCAGCGAGGGTGGAGATGCTTCGAAGAGAATAAAATGGGGGGGGAGGGGGGTAACATGCATGGTACTACCTTTATCAGTCACCCGCTTTGGCAAACGGACTAAAGTCTCTTCTAACAGGACTATGAAAGGCCTTTTTTTTCTCCTTGCAGCAGACTTTTGTAAACTCAGGTGACGTCAGTGGCTGGAAGTGGCCTCAGGTGTCACAGCCGATCAGGGACGAAAATCCCCTGGCGGGATTATGGGATCCCGAGTTGAGCTTGATTTTACCCCAGACCAGTTAAGGCTGGGGGAAAGAGGCACTGCTTGCCCCCCTTGGCTGTTTCCTTTGTTGAGGGGGTAGCGCAGGTCACTCAAATCAGGCCTTGATCTTTCCTCTAGGCCGCAGTTCATGCTTTGTCTTTCAGCAGACAAAGAAAGGCCATGTGCTCAGTCCACCATGGCATTAAGGCCCAACACTTATCAGTGTCCACTTTCCTGCTTGGACAACATTGATGGCTCTGACTCCCAATAATCCCAAAGGCAAATCTCGACAACACGTATTTAAGCATTTTAAAAAGCCCTGAAACACATTAACATATCTCTATAACTTTATGTGGGTAAAATTGCATATTGTTTTCATGACCAGGATAGAATCCACATTTCTCTTCCTGAATGTTAGCTTCAACAATCAGCTGGAAACTCTTCACTAGCACCTTGATCTTGGCAGACTTTTCCAGGAAGGTTTAGCGGTATAACCCCCTGATTATTTGAACACATTCTTTGATCCCACCTACTGAAAGTTTGGGATGACTGGCCTCTTTTGCCATTTCAAAGGTCACCACAACAGCATGCACAGCCTGCAGCATGTTTGGGTGAACTTTTAACATCCTCGGTGCCTCGTCACGAAGGGTTATTCTCACTAAACCAATGACATATGCCAAAGAATTTGGTTTAGACTTCTTATTCTCTTTTCTTTTCTGTTTCTAACATATCATATTGTCTCATTTTCCCTCTTTCCATCCTCAGTCTCTTATTTCTTCCTCTTTCCTCTGCCCTGCATCCCTCTGTTACATCTCATTTCACCCCATCCTTTATGTTCCTTTCATTCACATCCTCTCCAGCTGTTTCCTCTGTTCCTCCCTCTCTTCACTTCTCTCCCTGCTCCCCTTTCATAAGCCCTCTCTTACTCTCCTTCCTCCACTTTGAAACACCTCTCTTGTCCTGTTATTACATTTACATTTTAAATTTAGTTTACTGACTGCGTGATTGTCTGTGTGTGTGTTTGTGTGTGTATCTGTAAGAGTGCGTAGGTGTGTTATGAGATTAAAAGTACTGGTGTACCAGGGTTTCACACTAAGCACTTGGAATAAACAGCTATCTGTTGTGGATAATTTGCTTTCCAACTTCTCTGACTTGCATCCAAGGATTTATTTTTGCAGTGCCTTTTTGTCATTTTGCAGATGCTCACATCCACAGGGACCTGCAATAAGTGCAACAGTAAAATAAACTTAAAATAATGTATTGCCAGCAGTACAAGCAGCCAATATGGTGAGCGGGGGCCAAAACAACAGTGCCCAGACGGCAGAGAGTTATGTCTGTGTCTTTATGATATTCATGTATCACCAAAAAGCTAGTGGTCTAATAATAGAGGAGTGCTACAGTAGGCACAGAAATACCTCTCTCAAGCTCTTGGTCTTCTCTGTTTTGTGACTTGGCCTCTCTCTTCTCTGATTGTCTACTCCTCTCAGGTCTGTCAAAGCTCTCCTTTCTCTTTGCTCTTATCTCAGCTCTTGTGCTCTTGTCTCCTCTCTTTTTTTAGTTCTGCAAACTCCCCTTTCTGGCTCTCCTTCCACACCTTCCTTCTGTGCTTTATCCACAGATGAGTTGCTTCTCTCTTTTTCTCTTGCCCTTCTCCGCCCCCTTCTCCCATCACTCATTTCCTTCCAGCTTCACTTTCTTTCTCATTTATCTTTATCTTTTACAACCTAGCATTTGTTATGTCCAAACTCACACATTTACACTGGTCTTTTTGACTCCCCCCTTTTTTCACTTTCTACCTCTTCTCACAGGTATTGTAACCCCTCTCCTCCTGTTCATTTAAGTGAATTTCCTGCCCTCACCTCCTCTCCTATGTTCTTCATCCATCAGTCTCTGTTTTGCTCCGGTTTCTTTAACCACTAACTTCCCTTTCTCTCATATTTCAAGTGATCATCCTATAACTTTACTGGCTTCTGTCAAATCTGGCAATCATTTTATCTCCTCTCCATCTCCATCTTCATATCTAACTAACATCCGTGCTGCAGGCCTTGCATTCTTTTCACCAACTTGGCTTGTCTTCTTCTGAACTTGTATCAGTCTCTCCTCTCTTGTCCTCTCATTTGCACCTTCATTTTTCTTCCCCTCCATCTCAGTTCAGTCTCATCCCTCTGTCTTCCTCTCCTCTGACCTCTTGTCTCTCCCTCATTCCAATGTCAGGCAGCTGGCCAGTCCACATGAATAATGGAGGAGATGCAGTATATTTGTCACTTTTTATCTGTTTCTCTCTCTTCTTTTCACATTTTCTTTTTGTTATTTTCCAACACATATAATGACAGCATTTCTCTGATTTAGTAAAAATGCATTCACATATAAAGATGCATCCATGTGATTCCATCCATTCAGGACCTTCTGTTGACTACATTCATTGTTATTTCCTAACCCAGATCTTCGTCATCAGCACTGCATACCGTAATTGAACCCTTTTCTAACCTTGATCAAATTCTTATTCCAACCTTGACCCTAAACTTGATCCTCCTAATAAATAACTTTTTTGAAACGTGCAAATAAACACAAGTTTACTGTAGTGTGTTGTTTAAAAAAGAAGCACCATGCATAGAGACTTCATCTGACAACTGATGAAGTGTCTTAACTATAGCATTACTTCAACTTTAAAAGAGCACATTTTTTACACAGGATGTTTTAGTTCACTTGGCCATGACTCTCAAAACGTGAGATATCAAAAGCTTTTCTTTTAGATGCAGTCTTGCAGCCACTCCCTTATCATCAGTCGTTTTCTTCACCCAGACAGTTTCATCCAGCTACAAATGTCATAGTGACAGTGCTCAACAAAAGCTTTCTACAAATCTGTATATTTTTTGGCCAAATGTCGCTTTTGTTATTCCAAATGTAATGAAACAGATAATTTGGCGAGACCAAGAAGCCAAGATTGTAAAATACTATCAGCTGCTTGTTTCAGCTCCTCCAAGTTGTTTATTTGTTTAAATTGAGGTCCCAAAGAAATGCACCGAGTAGCTCCCAGATGAGTTTAGTTAAGTCACTCTTTTACCCAGAGGTACTTCTCTAGGGTTTTTCTGGAAGAAAACAAAAACAAATACAAATGCATTTCTAATCAAGTTGTAAACGGTTTCTTTTTGTTACAATAGACATTACAAAAATGACTTGGATATCTGCAATAATGGGTGACACAGAGGTAGGGCTGGACGATATGAACCAAAAGTCCATATCGTCCAGGATATATATTGATATTTTTTCTGTAAAGTAATTATACATTTTAATTGAGGAAATATTGGTCAGATAGTGGATTAAATTAAATGACTTCCACTACTTCTTGTGTTTTTACGCTGCTAGTTTTTTATTGTACTTGTAACATAACCAGTGTAGTTAGTCACCTCCAGTTTTCACCTGGCTCACTGTCTCTCTGTGGTCAACACACACACAATGAGGGCTCAGCTCTACCCGAGGTGAAACACAAACACACAGCTCTTTAATACAGAGATCCTCCATCATAGCCATAAATAAAATCTCTCCTTAAGCCTTTGATTTTTTACTCTGAACCAACCAAAACCAGCATAATGTTGCCGCCATGTGCTTTTAAATAGCATGTCAGCGTTTCAGATTCAAAAGTTTGAGTTTATTTGTGCTCTTGACCATAACCGCTGTGAAACAATCAGAAAGTAACGTGATATTAATCTGATTACCGGCTTTCTTATTGCCAGTGCTCCCTCACTTCATTCACTCTCTAGCTTGTTCGACCACAGCTAACACAACAGCATTCTGTAGCCACTTCCTCTGTAGCCGCTTACTGATGGAGCAACTGTGTCCCCCCATTCAGTGTCTGGACTTTTTATACAGAACAGCGAGGCAGAATAAAGTAGAAGCAGACCAGACTCTCTGAGAGCAGAGGAGAGCAGCCACCATTAATGTCAGCAAACTGCAGCAGAGGCTAACATTAGCTGCTCCTCTCTGCAGGGGCGGGGCTGAGTCCCCCGTGTGCAGCAGACAGACAGAGATGGAGAGTTGCCACAACTCAACTCAGTAATTTAACATGTAATCCGCACAAAAGACATCTCCAAATGACAAAAATATTCCTGTTAAGCATGTGAAGAAACTATATTGATATAAACGATAACATCTCATTCTATATCACAGTTGAAAATATATCGATATATTTTAAAAACTCGATATATCGCCCGGCTCTACACTTAGGTAATATGTTGATCAACTGAACCCATCATGAGCAGATAATATACATATTCACATGTGATTAATCTGAGCTGATGTACAATACTAAATGATTTTAACATCAAATTCAGCTATTTCATGTCACCATTATTACACAACTACTATAATTTTCCATTTTTTCATTACAAAACTGTCTTGCAAATACAGAGGCCTTGAGATTGAGGTGGTGATTTCACATTACTGAATTTTAGGACAGGAATTTTATTAGGTAAGACCTTACCTTTTGAACTCAGTAAGTACCATGAATCAAAACATTAAAAATTAACTTCACAATGTTATTTCTATATAAGTAAGGGAATAACATGGTATAACAATGCCTTACCTGAATAATGAATAATGATGAATGAATAATGTCTTTAGAGAGGACTGTTTTTTCCTGTTCTTGAAGCATTAGCCCAACATGAACGCCACAGCAGTCAAATGATGCTTGACTTGATGATGGTCCTCATTCCAGTTATTACTTTTAATGAAAAGCCTAACCAATTATGGTTATGCTAAAAAAAACAAATGTATAAGATGGGTTTTGCAATCAGGGAGGTGACGTTGCTCAGAGTCATTACAACAGTACTGATTCTTGCCAAAATGAAGGTGTGAATTTATGTCCTCATGTTATCACACTATCACACATTTCCATGTAACCTTACTAACTGATAAAGACCACTGGTTGACTTGTTGACTTGTTGAGAGATAACGCACTGCTCTACCGTATATTCTATTC
Source organism: Scomber japonicus (assembly GCF_027409825.1). NCBI lineage: Eukaryota > Metazoa > Chordata > Actinopteri > Scombriformes > Scombridae > Scomber > Scomber japonicus. The sequence continues at coordinate 18,517,787 of NC_070578.1, forward strand.
AGTGTGTACTATAGTCACACTGCCTTCAGATGGACACATTGGCGGTGCTTTTGTCTCATCTGACTTTTTTCATGCTGCTTTTCTTTGATTTCCTTGAGCTGTCTCTTTCAGTCCTTTTTTTTATTTTTTTTTATTTTGTTAACCTCCCAACTGTATTCAGAAAGACAGAACGTTGTGTCTCATATAATAAGTTCTCAATAAGGCCCTCTAACAAGTGCTCTTAATATTGTTTTACCACCTCTCATATTTTGTTTCTGTCCTGTTCCTTATCTATCTTTCCTCCTCCCTCACTGTCTCCCTATCTATTCTGTATACCTGCGGCATTATTAAAGGGCAGTTACAGTGGCTGTAGTTGCCCTAGGGAGGACGGTGGAACATTGGCTTCCAGGCAGTCTCTTACATCATTTCCTTTTTTTTTTGTCTCAGTGCACCATTTTCCTGAAGTTTTTTTTCTTTATCTGTTTTTTTTTTTTAAACCACTGCTTTGGTTGCTGTTAGTAACAAAATGCGAGAGCAGCCACAGCTGATGTAAGACTTACCATAGGCAACCAACTCATCGTCTCAGTGGTGATGCTTTAGAAACAGTTTTTTGAAGATGTGAACTTTGCTGACTTTTTACTACTTAAGTATCTTCATTCACTCACTTCTCCTCCATTTCATTTCTTGCAACAAAGATTTGCTGAATATTCCCTCAGTTACACAGATTTAGATGTCAGAGTTATACTATACCCAGTATACCTGCAGTGCTCTGCTTTTGGTCTATGTGATCATTATCGGAAGGGATAATATCACTTATTCAGTTCCCACATAACATTTTCCAGTGGAACAAATTGCCTTTTAGCCAAAACTTTTCTTATGATTTTAAGAGGAAATTATAAATTATCATTGTGCCTGACTCAAATATGAAATTATTTGTCCAGTGACACAAGTTATCCTTGAGTAAGTATAACACCGCATCCTGACATACAGCAACGTGAGCGACAAAAGTGATTAAAAAGCATGAGTTTTCAATCAGCCTTTCCTGACATGCCGTGAGCGACATCGCCCTGTACAGCAATGACGCCCACCCCTCAAAAAATCGCTCGCTCTTTCTCTATCTGGACGAAATTTCATGGCCCTGTCCCACCCCTAAACACTTCTTATTGGTTGAAATGTACACGCTGCTTCCTGATGACAAGCTGGCTAGCAGAGAGAGAACCCAGAGAACGGGGAACAGCAATATACTCATGAGAAAATCGTCACGCTGCATATCAGGACAGTTTCATGCAAGATTTTGTCACCGGTTCACTCGCTCGCTGGATGTCAGGATGCAATGTAATAATCCTTGTTGACCACACAAGAGAGGTCGGATAGAATTGTGATTGTTATTAATCTTAATGATGATTTGTGAGGATATATGTCCTTTAAGAACATGCATTTCTAATTATATTGCCACAACAACTACAACAAATTACTTACAAAGGTTTAAAGAGGAAACTGGCTAATGAATTATTGAAATTAATGATGCAGCTATCTATTATGCAGTTGGTATGAGAGACCTGATGAGATGAGATGGCTCTTACCTCAACAGCAGAGTCATATCAATGGTACAAAAGCTTAGTTCTGAATTACCAATTAAAGTTACCAATTATGAAAAGCACCATGTTTGAAGCAATCTCATGGCTGAAATCCAGATCTGGTAGATGATGAACAAGTACACCAGTCAAGATCGTGATACTTCTCAATGGTGGAGCGCTGCTGATTTCACTCTTCTAGTTTTGATTGTTAAGTCATGACTCAAGATTTTCCAGCTAGCCTTTTCTGACTTGATCTGTTTCAACTAGCATCTTCTGGACTTACATATTGAGATTAACATTTCCACTCAACCAGCAAAAGCAAGCATGGTTTCAAATAGCCTTTTCAGGCTGGCATTTTCACAATGCTTTTCGATTCAACCAGTGAAAAAAGCAGCATGGTTTCTCTGATAACCAGACCATGGGGGGGGGGGGGGGGGGGGGGTGTCCATGGGCAAGCTGGTTCAACTCCTGAATGCTGTTACTTCTTTTAATCAACACTGTTAGTCTTATGACATTTGCATGATTTCCAATTTTGCAGTTTGAAATGTAGCTTTTTACTGTGAAACATGCACATGGCTTAAAGTCAGTGAAATAAAAGTATAACTAAAGCAGTACACACACTGATGTTCTAACATGCTGTGTTTATTATCCTTACACAAAAATCTATACACTAGAATCCAGTTTTTAGGGCATTGATCTTTTTGGTCAGACTGCAAACAGCACGGGTCCAGGCCATGTGTTACATATGTGTGTTTGTATGGCCACGTTTGTTCTGCTAAATGTATGTATGTCACTACTGAAAGACATGTTGGTGGTGGTGGTGATGTGCAAGCTGTCTTGTGCCTTATGCTGGTTTGTCCAATGATAAGTTCTTTGGTTGGTTATTTTTAGACCTAAAAATCATTTGAGATTATATCTGTCCCAGCTAGTCTCTCTTTTTGTGGGTGGCTGGTTCGTCGTGACTATCATCTCACAGTGGGGTGTAAATTGGTCTTTCCATGTTGTTGGCTCTTAGAAATCTTGAAGGGTCAAAGGTGGTCTGGTGTAGTGGCCATGTAGGAGATGAGGGTTTCCTGATTTTGAGCCTGTCAGTTTGCAGGATGTTTAGATGGTCTGGTCAACCAGAAGTTTGAAAATCTCACTGATGTGTTGTTCGCAAAGAGCCATTCCTGTTGTTTGAAGGTTTGTACCATCTGCATTCAAAACACAACAGGACTCTCCACTACAACCTCCTTCAATTACAGCCAGCCTTTGCACTTTGGAGGGCAATGCAAAGTGACATCAAAATCATACTTTGAACTCCCTGGAAAGTTCCACTTTACAAAGGGATGTTTTTTTCAGTGGTAAACAAGAGCGAAATTGATTATGTATAGACCCTTAGATGAAGTAATTTATGCTGGAATTATTCACTCTCCTGTGATGTTGTATAGTATACTCTATTTACGATTGTTTGTGTTGAGTAATTTCACATTTTTCATAACCATGGTTGGCTGTGCTTCAATCGGTAATACAGCAATATGTAATTACAGGACAGCAATTTTGAGACACTTTCCTCCAACAACAGCATTTTTTCGTACCCAAAATGAGATATGTATCTTGCATGAGCACATCCATGAACTGCATGCACAGATTGTAACAGCAGGTTATGACAAAAAATCTGTATGTACTGCACTGAGAAGTAATCCCTCTGTGATGTGGACTATACAAAAATGTAGAAATACACAACATAATGCAACATATAGTGTCTTCACTGCGGAAATATTCTGTAGCGTAGCATTATGTCTTAGCAGGCATCGGTGGATTTTGCAATATCAACTTTGGTATAACAAGTTTGGTTATACCATACCTTCTTTACCCCATCTGTCTTCTTTCTTTTTGCTATATACTATGCAAAATATAATACATACATTAAGGACCAAAAGTTAATGCAACTTAATCTGATTAGATGACATGAAACATAGTTGTTCGAAAAATGTGAACCTCACTAAGGTCTCAGATATTGCCTCTTCCTAAAATGACTTCTGTTTGGTTGTTAATTGTCTCCTATTGGTTTACTTCTAGGCTAACTGGTACTACCCTGCCCTCACCAGTGATATCAAGTAAGAACTGGCTTCGGATACACTTCACCTCAGACAGCAACCATCGCAGAAAAGGATTCAGTGCTCAGTACCAAGGTATGTAATACAAAGTACTTTACTATTAGCACTTCAAGGTTCTCAGTCTCCTTTTTCCATAAATAGTATGGCATGAATGCATCTTTGTGTGTGTGTGTGTGTGTGTGTGTGTGTGTGTGTGTGTGTGTGTGTGTGTGTGTGTGTGTGTGTGTGTGTGCGTGTGCGTGTGTGTGTTTATGAGTCCCAAGCTAGGTCCCATGCACCTGGTATGAAACTAGATATATATTATTTATCATGAGATCCAATCCATCAGGCTTTGCATTTACAACCAATAATAAAGGTAGAGTGAGTGATTCTAATCCAATGCACTTTTTGGAAATTCAGCAAATATCTCATGGTCAGCTAGCTGTCCATTCTGTGTGTGAACTGAGACAAGTCCACTGTTCTTACACTGCACTGGCTCTGTAAATGGGATTGCAAACAAACACAGTGGCTCAGAGTGAGCCACATAATGTTTCCTCGGCCAGTCCGCAGCAGGGGGCGTTTGTGCTCGTGCACAGGGCAGGGGGAAGTCATCAGAGCAGCTGTTTGTGTGGGGACATGACAGTCTCCCGTCTGCAGCACCCAGTGAATGGTGAAGGAAGGCTGGTGAACTGGTGAGAGAGAGAGGCCATGGCTAATTCACATAAAAAGTGTTTTCTCACAGTACAGATACACTTCCATGATGTTAAATGTATCAATCCACACTGAGTCAGAGACAGTCTCACAGAGACCCCCTGTGTTGTTTATGCCCCAAATCTTTTTCTGTCACATTTAGTGAGCAGGCAGCTATTTAAATAACACAAATATCCTGCTGTATATGTATTTTCAACTTATAAACATTAATAATGAATCAATGCAAACACTGCCACTTTCTTCTTGTGGAGTTGACATTCAAATTATTTTGGATCAGTAAGTATCCACAGTCATCCTGGTGAAGGTAGTTTGTTCAGCCGCTGTCATCACATCTCTCTAGGAGCTGCAGCTGACAGACAGCTGCTTCTGTGACTAGAGACTCTCTATTGCTTGTTGCCTTGTCTATGTGCGTCAATGAATTGTGGGAGCGGAGCTTCTGAAGGAGCACAATGGGAGAGGTGTATTTGTTTGGATGTTTAGTTCAAATATCAACAGTCATTCTTCAAAATGACTGACTCTACCTTTAACAAGTTATCATCTTGATTATACCCACATTGAGGTTGGAATTGAAAATGCTAATTAGCTATGTGGGACTGGCATTATTGGTTATTAATTTTCTGTAAGAAAGGACTTGCTACAGTTACTCCTTGTAGCTTTCACTCTTTTTGACCTATTAACTTGCTGGTCGGATTTTCCTTTTAAAATGTGGTCGGGGTGCCTTGGTTGTCGAGTGTTTACTGTGCATGACAGATAATGGCAGCGTCCCGGTTAGAGTCTGGCAAGGGACCTATGCTGCAAGTCATTTCCTACTTTCTCTTCCTGTTTCCTGTCAGCCTCTCTGCCACCTACTGTCAACTAAAAAATGCCAAAAAATCAATCTTTAAAAAATGTGGTCACACTGTACAGATCGCATTTACACCTGGCTGGGACCTGATCACAATGCAAGCCAGACTACCTCTAATTATGGTCCAGGCAATCCAATAGCATTCGGATTTCAGTGCATTCCCAGTGCATTTGCACCTTGCATTATGTGTTTTTCCTTATACAGATAGCATATCCTGATACAGCTTGCTGTTAATGCAAGGTGTATATAGAAACATAAACAAGATAGAACTGGGAAATATATGTGTGTGTGTATATACAGTATGTGTTTTGGTTTTGTGGAGAGGTTCCCTTTATGTCTTCATATAAATGAGAATACCTTTTTTCTGGGACAGCAATCTGAAATCATCTGACTGGACATTGCTGTCATTCTAATTGACTGGTTGTATGGGCATAATTAGCTCATTAAGATGCATGTAAGTGATTCAAATTAAATTGGCTGCTTACAACCCAAAACGTGGTGATCTAAGAGCTGCCGATCTTCCTGTGTGTCTCACTTCCTGTCTCACTCCATTCTTTTTTATTCAGCTTAACCTGTGTCTTGCTTCCTCTTATAGGTCCTTATTCTTGCCTTTGGTGCTTCTGTCATTTCCTCTCTGTCTGTCTCCTGTTGTGTGTGTGTGTTTGTGTGTGTGTTAGGGAGAGAGAGAGAGAGATGTGCTTTTCATATCAAGTCTATTTCTCCGCAGAATGTAGTTTGGTCTTAGCACAGATTTTTCTGTTATCCTCTGCAATGCTGCTACTTTGGATAAAATAGATGGAATAATTTTTAACACTGCTCCTCTCCTTTCCTCTGCTTCCCTTTTTTCCTCTTTTGTCCCCACTTCCATGTTATAATTTTCTGTTTCTGCCACAGTTGCATTTGTTGTAGGTTTGATACAGGAAGGCGAGTGTGCAGCCCTTTCTGGAATATAAACATAGCTGATGTGCACTATGTGGCAACCTTGAAAAGGATAAGCTATTAGGATAAATACTAAATTAAATGTAATAAAGTTTAATTTATAATGGAATTAATAACCTACTTCTCCTCTCATTTCTGCAGTGAAGAAAGCAATAGAGCTGAAGTCCAGAGGGGTGAAGATGATGCCCAGTAAAGACTCCAGTCACAAAAATGCTGTCTGTAAGTAAACCACTGTCTGATGTTTGTGTGTTTTTGTTGTTAGTTCGACTGTACATCATTTAGACAGCCCTTTGCACACACACACACACAGGCACACACGCCCACACATACACAGGCACACACTGTATGTACACAAGGACACACAGCTTGCATCCATCTTTGATGTGGCAGGGGCAGGGATTTCATCTATTTTTCACTGGGGTTGCCCTTCTAGGAGACAAGAATTTGCACCACACATTCTGTCTCTTTTTTCTTCCCAGCACAGGGTCACGGGTTCATTTGAAACCAATCATATAAAAATAAGTTATTTGTGTTTACAGAAGAAAGATGTGTTTATTTCAAGATGTAAAGTATATTTTAAATACAATCAGTATTGGTGACATCAAGTTTTGTTATTCCTACAATTCAGTTCACTGCAAACTAACCAACCATGCCATGATGCTAATATACATCTCTCCTTTTTAATTACTTCTTGATGAGCAAAACAATCAAAGTAATGAAAGCTACTATTTCAGCAGGTGAATGTTTGCGTTTTGCTTTTGAGACCTTAAGCAAAATCTTGTTGGCACATTGCACAGCCATCATGTTTGGCTACCAAAATATGTATTCATGAACATTTATTTTGTTCAGCTTGTGTTTTTCCCTTGTTCCTGTTTCTTTCTCACACAGTGCACTTCCCTGTGGAGTCAGTAACTGTTCATAATAAACTAACTGCAGCATAGTGACTCACTTTCTGCTGGCTGTTGCTTCCCAGAGGATGAGTCTTTGTATCATCCATTTAAGCTTTTTAAAAATACTATACGTTTATCCATTTCCAAAACCTAAATGGAGTCAGGATGTTTTGTCTTGTGATTCCTCCTGGCCAATGTTGGACGTGCTCCCACTGCATCTTATTCACTCTATTTGGCGGTGCAGCCAAGAATCCAGACACTGTAGTCTCCATCAGGTGAAGTAATTAATGGGTTATACATTTTTGACAGCCCACCTCTGTGACATATTGTAAGTAAGTGGAGTGCAGTTCTATAGTGAACATGAATGAGGACCAATATATAGAGCATAAGTTGGGGGGGAGGGGGGCTAAAATATTCTTGCTATTGTATTTTCTACTGCCCTCTCTCCTTTAATGTCCCTTTTTAATATGCTCAGGGCTTTACTTGAAACATTCTAAATAAAGCACAAAGTACATAGCCTAGTGCACATATACGTATGTCCTATTGCAATGAAATCTAAATGGGTGCTTTTCACCATGCTACTGACATGGTAAAAACTACTTCCCGTACTTTTTCAACTACACAGTGCTTACAGTCTAGAATACAAAGCATTTTTGTATGGCAAAGCTATTTATAAGAATAATTAGAATTTTGAGGCTGTAATTTATGGGCTATAAATTGTTTTCAGAAATCCAATTCATTTTTCTCACCTGCTGTATATATACAGCAAAAGGGACAGATAACCCAGTGTCCCTTTATATTTGATCAGTATGTCATGCTTCAACCAGCCAAGTAACATGAAAGTGAATGAGTTATTTTCTGAAGCGATAAACAACATTGACATTGTCAACCAGCACAGGAGTGAACTGGCAAACTGTGTATAATAACATACACAGTAATTACAAATTAATCACACAAGTTTGTATTAATTAAAGAAATATAGATCTTTAGATTTCGAACCACTGATAATCACTCCGTGATTAATTTAAATGACCTCTTTTTCTTCTCTGCAGAACATAACAATATTCTTATTTATAGTCAGATATGAACAAAGTGCTGCTGTCAAATGTTTCATGATTATCTCAAAAACTGCACAATGAAAAAACATAAAACTTTGTTGGCAACTACTCTGTACAGTAGGCACAGTTTATAGTTTATTTTATCATTTAAGCCTTCAAAAGCTTATTTAAATGTCCTTTACTGTACACACAGGTTAAAGCGACTCTTACCTTTCTTGCATTTCACACAGCACTTTGAAAAAACTTTGAAAAACCTCCTATGTCCCAGTTTTTACCTCACCAGCAGCTAATGGGAATCCTAATATATTTTAAGCATCATATTTTATATTGACCACGAAACATTAAAATAATGAATTTAATGGCAAAAATGATGATACATATCTCTACAGTCTGGGGTGGCAGACATATTTCTTGGCAGCTTGGAGACACCTCTAAAACAGTATTAAGATCATGTGACACAGGCTTTTAATTATCACAGAAACACAAGCTCATACCTCATCCATTCCTTAGCATTTAGCTTCATAATAAAACCTTCATCAATAATTCTGCTGATTTATACGCTCAGCCAAGCATGTATTGCTGCAATTAACATTAGTTTGGTATTTTGTGTGTGCAAACGTGTGTGTGTATGTGAAGTAGAAATCATATGTGCTTGTGTATCTCTTCATGTGTTGAATACAATTAAAATCGTATTCACTGTGTTTGAGTGTGTGTATGTGAGGAGTTCCTCGGGCAAACCAGTTTATTAAATTTATCAATGATGGTGCTTGGTGAAGAGTTCAGTTCATATGCACTGCTTCTTTTTCTGTCTTGCTTCTCTTTCCTACACATAAACACACACACACACACACACACACACAAACACACACACACACACACGCAGCCATACAAAAATCTGCTCACGTGAAAGAATCGCCTGAAGTCAGTCTGGCGAGTCTGAATCTTGTGCATTTGCTTTTTACATGAGCAGCCAGCTAACAATAACATCTTGTTCTGAAGTAACTCTCTTGCCATGGTCGTCTCTGGAGATTTCTCTCAGGCTGCAATGTGTAAAATAACTTACAATATAGCTTCAGAAAAGTAAGACTCGTGAGATCTCTGAGCAAGCAGCAAAGCAAAAAGTCTGTTAACCTTATGACTTGTAATAGACATCTGCACCAGGAGGTCTAGACCCCATTCTCAGATCCCAGAGCACATTGCCCCATGTGGATTTTACCTTTATACTGATCACAGTGTTTTCCTGCTTGTGTGTTAAAAGACTCTCAAAAGTAGCTATCCCACTTGTAAAATTATAAACACACTGTAGAGAATGTGCTTTGTTATCTGTAATCATTATGTGGGGCCAAAGAATTATGATAATGACTATTAACTCTGTAGTCCAGGGATCCCTTAAGCTGTTTCAGCACTGGACCTAGATGAGACATTTTGTGTCTCACCATGGGACCCATGCTCATTAAAACATACTAGCATTTTGGTCACAGGGACCAAAAGTAAATATTCGTCTCACGCTGAGTTGAAGGTTCAGTGAGGTTAGACCAATGCATTACAGTTAGACCATCAGGCTGGAAACCAGAGTCATTAAAGATTAAAAAAGTAAAGCCAATGTCCATTTTTGGTCCCGGACCAGTCTTTGAACAACACTTCTTTACACTGCATGACTCCCAGTGGTAATATTATAGCTGTATGGCAGAAAATGTGCACTCTTTATGCAATATATAATCATTACAAAGAACCAGAGACTGATGATAATGAGTTTTACCTATCTAGAGAATGGAGTGCTTATGAATCATAATCTAACAGACTGTCTGTAACAGCCTCCAGCCTATATTAAAGCACAGCCTAATAGATAGACACACACAAGAGTAAGTTCAAATCAGTTTGAGAACGCTGTTTATGAATAATTCTCAGAGACAGTATTGATTAGAAGCCTGTGTGATACTGAAGGTAGATAGATTATTAAAAGATTACAATCTAGATTGATTTATTAAAAGATAAGACACTTTAAAGACAAATACAAAAAGTAAGAGTGCCAACTAGAACAATGTAACAAGGGTGCAAATGAAAGCAACCCATCTTGTAGTTACCCTCTCTCAGTAGTAACATTAGCTTACTGCTGAGGATGTGTCATAATTATAGAGAGGCTGAAAGATTTTGATTAAAGAGTTTTACTCCCTAGACAATGACCTAGAACTGCAATGAATCATCATTGTGAGAGTATGAGTTAATCAGTGTCTTCTCCTGGATTGTCAGGCAAGGTGGTGCTGTCTACTCAAATAAAAGTAACGCACCACTTGGAAGTTGAAAACTAAAAAGATTGGTACAACGCATCACAGTAATGTTGGCACCAGAATATATAGTGTATTGTGCCATGCGTGGCTTTGAGATAATATCATAAGTGTTTTTATGTGAAGACTTTTGTGGGCTTAAAATGACTCCATGATGTTGGGAAGATGACTACAGACTCCTGCTTTTGGCTTGATTGACCTGTGAGCATGAGAAAGTGGAGGAGAAAGAGAGGGCAAAGTGGATAAGAGGCAATGAGAGGAGCAGAGGAGACGAGCGGAAGAGAGCATATCAACAAACTGCACTTCACACATTTCTCCATCTCATCCAGCCGGCATCTGAAGAGCAGCTCAAAAGCTCTTACCTGAAACACATGTCAGCTGATTACACACACATGTACAAACAAAATTACTGTCCCACTCTGTCCCTGTTTCTGCCTCTCTCCTTAAACTCTTTCTCAATGTGTCTTTTAACATTGTTCCTTTTAATGGTTCATCAGTCAAAGGGGTGGGAATTATGGTAAAATATGATATCACAATATTTTTCTGACAGGATCCGGATCCAGGATTTTTTCTTTTTCATTCTTTTTCATGTTGGTTGGTATTTTACAACAGTATTTAAGATTCAATATTCAAAAAACTTTGCCTGTGACATGATAGAAATCTGTCTTAGGGGCTCACAAACAGCATAAAAACATACACCCATGAAATACGCACAATCTAATATTGTCATTGCTTACCTGTTTTTATTCATCTCACTACATCTACATTGTCCTAAAAGCCAGTCATTTACTGCTATTCTCATATTCACTGAGCTAGTTTCTTGATGGAAACAGTATTGACAGCAAAAGTACAAACCTATGTTCAACCTGAATGCCAATTAATTCAAATTCAAAGTCAAATTGAAATTACAATTAAACATCCCTAACTAAAATAATCCCACAAAAAAGAAAAATAGACTATTTGGCTGTATGTGACAGTGTGATCTACACTTGAGGAGGATAATACTAAATTGTTATGCAGCTTCTGCAATATTGCCTACAGAAATTTACACTCCCACTATTTAAACATATGTCTGTAAGATACCAAATTGATTTAAATTGGATAGACAGTTTTCACATTTGTAAATCATTTGCATCATACCCTCTTGAGTATTAATGATAGCCAGAACTAATAGTTTATGATACAGTCTTGCCTAAAAAAAACAGTTGTCACCTCTAATCCTGTTGCGCTGAGGGCTAATGGTAATGGCAAGCAGCAGCCACATAATCTCTTTATGCATGTTGGCATGTCAAGTACTGTGTAATACTGGCTGGTCAATGGCCTCTTTCTTATTTATTTAAATTTCAGGGAACAGAGTGAGTATCAGAGTTACCGAAAGATAAAAGATAAACACATTCACAAAAAAAACTAAAGAGAAAGGGTAAGAAGACAAAACAAGAATAATAATTTGACATCATTTTTCAATGAACTCTCTGAACTCTGGGTCTCTTCTCCATTTAAAATCTATTATAAAATCATATATGACACATTCTTGTGTTGAAAAAACATGTCACCTCTAATCTGGTAGGGTTTAGAGCAAACAGTGACGGCAGCAGCCATATAATCTCTTCAGTCTTGTGTAGGTTGGACTCATTTGTGGTTAAAGCATGATTTTCAAAACACACAGTTCCCAGGGTTATTACTTTCTGTTAGGGGTGAGTTTGTTCTGTATAGTTTGGGATATAAATGGCAAGATGAACTGAGTCATTTAGGGAGTTGAGACTGTCTATACAGTAGGAGTGGGCGGCTGATGCGAAGAGTATATTACAGACGTCAGAAATGGCAAACATACACGGGCACCATAGAGAAAATGATTCACTATTTCTCCAAAAAAGTTGAGTTTTAGAGATGAAAGGTTCGCTGAAGACACTTTGATGATATGGAAATGGCGTTATGCATCATAAGCTTGTGTTTAAATGTTGAATGGTCTTTTAAGTGCAAATATGGGATTAAGTCAGTTTGAGCATTTTTGACATCAGCCCAGCAGTGATATCTGGCAGCTTTCTTTTTTCTATAACAATCTCATGTTGTTTGCATGAGCTGGATTTGTTTCGGCAATATGAACCTTTGTATACGATGCCAATGAAAGCCATTTGAACATGAGTGAGAAAGGGGGGGGCGACACAGAAAGTGTGTTTTAGAGTGTGTTTGTGTGGTGATTTTTGGACAGAACTTCAAAAACAGGCAGAGCAACAAGACAGCTTGTTCTGTTTGCATCATATCTCACACAAACATGCTTATGCAGTGTCTATACACTCACAAACCCTGAGTGCACACACAATCACGCAGCAGCAAATCATTCATCCATCTTTTATGCTAGGTTGCACAAAACTTTGGCATCCCCTTGTAAATTGCTGCTAATGTGTGAGAGAGAAAATGCATGATGTTGCAAGCTGAGAATACAAAAGCAGACAGGAGTAAGTGGGAGAAGCAAACAAGGAAGAAAGGAGGAGAACGAGTGAGAAAGATTCATGAAAAGATGAGAACAAAGAAAGAGGTTGAAAGAGGTCAGATATTGCTCTTTCTCAAGGACATATTTTATAGCTGTGCTGGATTCTTCTTCTCTTTTCTTTTTTCCCCCTATTGTTGTCCCTTTTCAGCATTCTTCTCATTTCCTGCATTTGATTTATTGTCACCTTCCTTTCCTTTTATTTTTTTGTACTTAGCCAACCATTATGGTTCATCCACAGAGTTCCATTAAGACAGAGCTGGTCTAAACTGGTTCCTGTCATGTTGTCTGGTCTCATTTACATTTACATTATGTTTCGGGCATGCAGCAGATGCTCCCAAGCAGAGCATAGTCTGAAATAAATGCAAAATCCTGAATATGAGCTGGACAAAAATTGTCATGTGCTTTGCTTTTGTGCTTTTTTTAGGAACAGAACAGATCGTGCAGATAGATAAGCAGGGAATGAGATGCTGTAATGTGAGAAATGAGTGCAGTTCTCTTCATTAAATCAACGCATGTGTTGGTTTTTATTTCCACTACAACAGTTACTGTGCTAGTATTTAAATTTTTTTTTTACTATTTCTGTCTCAATGTTTTATTGAATCTTCATGTTATATTCACACTACACGTTTGGACTTCCTTATGAGTGTTACAAAGCATTTCGAAAATCCAAACTGTATGACCATGTGGAGATAAGGTTCATTATAATGACAAAAAGAAGGGGAAGCCTGATTCTTTAAAAAGTGACTGGTTTCCTCATGTGCTTGAAAACTTTAAAAAAAAACTTGTAACATTGGCTGACTTACTGGAATAGTCTTTTTGAAAAACAAAATAAGTCAGCTAGTGTTTTTTCACCTCTTTATAGTTGTCTTGTGAATAGCAAAAACACAGTTACTATTATTAATTTGAAACTTGGGGAAAAGTTGCTGGATGCCAGAGATGATATTGTTTATTTGTTGGAAACTGTAAATGTTAGTTTTCAAGGGTGGAAAAAACATTAAGAACCTCAGCTTAAGTAAAAGTACCAATGCGACAAAGTGACAGCTGGGGTACAAGTATTACTTATATAAAAAATTAGAGGATATGCATTTAAATGTCCATGAATTAAAATGATGTAAGGTAGCCTACTGGCAAAATGCCCTATACAGATTAGAAGAACAAGTCACTGTACTTTATTACTGATAAATTAATGTGCATGCAGTATTTTAATGTTAGCTGTCAAGTGTGAGCCTGTTGTAATTATTTCAGAGTAGCAGCTATATGTAAAGCATCATATTTATAACCTCTTATGTTTCGTATACACAGTAGAACAAGCACAGGACAAGTGGATAGAAAAAAAAGATGGTTGAATTTCATTTAAATGTTTCAGTTTCAGAGTCATGGTATTGTGCATGCTGGCTTACTGTCACACTGTCATGACTTAGTGGGACACTTGAATAGAGTGGAGCCATCGTTAATGTTATTAGTAACACCTGTGCTTTTCCAACTACATCAAGTGTAAATGTCTGCTATAAAAAGGCCTATTCATGAATTGAATTGAAACATTAGAGTGTATTTTAGAGTACTTTGTCCATGTTCTGTCACATCAAATCCCAGTTTTTCCTTTTTATGAAGGGAGCAAAACATTTGTTAGCTAATTTTTTCTACTTTTGTAGAAGACAGAGATGCAGGCCCGGATTAACACCCTAGGGAGCCCCAGGGTGACTACTCTTGAAGTGCTCCCCTTGTCTGACTTCACATATAAAAAAGTGAAATTTAATATGGCATGTATACCATAGATATACAATAATGTACAGCTAAAGTACAGGCTTACCGCACATATCACAGAAAAAGTTAAGATCCAACCAAAACAAAACAAATGCCATACAAGCCCTAACACTGATGCTCTAATCCGAATGCTACTCACATCCCAATGCAACCCATCATGCTAAATATCATTATCATGGTCATAAATGGCCTGTATGAAAAATCCATGCAAAACCATTACCAAAAAAGTATTGCACACTAACCGACCAAATAAGGTACGCCCAATAATGACCACTGCAAGCATATAGAATACCAACATTATAACATATTTTATATGAGCAATTAAGTGTGCTACTGAACTGAAATAAACAGCATTGTTTTGTCTTTCTCTCTCTCCATGCCTCCATGGTGCTGATTCAGAAGTAGACTAGGTCTGTGGGTCACATAGGCCTATCAAATTGACCACACTGCATCACATATTTGCCCAGGAATAATATAAAGGCCAGCTAGAATGATAACTATAAATACATAGTTTTAAAAATCGTTCCAACTCCAGTAGATGGTGGAGTACACACCACAACTACTGTTTAATGACAGTGTTGACCAATATCCTTGGATCACTTTCAAAGCAATTTGATGAACGATAGAAACACTGACAGCCAATCGAACTCCTTCCTACAAACCATACAGAACAACACAATGTGTATCCAACCTGAAATTTGCAGTAAAACTTCAAAACCGACAAATATCATCTTAAATTTGGAAATTGACTGTTGACTTTATTTATTTATGTATTTATTTTAATGCAGCTTTGCTCCTCTGTCAGCACAGCTTGGAGCAGAATGACACCCAGATGTGATTTCTTTAGATAGGTTTGTCTCTCTTTATTATACAAAGATGCTGAAACTTTGTCCTCTATTATTACGTCAAAAATGGTTTAGTCTTCAGATATGTGCTCATACTGTGTGTCTCTGCTTCAACATGTGCTGCTGTGATGTGCCAGGTCAGTTTGGTCTGTAAATACTGAAACCTCACAGTAACTAGTGTCTAAAATACTTCTAATCAACACACTCAATCAGCACCCACCTCTGTACTCTTCTGCTTCTCTTTTTATTTATCTGTACAACGTACACCAGTTTCAGCTCGTCAATATCTATTTTCATTAGCTGCAGTCACAGTTGGAACCAGCAGCTCTTTACAGGACAATATAGTTCATAAGTGTGGATGCTCGCATGGTTATCTTTAGTTGTTTAGTTGTAGTTATTGTTATAGTTATCATTCTTAGTGTGGGCAGCCCTTAAGCCCTTAAGAAAGAATCTTCTTTCTTGACTTTGTGCAGGCGAAGTAATTCATTAAATCCTCAATTGCACCTCATAAGCTCCTGTGTCTGCTGCCTGAACCATATCGTTGGTTGAGCAGTTAGCATCACTGGCAGTGCTAACACTAGTGTCTTCATTTTATTCTATTCTATTCTATTGCTAGCGCTAACATTAGCTTTGCTGCTGCTATTAGTGCCCTGTGCACTTGCTGTCTCAACTTGAGCTTTCCCTCAAGCTTCCAATTGAAGGTACATTCTGAATCGTGGCTATATGCCTGGATTCTTTGTCCCTCAGGTTTGCCTTTCACACAACTGCTAAGCTGACTCCTGTCCATTTTGAATTAGTCTTAAATCTGATATATAGATCTCGGCCCCATTGGCCCCAGGGCACTCGACAGATGCAATGGATAATCCAGGCTTGCAGAGATGGTTACATGTTTATTTTGTGTTGCATGGTCTCTCTATAGACTGATAAATTACAATCTAGTCATGATGAGGGTGCCCATCGCTGCTCTTTGATGAAATATTTAAGATAAGATATATTATCTTTGAATCTTTATTTTATTATATATGTATGAAAAATAAACGCCTTGTTTTCTTACTGAGGGATGCATTTTCAAGCATGTTCTAGAATCAGCTGAGAATAGATCTATTTTAAAATTCAAAGGGAGAGTACATGTCTGATTATGTGACTTCCCAATAACAGTTGGGAATAATTTTCACACTTCTAATTTAGTTGTTCTTAACCACTCACTTGACTGTCATCACATATTTAAAAATATACTGATACATGTGGTCATGATGAAGAATTCATTTTCACCCATCACTTTCATCTTATTTTGAATTGCTATCAGATCAAATTCAATGATTTACCTGTCAGCATAATGTGATTATGTATGTGATTATGTCCATCTATAACCTCTCAAAAACAAGTTGCTTACCATATATTATTTTTCTTTTCTTTTCAGTGAGTCAAAGCGGGCTTGCTGGTGATGTTTGTCCAGATCCTGGAGTTCCAGAAAACGGCAAACGAATGGGCTCTGCCTTCCAGTAAGTTTTTACTTTGGAGTGTTTGTTAGATACGTATAAGTCAGGTTGCAGAAATTAACTCCCTGCTGTTGTAACAAAAACATATACCAGAAAAAGCAACATATGGGAGAGAATTTGTGACAAAATCAATGTTGTTAGTAAAACCAAAAATATTCCACTCCAAAAATATTAACACAGGTGTGAACGACACCATTGGTTAACATGGGTGCCAAAATGAAAATGGCTCCGCTCCTCGGCGCTTCGCAGCTAATCGTGGCGCTTCCACATCTGGTCTGAACCTGGCCTTAGTAGATCAGCTTGCAGATTGTTTGCGGGTGATGTCAAGTTTGCACATATTTTTACACACGCAAACCTTTAGCAAATCAGATCCTCTGACTCTTCAAACTTTTGTGTGTTTGAACATTTAGCAACCATGGGGTCCTCTAAGCAGCTGTGTAAGACTTTGAAAATTAAAGTGCAGTCCACAATGCAGGGAATTGTGAAAGAGAATGAGAAAAGTATTTAAGAGATGGCAATTGAGGGGAACTGTGGAAGTCAAGATGATATCTGGAAGACCAAGAAATCTGTTGGAGAGTACTGCTTGTATGCTGGTCAAAAAGGCAAATCAAAACCCCCATTTGAGTGGAAAAAACCTGAAGAAAGATTAAGCAGACTCAGGAGCTGTGGCACACCACTCCACTATAGAGCCATGCTTGCACAAACACAGCCTTCATGGAAGAGTCAGTAGAATAAAAAACCTTTTTCTTGTCTCCTCATCATAAAATCCAATGTCAGAAGAATGCAGTGGAACATCTACAGAAACAAGTGCTGTGAACTGATGAAGTTAAAATAAAAATTCCTGGTTAAATCACCAAAGGTATGTTTAAAGAAAAAAAACAGCAGAATTTCCTGAACAGAACACCTTGCCAACTGTTAAGCATGGGGGTGGATCTGTCATGCTTTGGGGTTGTGTTGCTGCCAGTGGCACAGGAAACATTGCACAGGTGGAGGGAAAATGCCAGCAAATTCTGGAAGAAAACATCACACTGCCTGTCAAAAAAAAGGGGGGGGGGGTGATTGGTCTACTAAACAGTAACGTTGTGCAATCATGGGGCTTTGCGCTAACACACGCTGCATTGATAGTCACACAAACACACGCATGCAGTCACTCTCTAGCGTGCACTCTTGCTCACTCGCTCGCTCCAGATTCCGGGAGATTGTATCACATTTCCGGGCATCAGGGAGCTGCTATTAATATATGGGAGACTCCCGGAGCTTCTGGGACTGTCCGCACTGTTTTAGCAAGTGTCCAAATGGGATTTGGCTCTGTTTAGACTGGGTCACATTAATGACCAATCTGACAGGTTGCTGTGGCAACGTCGTCGGAGCGGAGGCGTCATCTAGCGTGTATTGTGTGATGTCATATAATTGCGACAGCGACAACAACAAACCCTTGAGTTTCACGTGAACCGAGCCATCTCCTCAAAAGATTAAGAATATGGTTTCATGCTCTGTCCACTGATTTTTCGACGTCCTCCGTTACCTCCACTGATATCACCTAGCAACAACAACTGGAATAAGTGCAGGTCTGGTGTCGCATAGAGTGACGTAGCGTAGAAATGTAGAGAGACGTCATGGACAGTCAAATCCGATTTGAGTGTTTGGACTCACACACATCTGTCCAAATGCGATTTGAAACTACCTCCCAAAGGTGGTTTCAATCTGGTTTGCAAAAATTGGATTTCATGTGATTTATGACTGTTCAGAATTCATAAGAGCCATCTGGATCTAGATTCGCTAAAAATCGGATTTTGGCTTGCAGTGTGAACGCAGCCTGAGAGATTCAAGCTGAAGGTTCTGGAATAACCCTTGCCTTACTTAAACATGATTGAAAACCAAACAAGACAGCCCAAAATTATTGCAGAATTAGAAGCCTTTTGCAAGGAACAATGGGAGAAAATCCCAAATCCAAGAATTGAAAGGATTTTAGCTAGCTATAAAAAGAATTTGCAAACCATGATATAAGTGAGACGTTCTTACCGTAGGGTGCCCAACTGTTGCATAGCTTTTGCATACAACTGTTTTTGGATCAAGCCAAATAATCAGTTTCTATGTAGATGTGTGCTGCAAGTAAGAAATATTCAGGGTTAAAGTGCCAGAGTGCATTCATGATGCTGTGGCCTACAAGATTGACATGGATGCAGTAGAAGACTAAAAAAATGATGAGGTTAGTTTATAACTGATATTCAATTTTGTGTGTACAGACACAGGACTTCAGGGACTAGTTCAGATTATTCTTATTTAAAAACAAATCACAATGTGTTTTGTTGGTTCACTCTGCTCCTGTTCTAGTCCCGGCAATCATCTCACGATCCTGAAACATCTTAAAAAAAGTTCTTCATCTTGTGACATATTGTTGTTGCATAATATTTACATGTGTAGCCTTTTAGATCCTCCAAAAATATGAGCTAATCTATAGTATAGTGTTGTAGTACTTGAGATCAGTAATTTTCAAGGCCTTGGTCTTGTCTCGGAATCGACGGCAATTTTACTCGGTCTTGACTTGGTCTCAGATGAACAGGACGCAGGATTTTATCTCAAGGCCAGTCAAGACCACAGCTGCAGTGACTTCTTTTTTTTGTTTTTTAACTGTAATTGGGTGTAAAACTCCAACCCTCAAATGCAACCATTATTTTACTTTGAAAGTTTTAATGCTACCAGCCGACTGCCCCCTTTGTGCCAAGGAAGAGAAGAAGAGGGAGGAAGGAGGGCAGCATCTATGGCTGCGGAAATGTTCCAAATCATCAGTGATACAATTTGCTTATTCAAAACACAAAGCGTTTATTTGCAAGTGGAAAGAAAAAACACTCAGCAGAGTGTAATGTCTGTGGAGCAACTTTAACTGAGACGGCTGGAACCATGTCTAACTTCTCGTCACCTTGAAAGAAAACATATGGAAAAGTAAGTGTCAAGCTTAATGTGGTTATTAATTAGCTGTATGTGCTCTGTCTCTTCTTTTTTTAGCAAAACTTTAACACATGATCAACAATCTGTCAGTGTTAGCCCTCCTTATTTCTCAGAATATAAGTTAATGTTACAGGTCAGCTTGCTAATGAGCTGCTACAGGTAGACTGTCTTAACATAAATGTTAGAAGCAAAATCTACATTGGAGTCGATCTTTAGTTACAAGTTACATTGATAAAATGTCAGTCTGTGTGTGTGGTTATGGTTGTATTTGACTTGGTGATTTTCAGTCATATTTCTGCCCATTTGCCATGCCGCATCACTCTGGCACTCCCTCACTTGGGCTAGAGACATTGAATAATGTTACGCATAATTTAGAGATGATAACGTATAATGTGCTTCCACTTTAATGTGATCATTTGGATTTTGAATACACACGGATAGAATATTTTACCTCGTTAAAAGATGTCATATCGCTTATGCTGTGTGTTTTGAGAGTCGCAAGCTCTTCTCTCCCTCTGTCGCTCACTCACTCAATCTTTGGTTTATGTAATTTAATTCAATTACTTTAAGATAATTAAAATGGTGCTATTAAAGCATATGCTTGTGTAACTATCTGAAAAACTTGGTTGCACCAGTGTCAAACGTGGGAGATGTTAGCAGGTTCCGTGCTATGTTATTCTGTTCAATCCAGACTATGTCACAATTAAATTGGTATAGATTTTATATAAATGTATACACCTTTATACTTTCTGTACATCTTGCACCATTATGAAAAATACTACCCTTTTGATGTGATTTTAGAAACTTTCTTGAGATTATGGACAATAAGTACACACCAATAGTCTGGAAGAACAATTTTGGAGTAACAGATACCTGTGCTGGTGAAAAAGGTCAAGCAAACTATTCTGGAGAAGCTGGAGACCCAGTCATCTGTATCATTAACAGCTGACCTCCGGTCTGATCGCAGGCTACGCTCCTTTCTTGGTGTAACTGCCCATGTGTGCTGCAAATCAATTCCTATGCACTTCAGTCCTACCTGCTGGACTGCAGGCGTTTTGCAGGAAGACACACTGGAGAGCAAATTGATTGTGCCTTTGAAGAAATAATGGAAGAATATGGTATTCATCAGAAGATAAGCTATATCATAACAGACAATGCTGCCAATACGAAATGTGCTTTCAAGGTTCAGATGCCACAGCAGAATTCTGATGACAGAATGAGGAAGATAATCTAGATGATGAACACCTGTGGGAGGACATGAATTCAGAGGAAGACACAGAATTACCCCGTTCAACAGGTGAATGTCTCTCCTGTTTTGCTCACTCTTTGCAGTTAAGTGTGAACAACAGTATGAAGGAGGTTAGGAACATATCCCTTGCCATTGCGAAAACATCACAGTTTACAACACTCAGCGTTGTGCCTGAATGCGTTCAGTGAACAATCGTTCATGAACTCGTTCATATTTTGGGCGAACGTGAAACACCAGCCACCACAGTGTCACACCGCCCCATACGTCATCAAAATGCAAAGCATGGTGGCAAAAACAAATTAAAGCAGCAGCACTACCTCAGACGCTTTCTTTGAGTTCCTTTTTACTACGGACTGAAATGGAATTTGATGTGAATTGTTTCCAGGTTTGGAAACTTATTGAAATGGAAAAACATTTTTGTTTTAATAATTCCTCATTAAAAAAGACCATTCAAGCAGCTTTTTCTCATGTTTTTGAGAATATACTGTAGGGGTAAAAGCTGCAGCTGGCTTCTAGTGTGGACTGAATGGGCGGCAACAAAGCATTAAAGCAACAATGGGGAAATGCCAATATTCTGAGGGCTGTCGTCCCTCAATGCTAATGTAAACCCTGGTTGGATAAGGATTCAAAATTGGATACAAAGATGAAATCTGACGCATAGTTTCAGTGTTAAAACTGATAAAATAATTGCTGTCTGTGTTTCTATATGGGCTGTGGCAATAATTTTGAAAAATAATAGCTCGCAGCAACATATTAAAAAAAACTATGAACTAGTTCATTTTTTGGAACTGTGAACTTAGTTCAAAATTTTGAATTATGAACTATG
Organism: Scomber japonicus; assembly: GCF_027409825.1. Taxonomy (NCBI): domain Eukaryota; kingdom Metazoa; phylum Chordata; class Actinopteri; order Scombriformes; family Scombridae; genus Scomber; species Scomber japonicus. The sequence continues at coordinate 18,539,771 of NC_070578.1, forward strand.
AACTGAACTACTTAATTTTAAAATGTGTGAACTGAACTTTGAAGTAGCCTAGTTCTTGTAGAAATTGAACTTTCCCAACACTGACAAACACTTTTACCTAGCAGCTCTTAATTCAAACACGAGTTTGAGGCTATGTTTGGCACTGATAAGACTGCAGCAAACACCACTGGCTGGAACAGCACCTACAAAAACATACAGGCCCTGACATCTCTTGACCACAAAGCCCTCACTGAAATCTGCAGCAAGGACTAGAAAATCAGATATTTAGTACTTGAGAGCAGAACGAGCTGAAGGAACCGACAGAAATTATTGCACCGTTCTCTGAGGCAACACCTGACAGAAGGAGATAAATCAGTTACAATAGTATGGTGGTTTCAACTGTCCTGGACCCAAATACACACCTCCTCAAGATGGAAGAGACCTGTATACAGTGTCGGCCATTAGTCAGGGCCCTTCGATAGTCTCTGGTGAAAAGATTATCTGGAATCTTTGTGACAACAAACTGTGCTGGATCCACAGTTTGGCCTAAGCTGGGTGAATCTGGATGTTACCAATGGGGGAAGTGTGCAATCATCACAGAAGAAGTTCAGAGATTAACTGAAGAAGACACTCGCAGGTTAGTATATGTTTTTATCTAGTTACTCTTCTCCATTTTGAAAAAAATATGCAATCGTATAAATGTTGGCACCATATGCGGCCAGTGCCTAACAAATCCCAACAGAAGCAGATCAGAAAACAAGGAGACTTCATACTAAAATATGAGAAAATATACTTATCAAACAGAGGGAATTAGAAATGAAGCTCTGTCTCCATTATGTGACAGCTTCTTTATGTTTTATTGAATTGTGGTGTTCCATTTATTTTGGCCAATGAGTGTATATAGTGTAATCACATCATTGCTACTATCTAAGCCTTTAAATATAACTCTAATCCTTTAAGATTTTTGTTTTTCAGATACTTTGATCTTGGAGTTGGAGAACATAATGGACAGAGTAGGAGATGCAACAGACTCAGGGGCTGCTGATGTGGATCCATCTATTAACTCATCACCAGTCAAATGTCCATGCCTTCTGTCCTGCTACAAAGCCTTCAAGAAGCGCAGCACAGGCCAGGATTCAAGTATTATAACACAGATCAGCAAATACTTTGATGCCATCCAGGACTCTGACATTGAAGAGTCTTGTCTTCTGGTCCAAATACCATGACAGATTCCCACAACTCCACATGTTGGTGCTGAAAGTGCTGTCAGTACTTGCCACTTCACACCAGTTTTCAGTCGAGGATGCATCATAATGAGACCCCACTGAGCATGTTTAAGTCACAAAATGTTGCAATCTCTCATTTTTCCAAAATGCAACCAAACTCTACTTTAAACTTACTAGTATAGTGGGCCGTTTGCCCTGCTATTGCACAGAGCACTGTTGGCTTGTTTATTCAAAGTTCACTGTTTAAGTCCAACTGCACTTTCTTAACCCAACAACACACCCACCAAGTGTAAACTAGATCAGATGCAGAGGAAACATGTAGTCAGCGATTTCTTGTCTCAGAGATTTGTTATTTCTACAGTATGTGTTTCCATTTTGCCATTTGTTGTGAAATATAAATAATTTCCAGGTGTTCATTTTACCAAAGTTGGAGTCTTTTGAAATCACCATGTAAACTGGGGAAATTATTTTCCACTGCTGGGCTGTTGGCCTTACCAATGGCTTTGCATTTTAAATAAATATATGTTTCAACATGACTAATAGACTAATGCTTCCGTTGATTACAGATCATATACTGATCATACAAGTTAATACGCACTGCATAATTTACCAATCACTGACCGATTAGGGAGTTATAATTTATCAGTAGTAAGGTGTTTTTACATTTCTTTTTCATCCTGCCCCTGGTGTTGACCCTTTCTACAGGTAAGTGATATGGAATTGCAATGCTTAAGTTCAAAGCGTTGTCTTTTGTCAGAGTATATACTGCACATCAATTTGTATTGATTCCTAAATAATGATTTTCTTTTTAGCATAAGAATAATCTAAATGTCGAGCCACATGATTATTATGATTACAGTCATGGTTTTGAAAATGGTCTCGCAATGGCTTGGTCTTTAGGGTCAAGCATGGACCTAGACATCACAGTAAAGGACGCAATATCATCTTGGCAGAGAGACATACTGAGACTGTCTCTCCCCTTGAGACAGTGATAGCAACTGTCTGTGGTGTTTTGGGGAAAGCAGTCACTTTGATAATGGTAATTCCATTACTGTAAATGCATTATGACCATTTATGTGCATCGAGTATTCGTGGTACTATCTGTGAAGGCTTAAAGGCTAACCACAGAGGACAATTTTCTCAGTATGGTGATGGCATCATGAATCGCATGGGTGTATTGATAATACTTTGATTCTCCTTCGCCAAGCTTCAATAAACACTTTCAGCATTAGACATCCTGGACTCCTGTACACTTTCTCCATTGCTGAGATTAACCATTGACAAACAAATTATCCATAACATTGACTACAACACCACAATAGTAAAAGAAAATAAGTGGCAACAACATCTGTAACAGTGTTGCAGTGTTCCTGCAGTGGAAACGGCCCCTATTAAGAATACCTGTATTTTTCCTACCATGAGAAGTTCAAATGCTGTGAAAGAGACTTGATGTATCACAGTCATCTGAAATGCATAATAAGTGCTCAAATAGAAATATAATTCTGCTTCTGGCTGTAAAACAGTAAATGTTAACTGTTAAGATTTTGTGAAGTTTATTTATTACTTGTTTCCCTTTCTAAATATCTGTGACCAGCACTGAAAGGCCCTGCACACTCACTCATTTTGCTCCTGCACAGGTGATTTCATTAATTTTACCTTTATTTAAAACTGACATTTAAAATCTGACCTCCAGTTCTCATTGAAGAACAGACAACCCATGTAAACAGCTTTTTTTTGTCCAGACTCATTTAGCCTTCTGCTTTTGTTTTTTCTCACTGCAAAACAATATGAAAGCAAGTTGTAGCACCATATCAGTCTCTATTTCGTTAACATCTGCTTCCCCATGAGATCACTAACACAATAATCTTAATCATAATAATGCCCCATAGTTTGTGATGTGGCATCATTCTCAACTCTTGTAGAGTGTGCATATTTGAGATTAGAGTGAGGAACATCTGTGAAATGTATCCTTATATGTGTGGAATTTTAAAACTCCTGTAGTCTGAGCCGGGGCACTACCTAATCATTATTAGTAGTATAACGAGTCCAGTGACATCATCTAATTCCATTGTAGCTTTGCCAACCTTAAACTTGAGAAGAGGAAGAGTCTAGCTAAGGAATAACTGAAAACACATTTGATTACTTTCTTTGCCTGTTGATGGTGCTCTTGTTACCTTACTTAGCAGCCCTTCAGTTCACACCAGACACGTATTTCTCTGGCCGGTTGGTAAGCGGCTCTGCTCTTCAGCTCCTCTGTTGTTACACTTGGAGCTGTTTTTTTCTCACTGTCTCTGTTTGCGTACAGTATGTATGACACCCCACCCCTTACAGCCAGCCCACTCTGTGTCCCTCTCTCTCTTTTTTAAGTGTATGTGTGTGTTCATCTCGTTCTCTGATTAGACACAGATACACATCACATTCGTCAAACGGGTTGTTTAATTATTGAAAAATAGTTTTATTTTGAAATGCTTTATTTAGAAAACCGGATTATTTCGCTGTTGCTTTGTTTGACTTCCTCCCCGGCTTGACACATTCGGCCAGACGCCGAAACGATCGCTGCGTGGCATGCACCGGCTGCGGGGCAGAGCACCGAAGCGCTTCCTATGTGAACCACACCATTGGTTAACATGGGCGCCGAAACGAAAATAGCTCCGCTCCTTGGCGCTTCGCAGCTAGGGGTGTCACGATTCTCCAAATCCTCGATTCGATTACATTTTCGATTCTAAGGTCACGGTTCGATTCCATTCTCGAATTTTCCATTTTTTTTAAAGCACAGGTTTTGACTTAGTATTGACTTCGTTAAGTATATATCTAATAGGTATGTAACTTAGATTGCTAATGAGCAAATCAGCCATCGTGTGAACTTCCTGTTGTTTAATTGACGACTGTTAAAACATAAGCCAGAACTGTGTATGAAATAATGTCACCCTGAGCAACGAAAAATCAATAAAAAAATAAAATAAAATATGGAAGCATAATAGCGCATTTGAACGCACCTCAAGGCAATGTCGAGAGACATGTCATGTTGTTTCCTGTTACACGAAGAAGACATGCTGCCTTCAGTCAGCTGAAAAGAAGAAGGGAGCTTATACCACACACTCACACAGTGCAGCTGGCTTCAAGAGATTGTTTAATCCAAAAATTGTTCAGTGCTTCTTGCATTTGGGTCAGATCTAGGTTGGATCATGATCATATCACAAACAAACCTTACCAGACTTTGTTCATAACTGGGCTGTGACCACCTCTTCAACAAGGTCTCGGTCTGGTTGTTTTGGTTCATACCCAAGTACACTTGCTATGTTCATACCTGCCCAAACAAACTGCACCAAGGGGGTAAATACTCCAGAGTTTGATTCAACTGAACTAAAGAAAGTAGGTGTGAAAATGCTGTCATTCTCCCATTAGCTAATACAGACTGAGCCTACTTTGCACAGTGTATCTTTGTTTAAAGTCATTTTAAAACTTTGTCAGTCGGTCATTTGTCCTTGAAAACATTTTGAACCATCAGTATTTATTGCTTTACATTACCAATAACATTTTAGATTTTATTTCCATTTTTTTAATAAATTTGCAGTTGTAAGAAGTAAGATATTTGAGCATTATGGTTGGATCTTGGCTTACAAACAAGGCCTGGTGGACACACAGATCTTTAAATGATTCCCTCCATGATGTCTGTCATCTAATCAGTAGAAAGGGAGACATCATTTTATTTAATCAGGAGTGAGCAATTATAAAATAATCACCTCTCCCTATGACTCATCCAATTAGCATCAGTGGCAGCTATATTGTTCTTATGTTGCTCTTATGATTATAAGAGAATCAAGACATTCCATGTTTACCTTTTTCTGAGAATATTTTCAGGCCAAAAAATTTAAACGGTAATCATCCTAATGTCATCCATAATTTCTAGCTCCTGCTGCTCCTATTTGCTATTAGCAGCTATGACTTCACAAACTCTATAAAACTATTAGTGGAGTTAGTGAAAGGTCATTACCTCCCCTTGTGCATGTGTTTGTGTACGTGTTTATGTGTAAATGTGTGTGCACGTTGGTATGGATGTGTTCAGTTTGTGTGTTACAGGTTCGTATCCAATCATCATCAAATGCTGGGCTGGAACAGAATTGTGGTGTGATGAGACAGAACAGGAGAAATGGACAGAGAGAACATTGCTGCAGAGAAAACAGCAACAACAATTTTTACTTTTGGGCAGTACAGACATGCAAGAGATGTCTGTAACTTGGTGTGCTGTGCCAGTTTAGATGTGAAAACAACCACATACACAGTTGCCATGGGAATGCTTGGGGTCTTTCAAGGATACAACAATAACATCAAAGTTTTACTTCCTGTAATTGTAAATTTCACAGTGAGCAGCTGGATGTAAGGTATTTTCAGTGTCATCAACATCGCCAAAGTAGCAAAAACTGCAAAGTGAATGACCCAACTTTCCGTGACAAAGGCACTAACAGAGAGATTGGGCCAGGCTGTGGGACTCTACAGTGTTTAACAACAGGGTGGAGCCCCTGAACAACCAGAACTCTATGTTTGGCCAGGTTGTCTGTCAGCAGGGAAGAGACATTAAACTTTACAGACTAGACATCACGCAGACTTCCACTTAGACAGAATGTCCCTCTCACATGTTAGACATCAGGGTGTTGGAAAGAATGAGGAAACAAGATAATGACAGAAAAGGAAGAAAAGACTTGAGACAAGTGGAGTAGTAAAATTACAAAATGACTTACAGAAAGAGAAGAATTATAGATCCTAAGTGAACCACAATCACAGTTATTGTGACAGTGTTTATTATCAATAACACAACCATCATTCATATATTATTTCTACAATCATTTAAGAGGTTTTGACAAGTATTGCAATAACACCTGACTGTGACTTTGTGAAGCATCCAGAACTGGACTCAAAACTACTGTTATTACTATTGTTGACAAATGCTCTTACTGTTGTGTCTCCTCAACTAGAATTGGGTCCAGCGTCCAGTTCAGTTGTGATGACAGCTATGTACTTCAAGGATCTAAAAGTATCACCTGTCAACGAGTCACTGACACACTGGCTGCCTGGAGTGACCACAGACCCATCTGCAGAAGTAAGTTTCACCCATCATTCCCGCTGGAACTGGTTAAATCTCCTTAGGAGTGCATGCGTCAAAAATGGAAAGTGAATCCATTTTACAGAGTGTTCATGTCTACTGACTGCACGCTTGAGGACCACACTTGAAGCTAAGCCTATTTTTGTTATTTTCGCTATGTTGAATCACCAAGTAAGATTCATATGTGTTTTTTTTAAAGCAAGCATCACAAACTGCTTGACAAATCAATAAAATGAGACAAATAAGGACATATGACGCACTGAGACACCTGTTTGAACAAAGGTTTTTCAGCACTGCAGAGCTGTAGAGAATAATATGAACATAATTGATATTGCTGTAATTATCACAGCGTTCTTTGGCAGGGACATCTACGCTTTGACAGGGTTTGTCTACGTAGACAATACTTGTTAGTGGGATAAATGTATTGTTAATTTTGGTCTTTTCAGGGAGTTTGTTGATCATAACAAAAGATATAAAATATTGCCAGTCTTATCCTTTAGAAGATACCGACTTTTGCCTGAAAAACGCAGGCTGCTGTTCTGAATCCACAGAACACCAATTGCATAAACCTGTTGACCTTTAGCCATAAGCCTGGCCAGTCAGAAGTTTATGTCTGAGCTACTCAAGCAAAAAAGAGAAGGCAATGTCTTAAAACCAATCAATAAAATTAACTAATTCTATATATAGCATAATGCTAGATAAACAATTTCATGCCAAATGCTTCTTATTTTTTTCAGAACTTAGATTTCCTATTTAGTGCCACAATGTTTTAGAGTAGAAGCAAAGTCCCTGAATCTTAATCCCTGGATGGATATCCTTGTTATGATCAGGTTTTTGGAGTATCCTGGTTATGTGTTACATGTGCATTTAATACCTTACCCAAGTTTTGAGAAACTTCAACCTGCCTGGAGTACTCCAATATAAATCAACATACTGTGTCATGTAAACACCGTATTCAGGTTTCTGAACATTCCCTGTTGGTAGAGAAATTAGCAGTTTAGATGTTGAGGAATAAAGACACACCTGCACACATATAATCTGAAACCTGGTTACTGCTAGAATCATGTTAACAGTGATATAAATACCAAGGTTTTTCTGAATATGATCAAAACCAGGATAAAACTCCAAACCAGGATACATGTGTGCATGTAAATACACTGACTGGCTCAACTGACTGTGATCTTTCTTTGCCTGAGCCACAAAAATTGCATCAGAAAATACTTATCTCAAAATTGACTAACAGAAATAGGCATATTTCTTCCATCATTGGAAATAACATTACCTGGTCCTACCAAGTGCTACAGTCCCTAATGATTTTTTTCTTTTTTCTAAAGAGCAACTGGCCTAAATGTACATGATTAGACTGAAAATGTGCAACTTAATGGAAATTCAGTCTGATTATTAAGCTAGCAGTGTTCTTTTCTCTCTCTTTTCTTCTATTTATTCAGAGGTCTGACACATTATGATGAGCACCTGAGCCATGTAACGTTATCAAAATTCTACAATTGTAAAAATTTCAATATTACATTTTTGTCCAATCATATCAGCTTTTGAAACTGTAGGTAGTCATGTTATTTTGCTGTTATTTGCTAATGCAGATTCTCTAAACATATTGTATCATTTTAACATAAGAAATAACATCACTGTGATAAACATTCTGCTATTTGTTAATGTGTTAAAATCATGATTTTCTTTCTGACTAAATAAATAACTGTGTGAGTGGCAGAGCAACAATGCAGGGGCTCTCACTGGCCACATGTTTACTGATAGTAGCATGGTGGGTTTATTGCTCCACAACGAAAAGGCAGACAGCTAGCATACACACCCTAGAGCGCACACACACACACACACACACACACACACACACACACACACACAAATTGGCAGCTGCTGTCCAAGGGACACAAAATTACACACACTTCATAGCTGCAGCGGCATTTGCCATGAGCTGTGTGTGTATTTGACGGACAGGCCGTCCCTGTGCTCAGACACATACTGTAGGGTCTCTGTCACATCACATTATAGGCCGTGTGTGTGTGTGTGTGTGCGTGTGTGTGTGTGTGTGTGTGTGTGTGTGTATGTGTGTATGTTTGCACGCACCTTGTATGTGTCTATCTGTGACTGCAGGAACCTGCCTGTCTTCATGATCCTGGTCCCTCTTGTCAGGAGGAGACAGTAGAGGTTGAGGGACTTTGTGGTTTTGTGGAGCTCTCTAGCCCTGAATTTTTGACATAACCACACATTTACTGTAAAATCAAAAATGGTACTTTAAGTAAATTTAATTTAAATTACATGTACAGTCACGTTATTAAACTGTTAGCTGATCCTGATAGTGTAAAACACGTGGTGGCAAGCATTGTTTATAGCTAGCATTATTTTCAGCTATATTAGAAATTCAGAAATTCACAAAGATGCAAAACAAAGCTTGGAAAAATATATATGAAATGATGCATAAGACATGTACAGTAGAATTTATCCATTTGAATTGTGCAGCAAAACAGACATTTGGTGTTGTATATGAGCATTTCTCTCAATAATATAAATTATATTTCATATTCCTTCAGTGAACTTTTAAAATATGCAGATGCAAAAAATTGTCAATTCTTAAATATTGGAATAAAATGTTTTTCCAACTAAACTTTGAAACTATACTTAAAGGCTCAATTTAAGGGAAGATATCAAGAGGTTAACTAGTGTTCTCTCTGCATTCTCCTATTAAGTGAACTTTCAATATGACAAAAAACACAGCTGAAAAATGTACTTGCAAGGTAAAAAAGTGGCCTAAGTATTCTGATATTTTTTCTATGTAATTAGATTTGGGTTGTATATAAAGAGAGCAATGACAAGAGATAACGCGAGGAAAAGAAGATTGATGGGCATATACAGGCAAACAAGTAGACAGGTAGAGGTTAAAATGCTTATATTATAGCTCTGGTGTACAGTGTGTATCTGGTGTATCACTCCTGAGATTCAAACCCATGAGCCTTTCACATTCTCCACTGAGACTGTACTGTTAATTAGAAGCTGGTCTCTGGAATGAATGGCCATGAATGTGTTTCAGTGTGTGTGTGTGTGTGTGTGTGTGTGTGTGTATCATAGTGTGTTTCAGCTCTCTTTTCTAATTAACAGGCAGATCAGTCATCTGAGGTCCTTCTCTGTCTCCTTTTCTCTCATGCTATTTTTCTGTGTCTCTGTCCCCACTCTAGCCCTTCCTCCTTCACTATCTTTTCTCTTCCTTTTTTCACATTATCTTTCACTCTATCTATTCTCTCTTTCCATCACTTTTTAACCTTGTCTCTCCACTTTGTCTCTCAACCTGTCTGTATTTTAAAACTTTCTTATTCATCATTATTATTATTATTATTACTGCCCTTCTACTATGTAACTTCTAACCCCTTCCATTATTCTGCATTATTCTTATAATTTTGATATATCCTCTCTTATCTTGTATGCTTTTGCTCCTGTCATTGACCTTCCCTCCCCCTAATGGCAGTGATCGCCCCCAGCTAACTCATTATGATGGATAAGGTGTAAATGCTGTATATGATCAGGTAAATCTTTTTCAGGAGTTTGACAATGCTTGTTGACTATAACTGACTGAAAATGTCAAGTAAGCCCTTTAACATTACTACGCTTGAGGGAGGGGTTTTAAGGGCATTTTTGGCACAATACATTTTTTTCTTTAAGGCAATAACACATGGTTAACTTTATGAGGTAATGAAGGTAAGAAATATTACTTTGAGTATGACACAGGACACAATCAATATGGGTAAAGTACAGCACTAGGAACAATATTATGACAAATGCAGGTGATAACTGGGCTCCGCAGGCTCCTCAGGAGCAAAGGTACTGGAAGTATCCTCAACAGAAGGGGAGAATTTGGGGGCAAATCTGCATCTTTACATTGAACATATTTTTTTTCTTCTAAAATGAATAGACATATTGTTAGTGTTCATAGCTATTGGAAGGGTTATTTAGCACAGACAGACCTATCATAGTCATGGTCTTGGTACATGGTATAAAATCTATCTAACTATCTAGTTATCTATGTTTGTATCATTTGAAAGCAACTAGGCTACTACATTTTCTTTGATAATTTTGAATATAGGACAAAATGGGCTACTTTGACAATTATATAGTCTACAGGTTTACCAAAATGCCAGTGCCCTGTTTCGTTTTTGGTTATAGGAAGGATAACCTGCCCTCTTCCTGTATTTTTTTGTCTTTTTTAGGTTAGAAGTCATTTACAATCTGTGAGCATAATTTTGATTACCCTATAAATCTCTGTGTTGTCCTGTCTCTCTCTTTTGCTTTCCTTCTATGTAGCTCGTACCTGTGGCAGTAACCTAAGGGGGCCCAGAGGGGTCATAACTTCTCCGAACTACCCTGTTCAGTATGAGAACAATGCACACTGTGTGTGGGTCATCACTGCAATGGACTCTGTGAAGGTGAGCTCATTGTCATTATCTTATTCCTCTCTTTATTTCAGCAGCTTTTCAATCAAAATAATTGTTATAATCTGACACATGAAAAATATACTTTCTATACTACAATATGCTTATATCACATTATATTTTACAGTGTAGTTATCTTATCATGGAAGAGTATTATTTTTTAGACATTGTACTTCATATGCAAAGCGTGACAGTTCTCTTCTTGTGTAAGTTTAAAATGCATGTTTTTTATGCAGCCCATTTTGTCCACTTAACAATTCAATGATCAATTATGGTCAGTATTGCCAACATACTGGCTTTAGCCCTCAAAAGCTTATGTCCGTCGCACTGTCAGTGATGTGAGCTGTGATGTTATGAAGATACATGAGATCAGTTTTAGTAAAAACTATGGGAGGATGGACACCTTCCTACTGACAGTCACTTGAATGGGGGCTGTGTGACTGTGCAGTGGAGATGCTAGTGTTGGCGGCTCTGGCAAACAGATTGCAGGGTCATTTGTCAAAAAAAGTTGCCAACTTTTGCCAAAACGCAGCATCATCAGTGTGCTGCATTTGCCAATCACATACATTACTCATGTGCTTTCCAGAGTTGTAAAATGTTGTTTCCAAGTATGTGTTTTGGCATCTGAGAAGACTTTGATTCACAGATTTGTTAAGTAAACTGGACCTTCTGAATTGTATTTCTTGCCTTTCAGAAAGAAACATGCTGATTTCAGTCACATCATGTCTGACAAGCCATTTAGTGAGCAAGAAATAAGCTGCAGTATATTACCACAAGGGCAGGCTCTGCCTCTTTTAACTGCTTTAGTGTGGACCTTAGCAGTTGCGATATCCTGGTGAGTAGCTAACAGAGCGAGAGTATTGCTACTTTCGTAAAAGGCCAGGGGAAGCAGCTAATGTTAGCTTGAAGAAGTGTTGCTACTCGGTTTGGTTAGTTTTAAAGAGTATCCACAATCAGCTGATCAAACTGTTATTTAGTGACTGTTAAAAGCAGTTCCCATGAAGTGCCCAGTGACCAGTGAGCTTTGCTTAGAGTTGGTGGACAGTTAAGTTACATCCTGGAGAAACAATTGAGTTGAGAGTTGATATCAGAGTACGAGATATGATGGTAAAGGTTTTTGAATGACTGTTGGCTTAGTGTCAGTCCAATTATGGGAAAAGTATCCAGCGTCCCTGTCAATAGACAGGCATAGTTCTAGCCAATACTTGCTTGCAGAATGCAATGTGAGACACAAAAGAAATGCTATAAAAGAGCACCTACCTGTGGTAATCACAGGTTAAAAGAATATGAGAGAATAAGTAGCAGAAACTAAATGAAATAACACAGCAAGGACTATTGTTTGTTTCCTTTTTGTTCTCCATTGCTAAGCTCATGGTCAGTACACCTCCAATTTTGTGAAGGAAACTTTGTTGTTGAGTCATTGTTGTGTAGACATGAATAATTCATATACCTGCGGTACAACAGCTCAAGTCTCTCTGTCTACGGTTTCTTTTGTGGTATTATCTTCTCTTCATGTCTCGTCACATATCCTGTCTTCATTTCTTCTCCCTTTTCCCTGCTCCTGTACTCTCTGCTCTCCACTCTTTCCTTTCACTCTCCCCTTTACCCTCTGCCTGCCTCTCATTTTCTCCTAGCATCTCTCTTCTTTATTCTCTGTTCTTCTCTCCTCTCCTTGTCTCTCCCCCTCATCTCATCTCCTCTGTTCTGCACCACTCTTTCCCCATTTACTCTCTCCTTCTATCATCTTCTCTCACTTTGATTTGTCTAAAATGTTAAGTTTGAAGATGGTGAAAGTAGAGAAAGGGAAGAGCAAAAAGAGTAAGATGGCACTGAGCTCGCTGAAAAACTACAGAAAAATAGAGAGAGGAGAGTATAGAGAATAGAAAAGTATAGTGAGAAATGGGGTTGAATATTAAGCTAGCTACTTTATACCTAAAAAAGTGAGCACCAGAAATGGAGAAAAGAAAAAAAAGACTGAATGTCCAGGTATGTACTTGACATGTGGCATTTGAGTTTGAGATGGGCATACATGAAGTCTACTCACCTATTGAGCCTCTGAAAGAGCAGGGTGGAGAAATAGCAAGATGTAATCGAAGAAGGAGAACAAAAATAAAATAGGGAAAAGGAGAGAGAAATTGGCTTTTCTCATCTCTCTGTCTCGCTGACCTTGATGGATAAAAATGGCAACATTAGTGTAGATGGCCAATAGCTTTTGTCAAACCATGACAGAGTTTCACAGTATGTATGTATATGGCTGTGTAGATTCATCTTGTTCATGTAGTTATAAGACTCTGATGAGTTTTGGGAAAAAAAATACTGACTTTGCATTTTGAGAATAATAATAGTTAGCACTTCTGATATTTTTTCAAACCATTATCAGGCATGGGAAAGTGGTCTGCATTGTAAGACATTTCTTTGGAAGTGATTTCATCTTTATCACAAGGAATCACAACAATTAGGAAAATGGATTAATTGACACGACTGCATTTTTAAGTTTTATCATGACAGAGACTGCTTATTACTAGTGATTCTGCTTGGAGTCAGGTAGCAGATGAAAAGTTTTCTTTGCATTACGTGTGTGTGTTACTTAGGATTTAAAATAGAATATAATACAACAGAGTATAATAGATTCACATAGCCTTAGCTTATGACAGATGTCTTTTATCTATTCTGTATGCATGTGTTAAGAATGCTTGAGGTTTGAGAGCACATTAAGAATGTGCTGTAATGACAGATTATCAGCTACTACAGCTGCTGGCATTTGCAGAATGTCACTATCTACATACACAAAGGGAGAGACAAGGGCAGAGACAAACAGGACGATAAAGACAGTTATAGACTAGACCGGAATAAAATACAATAGGATGGAATATAAATGAACTACACAGAATAAAATTAAGTAGGACCTACCCACAGTATTATGGCAACAGTGCGACAGACTTTGTAAAACTTAAAACACATTCAAATAATAATTCAAACATATTATAGCCTGTAACTAATAAGACATGACAAATGTGGCATGCATGTTCAGATGCCTGTCTCTCCTCTCAGAAAAGGAAACAGTCTTCAAGAGCAGGAAATGCAAGTCACCATCTCTGGTCCAACAAATAACCTGAGCTTTAAAGGGGGCCATGGTGCCACCCATGACCAATAATGTCCTCCCTGTGAAATATAGGAAAGGTCCCTCTACAATTTCTCACACATTCAATTAATATATTAGATAGTTACCAACTGTTTCACTGCTAATTTGTTTTTAAAAATGTTTTAGCGATAGTAGGTAATGTGTGGAATGATCCAGCATGGCATGATGCTTCCTACTTTCATGCTCTTGATCTGTTATTCACACAGTTCACAGAGAGGCTGTCCTGTTTACTGAACTTTGTATGAAGTTAATAAATATTTTGCACTGTACTGTATGTGCAGATGTTACAGTGTCATTCAGGTAATTGAGGACAGATTGAAAGTGATTTTCATCCTAAAACTATCCTATACTATAAAGTAAAGACATGGAATAAAAACAACAAACAAAAGATGGAATTTTCATGAATATCTGTAATGTGTTATAATTATTTATATCTCAGTGAGTTCAACTGAGCTTCCATTAATAAGAAATCTGCTGAGCCCGATCAGCTGGTTCTTTCTGCCTGGACACTTTGCCGGAAGGGCCTCAGCTTGTTTTCTGTTAACCTCTTTTACGAGCTTACGATCTTGCTTAAGTAGAAGACATATATTCCCGCTTGAACATTGATCTTTAATCAGGATTTAATTTGTGTATACAGGGAATGAGACAGATGATTAAACACACTATTTAGAATCCTAAGTGTAAGATACCCAGAAAAAAAAAAAAAAAAATTATATACTTTCTGTGGTCGGTTAGAGAGAAAGTACTTAGAGGCTTAGGGAGAGAATAAGACATTTAAAGAGCGTAAATGAGCAAGAATTAAGATGAATAACAATCATCTTTGTGTAGATCTTTTCTTTTTCTCCTTACAATTCTCCAATTCCATCTCAGACTCCTGCGCTGTCCTTCTTTTTTATTCCCTCTGTGTGCTCGCCGTGCCTCAGACTGACTATTATTTCAGATGACTTCTTTCATCAATAACATGTTATATAAAATTGAGACAGAGACAAATGTTTTTATCGAAGTGTGCGTTCGTCTTTGTTCCCTCCTTGTTTAGGTTTACGTGTGAAGGCTTAAATAGCCAATAAGCAATGCCGGCTGGTTGCGTGTCTGTTGTCATTCTGTTAAGTCCTAAATAAAAGCAGCACAATCAATACAGTTTGTAATGGTCTGACAGTGTGTCGGCAAAATACTGCCTGCCTGTGTGCTCCGATTGTGTGCGTTTGTGTGGATGTCTGTGTTATTGTTTGTGTAAGTATGTGTGCTCGCAACTGGTTGAGTTTGATGTTATGAATGTTGACTGTGTGTTTTCTGTCTGCCAACTTAATTGCTAACTGCCAGAGGTTGTGAGAAATATGTTGTTGGGTAAACTGTCAAATTTTAGATAGTAGTGAGGAAAAACTCGGGTCAACATCAGAGAAGAGGACTCAATGGTGTGTGTGTGTGTGTGTGTGTGTGTGTATGTGTGTGTGTTTTGTGTGTGTCAATCACTTGATTCATCAGTATCAAGCAGATAATTATTTTGTGGAAGTCTGAACCATGCCTGACTGCTCACACACGTACACCCTGAAACGCGTCGTCACACATAACACATTAGGTCTCTAATCATCGCTGTCTTTTTCCTGATGAATACATATTAGTGTGTGAGAGTGCAGGTGTGTGGTATTATAGTATTGAATGTCATTTTCATGCATGGATCATCATCATCATCACTTTAGTGTTGGCAGGACACATTCGGTGACATTCTATCAGATTCATTTAAATTTTACTTAATACAGACATTGAGGCCATTGAAGATCAATAAAAGCATAATTGCATTATTTCTCAAGCTGTTACATGCTGAGAACCTAATGCCCAATATTCAGTGCATCGTCATAAAATGGTGTGGGTGTAAGCTAAAGCCAATTGTAATTTGGGTTTTATTGTGCTCTGGGCATTGATTCTATCGATTATGAAAACTGAGGCCAGAGTTACGAAAATTACGAAAAGTTATTCTGTTAGTGTTTAATAGTTTAACCTGAATGTGTCCTTTGAAGTGCTAAGCGACACTAGTGTTACTGTAAGCTGAAGCTGGGTTATTAACTGTATGTATTTATTTATTTATTGGTTTATTTAACAGGGACAGTGCACATTAATAAACTGTAAATGCACCACAGTTAGCCAAGAGACTCTTTTCATATGCAGTCCCTGGACAGATGTTACTGTGTCACTTTAAAAACAGAATATAAATTACAAAGTTATTGAGATCACTTATAGGGCTGCATAACAATAAAAAATAGAAAGAGAATATTAATGTTAATAAAAACAGCATTCAAGACACCCTTATACCACACTGTCAGTTGCTATTTAAAATATGCAACACAGAGGCACATAATACAATAAATTGAGAGATATTTATGTTAGATAGAAATATGGACTAAATAAGACCATATTGTGCTGTAGTGTTGGACAGTAATTGAAACATGCATAGCAGAAGCACATAGAAAACAAGCACAGTATATAAAATACACAAATCATAAAAGCAAAGCCACAATAAGTTGCAGATACACAAGGGTAGACTTGTGATAGCAACATAGTGACAGTTGACAGCAGGCACCAAGAGAAGTACAGCATAGATACACTGAGGACAGTAAATGGACTGTCCCTTGACCACTCAAAGCATTTTTACACTTCAAGTCACATTTACCCATTCACACACACGTATACACTGATGGCAGTGGCTGCCATGCAGGATGCCAATCTGCTTATCACACACACATTTACACACTGTTGGACCAGCCATCGGGAGCAATTCAGGGTTCAGTATCTTGGCCACAGACTGGAGGAGCCGGGAATCGAACTGCTAATCTTCTGATTAGTGGACAACCCACTCTACCTCCTGAGCCAAAGCCGCTGCTCACACTGCTGAGTGTTAATTAACCATTTCTTTAAATGAGCTCTAAATAAAGCATATGTGTCCAGTTCTCTAATAGTTGATTGTATGGAGTTCTACACTACACTGCAGCTTTAACAGAGAGCACAGACTGACTGAAAGTACTTATTCTGCGTTGAATGACACAATCCTCTCTTGCTACACGTGCTATGTATCTTGACAAACTGTCTGGGTGGAGGAGTCAAGCCATATATAATCTTGTATATTCGACAGACTTAGAACCGATTTGTTGTTAAGGATTTTAAGTGTTCCTCTAAACAAAGTTTCTAAAATTGTAGTGGTGCTAGCCTGCAGCCACGTTGTTAAACAGTAAGTGGTATGAGAAATGACCATGGAATGCATGTACATCTAAGCTGCCTCTGTTGACATGTAACTGAATGAACCGAATGAACCTGAAATTCTCAAAGATTGAATTTGAGCTGGTTACAGACCTTTTTCACCTGAGCCTTGAAATAAAATTTGGAATCAATCAGATTTTAGAGGAATGGTAGTAATATGTATCATTGCCATTGCAGAGAGAAACTGTGCAATTTCTGCACTGCAAATGATACAACATACAGGCCATAGCTCAGTACTGACATTGATCACATAGAATGGGCAGAATGCATTAGTGAAGTGCAGGGTAAATAACCATCACTGTCCGTGGTAATGGAAAAACTTTCACCTATCGCTGCCTAATTAGCACATTATCTCATTTCAAGGCTTTCTGCTGTCCTGGCTTTTGAGTATAATTTGGCAGTCTGACTGACCTACTGTAATTCACTGCATTAGCTCTGTCACTGGCTCTCATTCTCTCATTCTCTCACCTAACATCTCTCTACCAAAGGAGGTTGTTAATGGCGATGCATGAATGTCCCAAGGTTACAATTTTTAGTTGTGTGCAGCGATCTCCTCTATTGTTGATCATTAATTCATACAATTTTATTTTAGAGCTGTATTGTAAAAACTAAAATCTTGAATTGACAAAAGAATGTTCTCCACCTATGTGCTTTTGTCAGGTAGTCTTTGCTGTTTCTCAGAACAGTTTATAATGCTGTTTCCACAAGGCTGTCACACAGCTGTTGCTCAAACCTAGTATGCAGTTTATTTTCCTAAACTGTTCAGCCAACAGGTCAACAGCACTCAAAGGTGCTGTAACACCTCAACAGGGGAGTTATTTTACCACACAGCAGCTGTTTGCTTTCTTACCACTTAAAGCAAAGGTCACCTCGGGGCAAGTCTGCAATGCATAAACATGGCGCATCTGGGTACTTGCAGGGTACAGCCACTGGGCTATCATCTTTGCCAGTTTATTATTAAATTGACAGGTACTTTATTTGTCCCAAATAGAAAATCACTTGTCAGAGCATATAACAACATTCAAATTGGATAAATAAGTTAAAAAACAATGACATATCAGGCCAAGATGCCATAATCACCATAGATGATGTACCCTCTATTCTGTAATGAAGCCATTTTTATTACAGTATAGTGTAAAGACCTTATTACATACAGTACATCGTCTGTGAAGAAATGAGTCCCTTGGGGGCAGATATCAAGTAATTTTGTCATTGTCTTTGTCACCTCTTCTTTTGCTGTTTCCAAGGAGCTGGTATCCACTGAACGTGCTAACATGTTTGGTTGCAGTTGTCAGTCATGGATTAGATTTCAACATGTCTGAAGCAAATGGAGTTCATTCTTAACACTTATATGATGAATCACTTGGATTTATGATTCACACTGTCATAGGTTTGGTAAATCTCACACTGTTATTAGTTAAATATATGCTTGATTTAAAAGTGTAGCACTTCACCTCTTATGGAAAATGTGCCAAATATTTAAGAAGCTGTGATTAACATAATGTAACAAAAAAAAACAAGAACAATAAAATAGGTGTTAATTATAAGAGGCATAATGGCTCTAAGCAATAAGCACCTCGGTTCAGATAGCAGCCCCAGCCCTCTTTCTGTTGTTTTCATTTTTCTGCCTGTATTGTTGTGAGTTTTCCCAACAGTGAACCAGTTTCCTTACACGATCCAAAGACATGCAGGTCAGGTAGACTGTTAATGAGTTATTGTATATTAGCCTTCTGATTGCCTGGCCATCTGTCAAGGGTCGCACTATGCCCTCTAGCCAGTGAATAGTGGGACAGGTTCTGGCCTTTGAGACCCTGAAAACAATGAACATGTAAAGAAAAGCAATGAATGAATGCTTCAGGCCTTTTCACACACAGAACTGCTCAATTCTGCCTCGTTTAATTTTTTTAATTCATTTCTTTTTTTTTGGGGGGGGGGGAGCAACTGGCAGAGATGCCAATAGTAAGTAGGGAGAGAGAGAGGGAGGAATGACCCGCAGCATAGGTCCTCGACTAGACCCGAACCAGGGACGCCACTACCACGTGCCATGCGCTCCAACCACTCGACCACCAGGGCCCTCCGCTGCCTCATTTTATTTTAATGAAAACCTGACAGCAGACCTCAGGAAGCACTTACTAACCAATTAGGCTATATATATCTTCTGAAATATCATATTACTTAAAATCCAACCAAAATCAATCTGCATATTTTTCATCTGCTGCAGTATACCAGAAACCAATAGCTAGGAATTTACATATTACATTTCTAGTTTCATGATGGTGCCCCCTAGTTTCACATTCATAATTCAACAGAATACAGTTTTCTGTCAATGTAGGTAGAGGACTTGTTTCCATACAGCCCTTCAACGTCAGTTAAAAGACTAGATAGCTAATTAGCTGCTCAGCTGCAGCCTGCAGCACATTAAAAAGCATGTTAATATACCTGCAAATGTAACTTAGATCCAGGTAGATGCTGATGTGTCTTTACTCTTCAGTAAAACTCCCAATGCACTGCCTATGCAGGCTACAGTGCAAGTTTGTTTACTTGGTCTCTCATTGCTTTGACAGGGCTGCTGGGGCTGTGGCATTGAACTTAGAGCTCTGTGTACATTCAGCTACAGCACTGACTGCTTTGTGCTGGTTAACAGCCTGTAGATGTTCTTCACTGCTGATCTAAATCAATTGTTTTGAAGATAATTTCTAAGCAATGACTTAGTATGCATCCTGACACCGTGCTTGACCCTCTTTGCTCAACTACACGGTGTGTATCCATTGTAAATTTCACTGTAGCTGCAAGATGCAGTGCACTGTAAAGATTATTTATAACGCTCTCTTGAGCTGCAATGAGTAGCAAAGTGCACTTAAAATTCTGATTAGACTCAATGCTTCTAGAAAAAAAAGAGAAAAGAAATGTGCCTCTCCCCCCGTACCGTAAGTCAAATGAGTAATTTGATTAATTATTGACTGCACATATTTTGTTTTGTGTAAGTGATTACACTTTGAATGTAACATGGCATGCATAAAGGCGGTGTCGTGGATCGTGTCCTCAAATAGAGTTTCAGGTTATTCTTTACTTATTTATTTGGTTGAAATACTAAAAGTAATTTATTGGAAAAAGGCCCCAAACTGCCATTGTGGCAGCTCACCAATGACTCAACATAGTTGCACAATCTCAGCAAGGGAATTCTAGCACACTCTGCTTTCAGGACAGCTGTTCCCTCTCTGTACTACTTCTGACAGGGGGTCACCTCAGTGCAGGACTTAAACTTTTTCCTGGCAGTTTATTTTTGACTTGCGGTAGTAGACAATGAATTAAAGATGCACTATTTATGTAAAACCACACCTCTGTTACGTTATATTGGGTAACTTATTGTTGCAACAGAGAAGACTTTCACAAACCTGATCCAACCCAGTTAAGACATCAGAAAAATTCTGATATTGGGTGGGGTCTTTAGTATGACATTATCAGTGTGAACAGGAGTTAAGTCAGCATTAAAAAATTAGCATCTCTTGTTAGTCCACAGTAACATCCTCAATCTTTGACCACCAGTTTGTAATCACCAGTGGTGTGCAGGTCACATTATATGATTGAATTATTAAGTGTTAAGTCACATTTCATGTCAGTTGGGGGTGCCAGATTTTTTTTTTATAAAAGATATGTGCTCATGCTGCAAAGTGTAGGATTTTCCTTTTGGTTGTTCCTCATTAGAAAATAATGTACGACAAAGGCATTTATCATGTGTTCTCTTATGGCTGCTGCTGACCCCCCGCCCTATGTGTATAATCCTTTATAGTGCTCTTTCTGTGCCTGCCAAGTAGTCTGTGTGGTCCCAGGGTTCGGATGCTCCTCCCACTTCCTGGTTGGCATTTTCAACAATCCTGATTGGAGCAGTACCCAGTCCAATGTTTCAGTCCAGATGGTGCAAATGGGGACTGAATCTACAAATGCTTGGCCAGCTTGTCAGTCAGCATGGGGTGATTCTATGAAAACAGCTGGCCACCATGCCTCTCATTGCTATTTTACACTATTAGATATCCAATGTTTGTGAAATGAGTACGAGGTACTTGTTAACTACCTGAGTACTAAACCAGGTATAGTTTCTTGTTGATTACTTATAACACACATTTAGAATTTCCCTTTGTTAGACAAACAGAGCAAGGGTGTTGTTTTGACTGTTTTTTGTGAAGTAAGAAATAGATGGTGTTTTATTTTCATTTTGGTTTATTTTAGATAAAGTGAGTTGTAGCTTGTATTTTAAGAGTCCTCATTTGGCTATATATGTTTATTTGATTTAAACAGCACCCACAGGCCCTTTTTCCTTTGTAGTTTGCCCCTTGGGTTTTTGTATTTAATAATGGTCTAAGTTCCTTGTAAATTAGTAACTTTATTTTACCAATTATATCTGGTTTTATGTTACATCCCCTAGTGACATGTTCAAAGCTATTCTTGGTAAATGCCTTAACTGTAGAAGTGAAATTTTGTTTTTTTTGTTGTTGAGTAGGTCATTAAATGTTCAATCAAATCTCAGATTGACTGTCTGGTGTTCTCGTAGAAATCATTGTTTGACATGGGGAAAATAGCTTGTGGGTGTAATTAGTTACAATATAACACGTTAGTTTAATCACATTACATTCATCTGTAACGCAGTAATGTAACGCATTACAGTGTCTACATTCAGTAATCACATTACAGTTACTAAACAAACAAATGTGGGGTGACTTGCGTTACATAAATTCTTCAATTATTATGTATAAACTGGGAGGATAAAAAAAAATATTCAAAGGTACTGTACGTTTCATGCATGCAACAACTGCCTGATCTCTCATGATAACACAAAGCTAGTAACGAGACACTCAAACAGTTTGTCTATATACTTTTTTGAGGCAGTCATTATTTGTCCAACATGGTGTTATGATGATCAAGACTCATATTATTTTGTTTATTGATATATTATTTTTACATAACATCGCCAGCGTTGCTAAGGAGTAGCGCAAAAGTAATGTGTAGTACATTACATTTTTTGAGTAATGACCCCAACACTGTTAATGAGGAGGTTGGTGTCACTGCCTTCAAGATTGAAATGAAACCTATACCCATATGTACTCTTGGGGGGGGGGGGGGTGCTAGATCCTGCACAACAGCATAGTGTGTATTGTAGGGAGGCTGCCCTCTGACCAGAGTACCCTAGTGTAAATCACCATTCATGCCATGAAGCAATCTCAGAACCCATCGGCTATCTGTCTGGTTGCCAAAGCCAGTATTCCGGGGCTTCCAGTGGAGCCAGCAGATATCTGGATAATGGATATCCGGACCAAGACTTGATCTTCTGTGTACTGATTGTTGTTTGCAGTCCAGTTAGCAACTTCAGACCATCCAGACAACATTTTGCTAACCTCTATAAACAGATATATGCATATGAAGGTAGGTAGATAGAAAGGTATGTAGATAGATGTTCTCTCACAGTACTCTGATGTAAGGTCACAACAGTGAGGTCAAGATTGGCAGACAAAGTTTAGTTTTTGAGATTCAAGGGTTTTTTTTGTTTTCTGGGGTAATGGATGGGGAGTATGAGGAGAGGCATGCAAACCATTATTGTCTTGTGTACACGGCTTATAACGTCTATACCACTACATTAACTGGCTTTGGGTAGCGTCTATCATGAGGCACTGAGATTTAACTGTGGTTCTTTTAGTATGACTGACTGACTGACTGTGTTCTCTACTCTGAAGTGAATAGGTCATACTTATGTGTTCATCGTCTCACTGGTATGTGTTCATCTACAAAACCATTCTGGGCAAAATTAGCTCTTACTTATCTTCTCTTTTAAAATGGAAACAAGGAGTTCACAACCTTCGCTCTATGGACATTTTGGAATTTGTTGTTCCCAAAGTAAGAACTAAGTTGGGAAAGAGAGCTTTTAGGTTTCTGGTACCTGATGCTTGGAACTATTTACAATCTGAACTTCAACTTCAAAACCTCATACCCTTGACCGAATTTAAAGCACAAGTGAAAATTTAAAGCACAAGTGAAAACTGGAGTCCAGGCTGTCTGTGTGCAAGTGTTTTATATGAGTAAGTTTTAATGTAGCTCTTTTACTGTAACTGTGTTGCTGCCGTCTTGGCTAGGTATCCCTTGTAAAAGAGATCATTGATCTCAATGGGACTAACCCGGTTAATCAAGACTAATAAATAATTATAATAACAATAAATCAAATCTGCTGTGAATTTAGGACCATGAGTAAGAGAAATGTTTTTATTTTTTTTATTTTTTTCCTGGAGTGTGATCATGCCCGGAGGAGACCCTAAAATTCACATCATTACAACTTCACTAGCTGAGTGACTGCCTGTATTTCACTGTAGGTTTGGATTGCACTGTGCACTTAACAAGGTTTAAATGGCTTATTGGGCTTATCCCTTTGAGGAGCATCCACCCTTAAACTGATACACTGTTTTTTATTGTGATCTTGGACATGCGCAGTCCAAATTTGAGCATTAGCAACTCAGTCCTGAAATACTAGTTATCACTAGAGGAACCAATATTCAATTTAGAGGACTTGTTTATTGCAACAAACTTTTTGTATGTCTGTACAGTCAAAACTATTCAGTAGATTATTAGTCTTTAAGACTTAGATTCGGCTTCTGTCCAGTTTTCTCTTCATCTGTGTTGCTCCCTTTCTTTCTGACTTTCTTTTTTCTTTCTTTTATTCAGAAAATAAACTAATCTAATGTAGTTTGAGGTTGCAATCGGCTTTTAATGTCTTTCTAAATAGGCCCATTTGGATCTATTGAACAGCACTGAACTTCTTTGGTAATGACCTTGGTGTGATAACGCTTCAGTTCCTTCTTTTAAGTCTGTAGTCTGCTGCTACTATGCAATCTACTTTGACTGTCTAGACACACATACACACACACACACACACACACACACACACACACACACACACACACACACACAAACAAACATATCAAGAAAGAGACATCTATGCAAATAAACACAGCCATACTGTGCTCACACATAGAAACAAGCAGGCCTTAACATCATTCTGCTTCAGTTGTTCAAATGGGCTCACAAACATGCTTGGATGCACAGAAAACTATAGTCTGGTGATTCTGTTCTACTTCATTCCCTTATGACCACAAGCTGCAGCTGCTGAACAATTAACAACAACCTTAACCTCTCTGACATGGACACACAAAAAGTCTGCAACAAACATGTTGGTTATCTGATTATCAGCGTGTTTTGGAGGTAGAAGAGGAAGTGATTCGGTTGGGAGTCCTACAGAAAAAATAATCCAATCATCAACAAGGATGTTTCAAATGTTGTTTTTGGTGCTTGGCTCATGAAGCATGCAATGGGACTAACATTAGCTCTGTGTGAAAAAAAAAACATAACCTTCTTATTCAGTTGAGTAAGGGCATTTTGGCCTCTGATAAACCTTCCAAGTCACGATCTGTTACTCAAACTGGACTTCCTGTGTCAAATTTCATTTCATGAGGCAACATGCTCCATCAACAGCAGGACTGTTTTCGGTGCGAATGCCAGCTTAGTCTCCAAGCTTCTGTGTGGGCAGGCTAATTAGCTATCTAGCCTGCAAACTAATTTCAGCTTTCCCCCTCATAGATGAACGGTACCAGTCAAAAGTTTGGACACACTTTCTCATTAAGGTGAATAGGTATGAGGATGTATGCAAACTTGTACTGTATGTTTGGTCATTTGTTCATTAATCCAAGGTGCATCACATATGTATTCATGCTTGTAGATATGAAGGAGAGTTAGTTGGAAAGCACACATAGGTTGCATGTTCTGAGGCTCTGAGGGTCTCTCTGTGTTTTGTCCCAGCTGTTATCAGGCTTTATGTCAGTATCACCCTGAGTTTACAAAACAAAGAGTTTGCTGATTGGCAGTCTTAGTTTTGGTGCATTGCCTTTTCTAAATAGTTATTAAACTAACAGCCAATTAACATGGAAAGCGTTTTTAGAAATGTTTTTGACATCCATCACTCTGGCGTCTCACACCTCCATTTATTAAATGTATTAATCCACTTTGAATCCGAGTGACCCCAGGACCCCTGCGTTTTTTAACGACCCAAGTTTTTTTTTTCTTTTCTGTTAGATTAAGTGAAACATAATCTGCACAGACAGCTGTTTAAATCACATAAATCCCCCACTGTATGTTTTGAACTTTATAACTGATTGATTGATCAAGGCTTGCCTGTTTCACTACAGTAGGCTTTGAAATAAAATCAGTGAATCAATAAATACCAAAACATTTTCATTTCTTATTGTGGTGCTGACATAAAAACTATTTTGCCTGGTGAAGGCAGTTTGGCTTGCTGCTCTCCTCTTTTGTTGTCCTCTCTGCGTTTGATAGATGACTGGTTCTGCACACAGGTTGGAGTAGGTGTGTATTGAACAGATAGACTGCAATAATGTCCATGGCTTACTCTATGTGGATTCCCAGTAATAGTTTGACTCATGTTTGACAACCAAGAAATGGTCTCTCTATCCCCCTAAATGCCTTTGTAGTTGACTTGCACTGCTATTGCACTACTAATATCTATATACTAATACTATATATCAATATCTTACATCAATATTGAAAATACTGTGTCGTCAAGAAATGGTTAAACATTATTTTAACAGTGAAAAGGATTATTTTAAATAAATAAATGAATGTATACAGAAACTCATTTGTCCCTGTGAACCTTGAGACAGACAGGAAAATATACAAGACTTAAAAATAAAACAAAATGCTTCATTAATGGTTCCTGTGATTTATTGTTAGCCAGGAGTTAATACCTCAGAATGTTATTTTACATATTTTTCCCATTATTGGCAGCCATTTTGAAGAGACTAAACATGGCCAGAGGTGGTAACATTCAGTGTATAATAAGACAGTTTAGGACTTTCTACAAGTATCACTCTTTTTTTTTTTTATTGGACAGCATCATGAATATAAGTTGCTAATGTCAAAAATAAACATTTCCTTTTTTTTCTCCTTCAGTCTGTTTGCATAAATATTTGCACTATTTGGGAGATGTTGTGTGTGTGTGTGCGTGTGTCATGATGGCAGTTAATCCCACAGATGGTTACATATGCTTTAACAGTATTTGAACATTTGCTCTGGATTTTTATTATGACAAAACATGGCCAAAGGCTTAGGGATGCATAGCTAATTCCAGTGTGTTGAAATGTTTCTCACCCGCTTATCACTCGTGGTAATGCTTTTCTTCACTCCAGTGTGATTTGCCATGTTATAGATTCTCATCCACAATATCATATGGCCATGGTTCATTTTAGTCCTCTAATACACCAGAGGCTCGCTGATTGAGACCAGCTCTTGGAGATTTCCTGAACACAAGTGAAATCTGCCATCCTCCATTATGTCAGGGATGTGATTTACAGCTAATAAATAATGGATAAGCAGCAAATAATGGAAAACCAGTATTACAGCATTTTAGAGCACACAGTAGATTGATGATCCGGTGCTGTATGCATGCAACTACAACCACCGACGTGCCTCCACGTAAAGTATTTAGCACTCAATTTCTCAGTGTTAAACAGCAGAAGGGTGTAGGATTCAGGATGTGTAGCTCCCAGAAGGGATTTGTGGAACTATGAATGTAAAGGAGGACGCTGCCAAATAAAAGCGAGGGTGCTTTCAGTTGGAGAGTTTCTTTCTTTCTCTCTGTGCCCTTTGATTAAAGATGAATTATTCTAGAATACCAATATGTCACTGTCAAGTTAATTGTTGTACCTTTGTCATAGCAGCTTTAATTAAATGAGAAAATGGTCACGGCCAAGTCCACTGGTTGTGTTTCTCTCTCTCACACTGGTGGTATTATTAGTACTCTTGAGAAGAAAATATTCCTCACCTCTTTTTCTCATTTAGACAAACAGTTCTAAATTAAATCAACACATGAATTTGTATGATTTATTTCACATTATGATCTATCATGGGTTCCCAACATTTTGTGTAGTCTGTGTGTTTGGACTGCATGGGAATGACAATATGCATAACAACAAATTAAGTACAGCACCACTGGTCCATTCTTCAAGGTAAGCTTTGCATTGTGAAAAGATTTCAAATGTTAGGCCTGTTTGGGCTGAAATAACAGACGCCTGGTTCATACTGTGCTGTAATTAAGGTAATTAAAGAAGTTATGAGGACATAAGGTTGACAGAGGCTGCCAATCTTTTCAAAGGGGATCTTTTTTGTTAACAAAATGCTATTTTATGATTAATATTATTAATTTATCACTATAAACATGCAACCCCTAACAGCATCGAGGCAGTTCAACACCAGGATACGAGGCTTTCACATTTTCCCAATGGTATAATCAAATGTTCATCTGTTGCTGTAAGTTGTGAAGGTGGAAAATCTCGGGGCTGTTTATGCTTAATTTCTCACTTATTCTCTGTTGTAACAGTTTCTCTGTTTGCCTCTTTGTTTTGGTGTGTTTTTCTAGGTGATAAAGCTGTCATTTGAAGAGTTTGACCTGGAAAGAGGATATGACACTCTAACTGTGGGAGATGGAGGAAAGATAGGAGACACTCGGAGGGTACTCTATGTGTAAGCACCACTTTTATGTGCTGACCTATAATATAGTGTTATTGTCACACAACAGTATACAGTAACATAATGGTGCCAATCAGAGGGACAATTGGGGACACACTGAAGCAATAGTGCGGGTACATGTTGCATTTGTTAGAATATGTTATTGACTTATAATGTTTTAAGGAAACTGTAGGGTTTACATTCATGTCCATTCACTCAACACTGTGTGTTATAGGAATGTAGACTTTCACAGTACACACAAACTATTGCATACTTCACTCACAAATTAGGTCACAGAATTAGTAGTATAACATTATTTTAGATGTGAAGGATTACTTTTAGTTCGTTTTAAGTCAAAAGTAGAAAGTGTTGAACCAGTAATGTTTATTATCTGTTCATATGTATAACTATTTGTCTCTGTGTGTAGACTCACTGGCTCCAGTGTCCCTGACCTCATTGTCAGCTTGTCCAATCAGATGTGGCTACACCTGCAGTCAGACGATACAATTGGCTCAGCAGGGTTCAAGGCAGTCTATGAAGGTATGGCCACCTTTACAATGAATACATCTTTTACATTTCAAGTACAACTTTTCAGTCACGCTTTTCTGTTCCTTTCTCTCTTCCCCATTGTCTTTTGTAATACAACTACACACACACACACACACACACACACACACACACACAAACAGCCATAGAGGCTCACATAATGGAGTGTGAAAGTCACAATCTTGCTGACGCGCTGATTCAATAGCAAAAACAACTGTTGTTGTCTGTCCTTGTGAATACATGTGAGTGAGTGTGCGACTGTGCATTACTAGAAAGTAATAAATGAATTATGAGTCAATCACTTGATCATTTTGCTTGGTTATTTTTCATATTATGCCAAAGCTGACACTGATAGAGAGATAAAAATGGAGACAGGAGCAGTGAGTGAAGGTGAAAGGAAGAAATATATGTGCTCCTCCAAATACTTATTATTTTGACAATCCATTTAGTATATTTATGTATTTGGTTACACATTGCATCTTACCAGGCCAATGCAGCTCTTTAAATTGATTTGAACAAAATTGAATTCTCTTGAGACAAAGAGTGAGACTGATAGAGAGAGAGGTAATTTGATAAATATGAAGACATAATAGAAAAATTGACAGAATAGAGCAAAAGGAGTCGAAAATGACATATTGAGTGAGAAGAAATAAACTGCCTCAGATAGATTGAGGGAGTGTCAGGAAGGAAGAGAGAGAGAGGGCGTGAGAGGGATGAAGGTTATGCTCTTGGTTCTGCTTAGCTATGTTTGATTAAATGATGTTGCTGACAGTGTTGTCCAGGGTCAGTGGTTCTTCAAGGGAATCAGCACAGTGTAGCCACCGGAAGTTGATGTGTGTGTGTGTGTGTGTGTGTGTGTGTGTGCATGCACGTAACTGCTATTCTAAACAGGCAAAGTGTAACATCATGTTTTGACTGTCCTTGGCTTGTCATGGGGCTGCATTGGCCTTGACCTTACTTTAGGAATTAACCTTGATTTTCTGGTTTTCTCCAACAGCAACAAACCTTTGGCCTTTCATTACTCACAACTTGGCTTTAGTGGACAAAAAAAGTTAGTGAGCCCACCAAAGTTTTATAGTAGATAGACAGAAACTTTATAATGCAAACTTATAATGTTTACATTATAAAGTTCAAGGATTGACTAAAGTGAGAAAACAAAACTTGGAAAGAAACAACGGAAGAAACAAACGGTACTTCGTGACCTTTAGATGATCTTGCAGTTTCTGTTTTTCCCCAGGATAACTGAGCAACTGCCTGTCGTGTATTTTGTGTATGTGTCCTTGTTTGTATATATGTGATGCTGTCACATCGTATAATGTCATAATGTTGCATACTTTGATCAGTGTTAACCCCTGAGAGCTCTGAGTTTTCCAGCCCTGCAGGAAAACTGCAGGGCTGGTTGTTTGTGTGTGTGTGTGTGTGTGTGTGTGTGTGCTCGCGTGTGTGCATTTTTTGTGTTTCTGTGTCTGTGTACAGGCATGCTTGAGAGAGAAAGAGGGAGTTAATATCATACACACACACACACACACACACACACACACACAGCCCATTATGGTAATTGAACCTTTTGGTGAAATGCTGCTGCCAAGTTTTCAGGCTGATAGCAATTGGCTGTGAAAGGAGTAACAACGTAAATAACGTATTTATTTTTTAACTTATCAAAGAATTGAAAATTAACATTGAATGTCTTAAGAGTCTCCTGTAGTAGTAGTCTGCAGTATGAGTGAGATCTTATTACTTACACTACTGTGAATATGGAAACCATCCATGTTGCACTATTGCAGATGATTTCTACTGGCATACTTTATAATTATTAAGTGAATAATTATATATATCTCTGTATATTATGAGTAAATAAGTTGTTTGACAGCTAGCTTCACACTAGCAGTTAGATACAGCAATGAAGGAAAGAAGATTGTTTTTCCCCCAAGACTTAATGCATACCACTATCAAGTGATGAAAAAAATGAAAATACAATTAATAATTAATTGTGATTGATTACCGACATGAAGCAGTTTCCGTTCTCTGTAAATTCCTTTACTGCACTGGCATTAACTGAAAATAAATGTGTCTGCAATATATTGAAATACAGGTGGGCAGCAATGCAACGTTGATATAATTAGTAGTTAGTGGGCTAAAACACACAAAACTACAGAGGTCCCTGAAGTATCTCAATGTATTGTTTTTCTTCCTGTTGCATTATAACATCTCAGTACATCCATCTTCTGTGTTTGTTGTTGTATTTGCTTGATTATGTAGATTACTTTGTATAATATGTGGCTGTTGGAAAGGAAAGGAAAAGAAGCATAAAATGTTGTATTTACTTTTAGAGTGTGACGCATTCCACTGAAACTCTTTAAACATAGAAAGGAAGGAAGGAACAAAGTGGGAGAACAAACTAAAGAAAAACAAAAGAATGAGTGTAAGAGACACCATCATAATGACAGACTCACTGTACCGAGGGCTCAAGATCGCTGATATTCATCCTGACACTCATCAACTATGTGACAGCTAGCTTTGGGCGGGCCACACACACACACACACACACACACACACACACACACACACACACACACACACATACACACACACTACCACTCTTCTCTGAGTATTCTGTTCTTGTGGGTGTACTTAAATCCCACCAGATAGTAACAGTGTAGAACACACACAAACACACCCACACACTCGCACACATTGCTCACCTTGAGATGTATTTGCCCAAAGCGCATCCAGAAGCATGGTGGAGCATGTGTTACGAGATGACAGACGTCTGGTAGAATGTCAAATTTTAAAGGAGGGGAGAGAAGAGCATTGGATGAAAACACACTAGGCATAAAAATAAAGTCTGAATGAACAGAATGTGATTGCAGACCAGTTTGGCAGCACTGCTAATGTGACACTCATGCCAATAAAGCACAGTGTATTGAAGTACATTGAGGGAGTGGGAACAATAAGAATGAAACAGGGAACAATTTGAAAGGAGACAAAGGGAGAAAAACAAGGAAAGAAAGCAGACAATGGAGAGAGACAACACGTGTATCTGAAAGTGTGTATATAGAAATAAGTTATATTTTACAGCATTTCACAAACATCAGTGTTACTTTCTTCATTTTTTACACCCTGCTGGATACTACAAGAGCGTGTGTGTGTGTGTGTGTGTGTGTGTGTGTGTGTGTGTGTGTGTGTGTGTGTGTGTGTGTGTGTGTGTGTGTGTGTGTGTGTGTGTGTGTGTTTGTGTGTGTTTGCATCTACCTGTGAGCCATCACTTATTGTTTTGACTTCCGCAATTAAAACTGAATTGCACTACAATTACCCTGATGACAATTAGCTGTGAGAGGGGAAACAATAAAACACATTTCTCAAAGGTTGTATTTTATGTCTTAACACAGCAATATAGAAATGATAGATAGTAGACTTCCTCCCTTTTGTTTTTGCTGCTCCACACAGCCATGTTATCTTTGCTGCCGGTGTTCTTTTAAAGACTTAAGGACCTATAATCATAACTTTCTTTACACACCATATTTTGTAAGGTTCTTCTGACTTTTTTCAACATGAAGAAGCAGTTTGCCTTGCTCCATCCATCAGCATGTCTATGTTCTTCATTTTATCTCGGGTGAGCCCAGCCAGCCTGTGAAGGAAACACACTTTTACATTACCCAAAACTCATGACCCTAGTTAGGATTGGAATGTCGATGAACTGGTTAATCGAAAGCTTTGCCTTCATGCTCCATCAGTGTAGTGTGCAAAAATATTTTGCCAGATGCTTTCATTTAATGTTTTACCTCATGATCCAAAATGTTACTTTTGGGAAATAATATATATTAAAGGATCTGAAAATTCAGAACATTAAAATACAAACCACTAGCAGAAGAACAACAGTAATAACAGTTAAATCTCCTGAGCTTGGAAACAGTAGCATAAAATCCTGAATAAAAAATGTAAAAAGCCTAAAGGTATATTATGCAGGTTTTGTCAGTTGGTGTTTGTAAACACACAACATTCAAAGTTGGCCCATCCTCCCCCAGCTAAATGAGTGAGCGAGAGAAAGAGCAGCAGTGTTCAAGTGAGCTAGAGAGACATCTCACGGACAAAACACAGCAAAACAAAGAACACGGGGCGGCTGTGGCTCAGGAGGTAGAGCGGTCGTCCTCCAATTGGAAGATTCGAGGTTCGATGCGTCCTTGGGCAAGACACTTAACCCCAAATTGCTCCCGTTGCTGCGCCAACAGTGTATGAATGTGAATGAATGGTTAAATTCCCCTGATGAGCAGGTTGGCACCCTGCGTGGTAGCTCCTGCCATCAGTGTATGAATGTGTGTGAATGGGTGAATGACATGTCATGTAAAGCGCTTTGAGTGGTAGCAAAGACTAGAAAGGCGCTATATAAGTACAGTCCAAATATTTGAATCAGATCATTAAAAGGTTTCACAGTGGTCACATTCTAAAGTAAGTAAGCTAAAATAGTATCATAGTGAGTATGTGTACTAAAGTAGCATTTTGTTTGAATGCAGAGCTTCATCCTGACAAAGAGACAGAGAGCAGAGTGGATAGACAGGGACAGCGATGTAACATGGCAGCTACGTTTCAAGCCCAATTGTAAACCCTGTACACTGTCATTGGTTGGAGCTACACACCCACTGCCTACAGACTTATTCCCAGAAGCATTCTGAACATTGCAAAATAATAAGAAAATACAGGAAGAGGGTAGGGTCTCTGCAGATAAATACACCCCCACACACTTCTCGTGGATCATAAGATGATTGAGAAGAATTACTTTCGTATGAGTCAACACTGATTTTTATTAAAATTCTGCAAATTATACCTTTAAAGGTGCACTTAAGTTAGTATAATCAGAAAAATGCAACATCAAGCTCCCTTTAATATTGCTAGTCATATAGGGCAGCTCTGATTCCTGTGGGCATGTATTCATTTTAATGTAATTCAATTGATTTTTGGGATCCAGCCCTCATCCTACTGAGGGTTTATGACTGCTGTAACCTATATAACATAATCAGAAAGCCATCGCTGTCATTTAATGTATTATAAGAGTACATATTGATGGACTGTTACAAAAGCATTGTGACTCCTTTGAAGATTTTAATAGTTTGAACAGCATATTCAAGCATCTGAATGTTACTTGCAGGTGTTTTCTTTAGTGTAGATCATCTATTCTGAGTAGAAATAGCATTTATACTGTGAATATCTGTGTTTTTGTATGCCTACATATATTTGTATTATTGTGCACAGGTACCTCTTTGTTTAGATAGATATGATATAGATATACCATGTACAGAATGATCCGATTTGATTCACTATCTAAAAATAAATATATGAATGTCATTGCCACTTTAGCCCACCTGGCAGGAGAAAAACAGGCAATACCTTATCTGAATGTCACCATGTCACATGTTGACATTAATTATCAGCATAAAAACATGGCTGTCTGTGTTTGTGTGTGTTACAGAGATCGAAAGGGGAGGCTGTGGTGATCCTGGGGTGCCGGCATTTGGTCGTCGCAGCGGTGATCACTTTCAACATGGAGATGTGTTGACCTTCTTTTGCCAGTCGGCTTTTGAACTTGTTGGCGAAAGGAGTATCACATGCCAGCACAATAACCAGTGGTCTGGCAATAAACCTAGTTGTGTCTGTAAGTATAAATATATCTTTCATGCCTGTGTTGACCGTGCTAATTGCTTTTCTCTCATTTTTAAAACGTAATATGTGTTTATGTGCTTTGTTTTCCCTTTCCCCTGTCTCTATACATTCTGACTGAATTCCCTATCTTTTTAACTTTTTTCCTTCCTGCCTTTCTTCCCTTCTTCCTTCCTCTTTGTAGTCTCATGTTTCTTCAACTTCACGGCTCCATCAGGGACTATATTATCCCCAAACTACCCAGAGGAGTATGGGAACAACCTGAACTGTGTGTGGTTGATTATTTCTGAACCAGGGAGCCGCATTCATCTCCTCTTCTCTGACTTTGACCTGGAGCCACAATTTGACTGGTTGGTGGTCAAAGATGAAGGTAATTATCTTTATATTTCACCATTAGTTCTCACCGTTTTTTGCATATAGTTTTGAGAATTGAATTATGACCTCAGGCAAACATCCTTTATTTCAGAAATATACATGTGTATGTAGTCATCTTTTTCTTTATCAGTGGGTAAAAAGAAATACAGGTTGTGTTGTTTGATGTGTGATTGGCTGGCAGACAGGATGGACGGTTATTTTGTTTTTATTGTTTCAATATTTAGCACTAATATAATGTTCCACTACACTCAGAAAAGGACAGTTTGATTGCTGTTCCCCATTGTAATAAAGGTTATTGATTTAAAGTCAAATCAAGTAAAGCCCTCGTGTGAGTGGCTGGTCATTAAAGATGAAGTTTAATTGACTGGCTATAAAGCTGTCTCAATGCAGAGACTTTTTGTAACTGTGTCTAAAATTGCAGAGCAATTAGTGTTGCTCTGCAGTGGGCAAACTGAAATTAAAGTTATAGCTTCATTGTTGAGGTCGACTGAGTTGATTTTCGAAGGCCTTTATAATAATGATAACGTGGAGTAGGAAAAATAGCCGATAGCCAATTAATTGGGAACCCCCAACACACAAGCACACACTGTGAAAAAGATGTAAATGCACAACCTTTGACTTTATTTGAAACTGGATAACTGTTGAACTGAACATCTAAGCCAATGTAATAAATACCTCAAACCTGCTCATCCTCCCAAAGTCAGGGCAAAACCACAAAGCAGCTATAGCCATTGGTATGTTAAGATTTTATCTTTATATTACCAGTTCCTTTTTAATACTAAAGAATTGGGCTTTTTCATAATTTTTTCATTAAGACTAAATTAAGAACAGAATTAGAATCGATTTATATTTGAAATACGACTAAATACCATTTCTAGAGTAGCAATTGTAATGTTTATAACAGCAAGGTCACTGTATTAACTCAGTAATATCTCACTGGAAATCTAAAATGTCAGTAAAATAAATAATATTTCTGCCATCAAAATGCTGAGTGAAGTTTAGAAAGAATGAAGAACACAGACATCAGTCATTTCTCCTGTCCTCTGTCCTCCTCCCTCTGCTGCCGATTCACAGCTGCAGGTTTATTTGGCTTAGACACTGCGAAAAAAACATAAAAACATTCACCCAGCCAAACTGATTAACCAGATTTTTCTGATTGATGAAATATCCCCACTGTCACATGGATACTACACGGTATGTCTGTGTTCCAGAAATTAAGAGAAAACATATTCATATGACATCTTGAAATGAATCATGTTTTTGATGTTTTTAATTTATTTGCAAAGGACCACTATATGTAAACTTTATATTAAAAAAAAAGAAAAAAAGAATTACAATCAAACATTATGGAATTTTGCACATAAACATTGTGGAATTTTGAGCCAAGTCAATTAGAAGTCATGAATAAGTCAGATTAAAGCCACAATTACGTTTAGTTGTTTTAGCCATCAACCAGATTTACTATGAACAGATGTTCATAAGAAGTTTGCTAAAAAAATCAGTATGCACTAATATGATACCCATTAAATGGTTGCTAATTGGTCTTTTAATAGTTAACTACTGTAGGAGTGTGCCTAATTTTAAGTGTCTGCTTTTCAAAAGCACACAGAATAATTAAAGGATGAACCATAGTTCTCAGCAGGCTGATAGATGAAAAAATGTGTATAAAACTAACACACTTCAGCTTTGCAATAGTACTTAAATGTTAATTATTGATTTTAAAAAGTATATTTGGGAATATATTTGGAGGTCAACGTTAACCACTTTGATAACAAGAACACTGCTCAAGTGCTGTTTGTTCATCAGTATATGAATGACAGATTAGCAGCATTTACTATTCTGTTTTTATGTTACACATTAAAATGTAAAACATTACATAACACCAGTTAGGGTAATATATGCCCAATGTGATTACCCTGGGTCTGCTATCAGGCCTTTAAAAATCCATACATAAAAAAACAAGCTATTCCTTATGCTTCAGTCCAGAGGGGAAATAAATCTGCATCCCATTGCAATAAAATAAAAGTTTATCTGCATTAGAGAAACCTGAGGGTTTTTTTTTAATTCACAAAAGGTTTTATGTGACCTTGATTCTCATGACTTGTCTTCTTTTTTCATCCCAGGATAATAAAACATTCAAATACCAACAAATAGCAAGTGAAAATAAACAGAGCAACCACTGTAATAACACATCAATCTCTTGAGCTGGGAAAAAGTATAATATCCAACCTAAAATTGTTATAAATGTTCAAGGTATCCTTTACAGTAGTATTTTACATACTGGTGGTTTAAATAATAATATAAAGCCATTGTTTTATAGAGTATAGTGATAGACTGTTACAAAAAGCTTTTCTCTAAATCTCTCTTCTTAGATTAGACAATCTAAGACCTTGTCAGTCTTTCAGCTATTGTCACGTTGAATCTCTTTCTACTCCTGGTCTCTTGCCTATCAATGGAATAATGAATAAGTGACAAAGCTTTTCCGTTGCTGGAGAACAAAGAGGCTGGCACTTTGCAACTCTCCGCATGTCTCTGTGCAGCTTAATTGAGTCTAAAGACATAGGATCCAAAACTCCAAGTGGAGAAGAAAATAAAAAGGAAACTTTCTGTGGGAGTGTTGTCGAAGAATCCCCATTTCAATTATAGTATGTTTTATTACCAAAGTGATCTTGTAGCTCCTTTCTGTCCCTGACAGGGTTGTCATCTCACACAATGTCTTTTATTGAGCCTTTTGCAATTGGATTCATGACAGGATTTTGAATATTACTTTCAACATTTAATAAAGGGCATGTTCCTAAACCCGTGTTCTAAAACATGCTGCATTCAATCATACTGATTACACTCACATTTAAAGGCTCAAAAATAAAATGAAACACTGTCAATATACAATAATTTTAGGCTATTATGAGATGTGTACATGTTTGTGGTGTGTGTGATCTGATATTGTGAAAGCCTTTTAAAATAGCTAATGCACAACTAATACAGAATACTTACTGATTTTGAGTTGATGCCTTCTCATAAATGGTAATCAGCTGGCCCAAGATAATATTGGTCAATTAATGCATTCAATGGCCAGCCAAAATCATAACGTTCTTCTGCAGAAAAAGTGGGTCCCTTTTTGACATTACATGTCACATCACAGGAACAAGTTCATGCAGCAACAATGGATGGTGGTTTGTGTGTGAATGGATTACTAAGACTTAAATTGAAGAGGGTTTAGTGGTAGACTTTGAAAAAGGTGTAAGAATGGAGAGTTAGTCTGAGCATCACTAAGAATGCTCGAATTTCTACGGGTAGCATTCTCAAAGGTAATTAATGAGCAGGCCAGAACACAAGACACCACATGAAAACATTTGCTATATGAGAGTTAGTCCTTTGTGGATAAACTCAGAAATGTCAGATGGCGAAGGCCATTACAAATAATCAACAGTCCTCAGTGCCTGCCTCTTGTGTCCATGTAAAACTGCAGGTGTTTCATAATGAATCACAGTTCCTGCTGCAACATCAATCTGGTGGACTCCTGGTGGGCCATCAACAAAAACAAGCATTGTCTTAGTTTTGGCAGAGAACTGAAGTTCTGCGTGCCAATAGTTGATCAGTATCAGTTGACATACAGAATCACAAATCAAACTCAAACAAATAGCCAATCACATTCAATAAAGACAATAAGGTTTTTTTCTCAGAAACTCACATTTACTCTTGATTATTATGCCACTGCTGTTGGACAATCTGTTTATTTTTACCTGCTACACTGCTGTTACATCCACCATCTCAGAAGGCTCCTGCTCTGGTTTCTTATTACCGTATTTGGGGATGGCACTTCTTTCCTTACCTTATGTGTTATGTATATTCCATATGTCACTGATATGGGCCCCCTGGGTTCTGTTTTCTGTGGCCCTTTAGGGTTTCATTGAGCCCCCCACTGAATCTGTCGCTGCTGGTCGGATCATTGGGGAGCACCCTCAAGAGCAGAGTGTATTCTGCCAAACAAAACTGTATAACCATTTGTTGCAGTAAATGGTACTATGCTGTGACACAAATGTCTCAGACGGAAATGAGGTGATGCATGGTTACAGCTGCGCAGACCAGTGGGGGAGATGTAATGGTTTCGAGGCCATTCAGTTGGTATACAGTGGGTTGTTTAATAGCTATAGAGTGATGCCTTAATGCAAGAGCATACCTTAGCATTCCAGTCAGGTTCAGCCATTCATTCATGTATCCCCAAGAGAATGATAGGTACTTTGAACAAAATATTGTTTTCTGCCATGGTGACAGAATTGTCTAGAGATGCATGGTTAAAGACACATTCATGTCAAGTAGCATTAACGACAGATCTGTTGATGAGTCACTGCCAAGACATTCGGATTGTATTTTTTGCATTTAAAAAATCACATAATAAAACATTTAAAAAAAAACATATTTACTACTCGCTATGCATGTTGAGATTTCACAGTCCCATTATGCCAGTTTTTTCAGGCAGCATGAAAAATAGCTTTGTTTTAATACATTGCATTGCATTTTTAATATAATCTCAAGACAAAAAATAAAAAGAATAAAGAAAATAAAATAATAACACCATAATTTGTTGCAAAGTTTAATTTCCAAAGTTGGCAACATGACATATAGCTGTAGTTTAAACTGAGCAACAGTATAATACAGTAGTTAGACTCAATTTGGACCAGCTAGAACATTTAAATACAGCACATCCAATCAATTATATGTCACTCTGAAAGGAAAGGTTTTTTCACCATGAATACTCTTGATAGTCAGGCACATTTTACTAATACGTATTTACCTTTCTTAAATAAAGTTTGAATCCATAAAGTTTGTTTTTTCCTGCTATTTTGGTATTGACAATATAAGAGAACTGAATGAAGTGAACTGAATGAGTTCTTTTCACTCCATTGAATTCTTTAATCCAAAATGACTGACAGACAAGCTGGTGATAGGATAATGTTTTTTTGTGCTACCAGCAACATTTTTCTTTGGGCACTCCTAGAGAAGTGGAATGCTTAATAAAGTGGGAAATGCATTGTTTGCGTTTGTTTGCAAAAGGTCAGATTTTTTTTTTCTCTTGAGTATGTTGCTTTTCTTTCCTTTGCAGTAGTCCTTCACTTTCCAAGTGTGTCCTTGGCCTAATGTTTACAGCTGGAATTAAATAAGCATCATTAAAAAGTGCCTAAGAAGAAGAAAGATTTTATTTTTTATTTTTTTTAACTCTGTTCTATTTTAGGTCTGTCAGAGCCAACAACATTTGGGACATTTTCTGGAAAAGATGTCCCATCACAGATTGCTTCAAATGGACACATCATGAGACTAGAGTTTCAGTCTGATCACTCTAATACTGGGAAAGGCTTCAACATCAGCTATACGAGTATGTACTATCTACTCTATCTCTGTTTCTGTCTGTGTGTGTGTGTTTGACTCATTGATTCACTGACTCACTCACTGACTGTCTTATTAAGTCAGAAACGATACATGTTCATCCTGGCCATCATTATTTAAGGTGGTGTAAATAGCAGGTTTGTCTGACTGCATTTGGTGCATTTTACATTCATACTGTCAGTCTTTTGTGAGTCTATAGTGTTGCTGCAGTCCAACAGTGGCAGATAATTCAACAAGAATTACCTTGTTTGTTCTAACACCTTTGAATAGACCTGTTGGTGCAAAATCAATCACATGCACTGAATTCAAAGTTAAAATACATTCTAAAATAGTCTAAAACAGTAATTTATGATGTGGCATTAATTTATGGGGTTTTATGTTTGTGTGTTTATTGGTGTATTTCCCTTATTCCTGCAGTTACCTAGTTAAATATCAGTATGGCATCACAATCACATATTTCTAGGGCTGTTACAATGGAGTTTTGATAGCAGAAAATTGGTCACCAATCTGAAAATCACTGCAATAAACATGAAGAGTAGATTTTTGAGGTCAGCTCCTGAGAAGGGGAGAAAAGGGGGTTCTTGCTTGA
Organism: Scomber japonicus; assembly: GCF_027409825.1. Taxonomy (NCBI): domain Eukaryota; kingdom Metazoa; phylum Chordata; class Actinopteri; order Scombriformes; family Scombridae; genus Scomber; species Scomber japonicus. The sequence goes on from NC_070578.1 coordinate 18,580,023, forward strand.
TAACGCACTTAGCAGTGGTGTTTACTATACAGTCTAAATTCAGCTGCAACATATATTTTGAATCTTACTTTTTCTTAACTAGAAAAGCTCTTACAGCTTCACTCTTACTGCTGCATTACTATGGTTTTCTTTTCAAAGCGACAATAAGTAGAAGTACCCAAGATAAGACTAGGTGTTACATTAACAAATTTGTGATACAATGCACTTATCATCAAATAATCATCAATTTGTGCACCTATCTTAAACATAAACATAATTGTCAAGCAAAATTTAACTACAGCAATTGTGGATTTTTTTCCTATAACAAATGCTTCTACACCTTCCACACACATATTTAACCAACACAGTTATATGAAAACTTATGACGCTGCTTCAGATCAAGTTCATCAATTGCTTAGAGGCTTCTATAGCCACATACAGTGGGGAGAACAAGTATTTGATACACTGCCGATTTTTCAGGTTTTCCCACTTACAAAGCATGTAGAGGTTTGTAATCTGTCTATTTATCATAGGTACACTTCAACTGTGAGAGACTGAATCTAAAACAAAAATCCAGAAAATCACATTGTATGATTTTTAAGTAATTAATTTGCATTTTATTGCATGACAGAAGTATTTGATACATCAGAAAAACAGAACTTAAATTTGGTACAGAAGCCTTTGTTTGCAATTACAGAGATCAGACGTGTAGTTCTTGACCAGGTTTGCACACACTGCAGCAGGGATTTTGGCCACTCCAGGACCTTGAGATGCTTCTTACGGAGCCACTCCTTAGTTGCCCTGGCTGTGTGTTTCGGGTTGTTGTCATGCTGGAAGACCCAGCCACGACCCACCTTCAATGCTCTTACTGAGGGAAGGAGGTTGTTTGCCAAGATCTCGCGATACATGGCTCCGTCCATCCTCCCCTCAATACGGTGCAGTCGTCCTGTCCCCTTTGCAGAAAAGCATCCCCAAAGAATGATGTTTCCACCTCCATGCTTCATGGTTTGGATGGTGTTCTTGGGGTTGTACTCATCCTTCTTCTTCCTCCAAACACGGCGAGTGGAGTTCAGACCAAAAATCTCTATTTTTGTCTCATCAGACCACATGACCTTCTCCCATTCCTCCTCTGGATCATCCAGATTGTCATTGGCAAAGTTCAGATGGACCTGGACATGCGCTGGATTGAGCAGGGGGAGCTGCAGGATTTTAATCCATGACGGCGTAGTGTGTTACTAATGGTTTTCTTTGAGACTGTGGTCCCAGCTCTCTTCAGGTCATTGACCAGGTCCTGCCATGTAGTTCTTGGGCTGATCCCTCACCTTCGTCATGATCATTGATGCCCCATGAGGTGAGATCTTGCATGGAGCCCCAGACCGAGGGAGATTGACCATCATCTTGAACTTCTTCCATTTTCTAATAATTGCGCCAACAGTTGTTGCCTTCTCCCCAAGCTGCTTGCCTATTGTCCTGTAGCCCATCCCAGCCTTGTGCAGGTCTACAATTTTATCCCTGATGTCCTTACACAGCTCTCTGGTCTTGGCCATTGTGGAGAGGTTGGAGTCTGTTTGATTGAGTGTGTGGACAGGTGTCTTTTATACAGGTAACATGTTCAAACAGGTTCAGTTAATACAGGTAATGAGTGGAGAACAGGAGGGCTTCTTAAAGAGAAACTAACAGGTCTGTGAGAGCTGGAATTCTTACTGGTTGGTAGGTGATCAAATATTTATGTCATGCAATAAAATGCAAATTAATTATTTAAAAATCCTACAATGTGATTTTCTGGATTTTTGTTTTAGATTCCGTCTCTCACAGTTGAAGTGTACCTATGATAAATAGACAGATTACAAACCTCTACATGCTTTGTAAGTGGGAAAACCTACAAAATCGGCAGTGTATCAAATACTTGTTCTCCTCACTGTACTTTGTCACTTGTCTGAACAGATGATCAGTGTTTATTGCAAGATGACACTGTAATTGCAGTGTGCTGATTGCTGATAGTCAACGACATCTCTGATCCGAGTAACTAAGATACAAGAAAAAAAGTGTAGGCAATGAAATAAAATCTCACTGCACCTCCTTATAAAATCACACCAGTCAAGCCAGTGCAAATCTGCACCTTGTACAATACAGTTTCTTGAAGATAGAGAGCTATATGACACAAAAACTTGAACATTGTTGGTGCCATAGTGTCATCTCTTTACAGTATATCTCTTTTCATAGTTCCCACCTTGGTATTCCATACGGTCTTCTTTATATTTTCTCTTATCTCAAACCCATCATGTTGATCTCTGACTCAGGCTTCCTCTTTCTTACTTAGATTTGACATTCACACACTGGTGTCACACTTTCTTTGTCTGAAGTACACACACACACACACACACACACACACACACACACACACACACACACACACACACACACACACACACACACACACTACAATGTGAATATATACATGTCTTTGTACCCTTCCAGCCTTCCAAACTTTTCCACCCCTTCTCCTCATATCATGTGTCTAAAGGTGTGCAAGTTCCTTTTCTGTATTTGCCTTTGGCTCTTGTATATCTGCAGTGCTTATACATTTATATGTATGCATATACGTGTACATGTATGCAGATCTGCTGGTATCCATCTGCTGGTACATATAATAAATGTGTGTATGCATTGTCTTTGTCTATGTACCTTCAATTTCCTCTCTTATTCTCCTTTTTTCTCTTTCTCCCTCCCTCTCTGGTCTCATTTCCTCTCCATCAGTAGCTAATCAACCTGAGACATGTCCAATCACTGGGTGTGTGCTCTGGGTGGGATCAGGTTAATCTCTGGAATGGGGATAATATAAGCTAAACATGACAGGGTTGAATCCACATGAAGATAATTCCATTCCCATATTTCCATATCAGTGGAGATTTCAAATTCACTGACAGTGATACAGCAATGGTTTTCCAACTCTATTTTTCTCTTTGGTAAAAACAGGTTTACAGGTATTGGGCTATATTGAGATATGCGGGAACATTGTAGAGAATATGCACGCATGTATTCAGACCCACTGTATTGATCCAAATATCAGTATTAAAGACTGTAGGTATGATGAGTTTTTTTCTGTCATCTAGCTTTTTTCTTTACTCTTTGGCTCCTTGTCTAAGCTATGCATATGATCAAGCCTGAATAATACTATATCTCCAATTGTTGTCTCTCTGTAGCATTTGGTCAGAATGAATGTCATGACCCAGGGGTTCCTGTCAATGGTCAAAGGTATGGAGACCAGTTTCAGCTTGGTAGCTCTGTGGCTTTTCGCTGTGATCAAGGATTCATTAGGACACAGGTAATGATCAGAAATCCAAGTATTTGAAACATATGCTATTTCAATGGTTTACCCACATAAAGTAATTGTTTTAGGATCAATATCATATCATTCATTGTACAAGTAACAAATCTTGATTATAAGGTATATTCATATTATATTTCCAGGGGTCAGATCAGGTCACTTGCATCATCCAGGATGGGAATGTTGTTTGGTCTGCAGCTGTGCCTCGCTGTGAAGGTAAGGCACATCCAGGCTGTTTATTATATGCATGAGCAATGGATTATCATTCAAAATGTTCCACTTGCTAGACTATAAGGTGACAAAACATTCAACTATTTGGCTCTTGCTGTGCAGCTTAAGTGTGCTCATGCACCTTAGACATTTTATAAATTCCCTCCCCTAATTGCTTTAGCCTCCAGCCTCCCACATTCAGCCTGTTTGCATGCATCTTTCTCGCTCAACAATAATCTTAAATGAGATTGGCACAAGTTCTGCTGAAACTCATTCAGGGAGACGCATTCATTATACATAATGCAGCCGCTAATATACAGAGAGGTATCCATAGTATGCAGATAAGCTAATATGCGGAAGCGATAATAAAAAGGTGAGTGTGTTGTTATTTTAGCACTTTGAAGACCAATCACAAGGGCTGGCCTGTGTTTATTTGTCTGTATTTTTTATATCCTTTCCATCTTGATTGTATTGTCTAAATGACATTATCAAATGTTGCCAGACAATCAAATTGAATAGGGTTTTCCCCTTATTAAATATGGAGTATGGAGAAATATTATCCCTCCCATTGGACAGGGAAGGATAATTATGTTTTATTTCTACATTCTTTGTGAGACCTATCCATAAGTATTACTGCTTCAGTACGCATTGAGGTAAAGGAAAGTGAGAGAAATAAAGCAATTTTCTTGCTTTCAAGCAAGATTCAGCTTGCTGAACGTCTGAAGTTATGAGCGCAATCAAAATGGTTAAGGTATCAGCTACTTGACAGTAGAAGAAGTAGGTAGAGTGAAAAAGGTAAGCCATTGCAAATATATTGTAGAAATATATAATATATTATAGAAAGAGAAACAGATAATATACAGATCATAAACTCTTGGTTTTCAAGGATGTTGACTTAAAGCAAGTGCTATAAAGCTTCAAAAATGGAAAACCAAAGCTACTATAAAGTTCAAAAGTATTTTAATAATATTTTTATTGATATGTAATACAAACCACACTAGAGCTAATTCCTGTATTTTAATATGCTATAATTGAATTTTTTGGACTCTAAGAGCCCCATTTTAACAATCTATAGTGCATGGCATGAATCTCGTGGCGCAAGTGGCTTTGGGGCGTGTCCAAATCCACTTTTGCTATTTTATTGTGGAAAAATGGTCACTGCGCCAGGCATGGTCTAAAGGGGTTGGACTTAAGTCCCCTCATTAATTTAAGTTATAACCAACCAGTCTGATGAGTGTAAAGGTGTGATTAGTTATACTGCAGCAGCCTGATGTCATCAGCTGATTTAATAAACAGTGGCACAACGGCTGTGCGTAATGGCACTGTGCTCTGTGCAGCATCTCAGATGCTGCAGACTTATCAACATATCAGTCCTACAGTATAACAGGCTGTGGAAACAGACACAGAATCACCCATTCATTAACAGATTAATACAGATGTTCTAACCACAGATGTTCAGATGCTGTTCTTGTTGATAAAATCACTAAGTGGCAGCGGAGCGTCTTCCTTCCAGAAGCAGATGTGGTTCTGAGACCCATTTTCCACAAAAACACAAAAAAATCACTTTTTGCTGCATATTTTCGTGTCTCCTCCCGTCAGGTCACCGTGCATGCAGCTGCACCACACAGACATTGTGGTGTTTTATTTTCATTTATTTATCTTTTAATTACAACTGTGGTTATCTTTAAAATAATTTTGTTCAGTCATGGAGTAACAGGTAAACTCGGCAGGATTTTAATTGTTGAAAGTATCTAAACTAAAAGACATGTTTGTTTTTTTTAAAGTAGCGGAATTGCTAACAAAGACACATGCGCCACGGCCGCCATCCGCTGTGCGCCGACCGCAAGATAGGGCCCTAAGCGTTTTCTATAAATTAGTGTCAAGATGTGCTGCCTGCAGCCCTCTGCAGGTGTAGAAAAATTAGAAGCCATTTTGGCATCATTTGACACATACAGTAAATATACTTGATTTCCCCTATAAATGATCATGTCATAATTATTGTAGCCTTTCTCAAACACAAGCTACTCAAAATTGTTTACTGTAGCACAAAATTGGCACGACATAATTTCTGTAGGTAAATGTTTATGTATGAAATGTATAAATTCTGAAAGGATTAGAGAGCTAAAATATATTCAGCTGAGGATGAATTTGCTAACTTGATGAAATGTGAGTGTTGCATTCATGCCATATCACAGTTACAAAAAAGAGATTAATTTCTACTTCTGTGGTTTTGTGTGTGTCTTCATTTCCCTGTAGCTCCATGTGGAGGCCATCTCACTGCTCCTACTGGTGTTCTGCTGTCTCCTGGTTGGCCCTCTTTCTATAAAGATTCTCTGAACTGCCAATGGGTGATTGAATCACAAACAGATCATGCTGTGAAGATACACTTTGACAGGTATGTTATTTGATCATAGGGAGAGGTTTTTTCAGGTTTGTAAAAGTTGCTCAGAGAATTAGTTTGATTGTTTTGAATTGGATAATATTAATATGAAGTGTTTCCGACATTTAAGTTAGTCAGCTAGTACATCATTTAGTTGCAGTCAGTCGGTCAGTCTTTCAGAAGAGCTTTAAGCTAGTCAGATATAAATGTAGATGTTGGGTATCTGCTGCAGAAAATGATTAATGTTGGCGTTTTGCACATTTTTTTTGGAAACAAGCCACCAGCAGATGCAGCGTAGCCTGAAATTGCTATAGCTGAAATTAATCTTTTTTGGAAGTGATGTAAAGGCCAAGTTATCTTCATCGCCTATGAGGCATTTCATTTGTGTGGCATTCAGCATTTGCATTGCATGCAAATATCTGAAGGCTAACTAATCGTTCACTTAGATGGATAGATATTTCTGTAATCTGTGATTGCAGTGTGTCAGTGGTTTCCAACTTGTGGTTTTCTATCCCAGCAGGTAGTCAATTGCATTCAAGCAATGTCCTTTTCCTAAATCAGTTTTAATGTAATGGCTACATTGATAATCTGCAGCACTCATGGTCCCAAGAATGAACACTGGTTCTTTGAACCCTACAGCCACTGCTGTAGGTAATTGCTGAGTCAGTCAACAAGTCAATTACTCAGATTGGAAGACAAGCAGAGAGGAAAGTGAGTGATGCAGGGATAACAAGTCAGTTACACATGGTAGTTATGGAAATATTTAAGTGTTCAGTTATTTGAAAAAGCAGGTAGAATATGAGTTAGCTCAGCTATTAAATCTGCCAGTATTGTTAGACTGGTTATCAATCTATCTATCTATCAATTTATTATTTGTTGTTTTTTGGCCTTTCATTGGCCAACTAAAGCAAGATGAAAATGATGCTGCCAAGTCCTCTTCCAGCGTAAAAATACAGTTTATTATTTTAACTTGATTTACTTTTGATTGTAAAGAAATGTTTGCTGTTACTCATACTCCATTAGACAGTGTTTGAGGAAGCCTGCACAGAGATTATGTGTTCCAGGCAAATAGTATGAATGTTACTGTGCATGTCTCTTATGCCTGTGTGTCTGTCTAGGTTTCAGACTGAGGTCAATTATGACACACTGGAAATCAGGGATGGCCCCTCAGCTTCCTCTCCCCTGATTGGTGAATACCATGGCACCCAAGCACCTCATTTCCTGATTTCCACATCCAACTTCCTGTTCCTGTTGTTTACTACTGACAACAGTCGCTCTGCAGCAGGCTTCAGCATCAGATATGAAAGTAAGGCTGATTCACTGACTGATAATATTATTTAGAAGACACTCTCTGATTTGCTTTCATCCACTCATACACAAAAATAATGGTTTGCTCAAAGTTCCCTGTGTACAATCTAGCTTAAAAAGGTGCAAATTACACAGACTCACAGACTCACATACTCAACCTCTTGACTCTGTGGTATTTGCACTTGTGTGATTTGATTTTCAGGTGTGAAAATGGAGTCAGACTCTTGTCTCGATCCTGGTATTCCAGTCAATGGGCGTCGCCATGGCAGCAGTTTTTCTATTGGCTCCCATGTATCATTTACGTGTGACCTAGGATACACACCGAGTGATCAGGAGCCAATTGTTTGCGAGCAGAATCATCAGTGGAGTCACGCTCTTCCCAGTTGTGATGGTGAGACTATTTTTTGTCTTTCATTTTAGTCCTCTGGATGAGTGCTTGTAGTGAGCTGAATCCTTTGTACCCTATTACAAAAAGATTTAACAGTAAGAATCATGTGATGCAGTTAGGAACTCATTCACATGATGCAATACAGGTCAGAGAGAGAAAATGTGGTCATCAATTACCAAGGCTGGCAAAGCAGGTCAGTGTGGCCACCTTGTTAGTTTACTTTAGAGCCCTTGTTTCAACCAAAGTTGTTTACATCAGAAAAAGATGAAAACACAAGCTATACTAAACCCTATGCTATATTTTGGTTAATTGAGTAATCATGTGATCTTGATCTGGATTCACTCTTAGACAAAAAACAAGGAGTCTGATTGATTATGTAAGCTTTGGAGGTGATGTTTTTAATTTTACAACTGCAGCTAAGAAATTATAGAGATGGCTTATTGTTGTGCGTTAATTTGGAGCCTCAGTTTTTTTATTTATATTGTATATATGAATGTGGGATATTACCTCAGATAAATTCATTATCTCTTGGAAAACAATATAACTACAATCACGTAGCTCTTTTTTCCAATGCAGTGGAAAACCTGTTGTAATCAAACTGTTGAAAATAAGTGTGTTTTTCAAATGTATGTATTTTTCATATTAATATATATATATATATATATATATATATATATATAATATTCTTTATATGAATGAGTTGGCCTTTGACTTGTTACAGCTGAATTACTGCTGGTGATTTAGATATTAAAATGACATACAGTTTTCAGCCTTGAGTTCTGACTTAACTGTGACACTAACTACGACCCAAATACAAAAAATAAGACACAAGGCAGATACAGTTTAAAAGGCACTTTGTGTGTAGTCATGCAGGCTTACAGGAAGTGGAGAAAACACTAAAGCAACTCAGATGCTCTGCAGCAGTGTTGTCTCCACTGGTCGCATTTTTCAGCACAGTACCTCTTGTAGCCACCTGCTGTGTGTTTGTTCTGTGTGAAATAAGTTCAGAAATAGTGCAGCACCATATATCTGCATAAGTGCACACTTGCTGTCTGAGAGTTGTATGATCCACTTTCTCTCACCACTAACTGGTTTGGCATGTCTCCTCACATGAATTTGAAAACAGACACATAGGGTGTGAAGACAGTTTCTAGGTTTTTGAAGACCCTATGTAAAATCTTGTTAGCAGACTATTCATCTTTTGTGAAGATTACATAAATAAATGACTCTTCTTGGTTTTTTTACTTATTAAGCTTTAATTGCATTTACAGTAAGTAACTACACTCTACTGTAAGTAGTAGTTGATTTCAACTTGAGTTTCCAATTCAGTTAATTGAGCCTTTGTCAATTATGTATTACTTTGTATTGTCTCTTTTTTCCAGTCTGCAATATGTGAAAATTGATGATTTTTTTAGGGGGAATAAGAGTGGATTTACCTTTAAAAGGAGTTTTAGATCTGGTCGAGATGACTGAGGGAGTTTATTGGCATTTGTCAGTCTCTATGTCACTGGAGGAGGTAATCCCCTGGGTCCCATGGTGGATAGCTATGTTGCAAACATCGCAAGACCTGTGGTTATAACTAGTTTAATCTTTGAGGCTTCCATTAAAACAAAAAACTTGTGTAAATCAACATAGACATTGAAATCCTTTTACAGTGGTTAGTAGAACATAATGATAGCCCTTTGTAAAGAGCAGAGATACAAATACTGTAAATAGGTTTACCTGACAGATTTATGACATTCACTTCTTCCACAGTCTGCGGGTGTTGTAGGGCTTCCTTGAGGTGTTTTTTCCCTCTCTCTTTTTGTCTCCCCCCTGTATTTTTTTCTCCTCAGTGGGCTCATGTGGGAAGGGAATACTCTGATGCATGGTGGGTTTTCTCCCAAAAAGATTTCCATAGAGAGGTGCTGGATCCCAAATCCATGTTGAGTGAAGAAGTTGATGCAGTTGGGTTGAAGTGTCTGAGACATTTTCTCCTCCTCCGTTACCTTTGTTCTGTGTCTGTTTGTGTGGGTTCAGAACTCAGAGTCAACTTATAGACTGTTGTTGTTCATAGTATTATTTTTTTTCTTTTTTGACAATAATTTCATGTTGTAGTTCTACTTTTTTTGTTCACATTCTTTAGCAGCTCGTTCATCTCGCGTTTGTTCAGACAATCTGTAAATAGTTGATGTTTGAGTTTGTTCACTTAGTCTATTTTCATTTCCATTTGGGAGAATATTTACTGTATCGTTTGTGCCATGAGGTTGAATGAGCACTTATTCAATATCTCACACCAATGTTTTTTATTGTCTCAACCTGTAATTGGGCTTTTCACAAGTAATAGTCCACAAGGGATTGACTTTTGACTTGTGACTCTCAAGTCGTCACTAAGCATTACTACTTGTAATTAAGTAGCTGTGTTGAGTGTTGATGGTCCTGTTGTTAGTGGAACTTGTTGTGATATCCTGGGACAAAGTAGGCCTATATAATGGGAGTAGTCCTCCTCAGTGAATTCAAATGTTTTAAATCAGTCCTCTGTTGTCTCTGCCACTATGTTTGATTGCACATGAGTTTACTTAAGAATTCTGACATGACATGAAGATAAAGCTGCAAATGAACTATGAACAAATAACAAATTACACACAGTTATCATTATGAAGATCAAAACAGAAGGCTTTCAATTATCATTACCACAATCATCATCAAAGGATAAGTCCTTTTGGAAGCCATAGTGACATGCAATATCCTTGATCTTGCGATCTTACTGTCAGACTGTCAAATTTGATGGACTTGAGTGACTCAGCCATTAGTGTCAGTATGTCAATACGTGAGCATCCGATGATGACTTTGAATTAGATTTTCTTGTAAGCAGGGCTTTAGTGGTAAATAAACGCTTGGGTTCCCCCTACTTTCACTTAGCCACACTGTCTATATGGTCCATATGTTTGTAATATAACAAAATAACAAAACTGACTGATGCTCTCTGTTAGCAGTAACAGCGGTCTCTGTGTCTCATACATAAGGATACAATGTTCAAATGGCAAAACAAAACAAACATTCCTAGAAACTACAACATAAACTGCTGTAGGAAGCCAGTCTGAGTGCACTTACAGCTTTAAAGTGATGGAAAGTTTGTTAATTTTTGAGTTTGAAAGAATTTGAGAGGTGAGTAAACAGCTTTACGTGCATTTAGCTTCCACTACAGCCCTGCTTGTGAGGAAAAGAGCTCTTGGAATAAAACTCACTTGGTTACCAAAAGTATCAATTTATATTCAAGGACAAAAAAAAGCATAACAGGGCCCTGCGACATGCAAAGTCTGTGCATAGCAAGAAACAGCCTTGTGTGAAGGTGTAGTAGGTAGACGAAGATTAAAAAGTCAAAGACAGTAGAAGAAGGAACTGGTAAATATTTGACCCATTCTAGGATATAAAAAAATGCTGTTTTCCACTTCACTTAACTGGCAGCCATAGTGTTAATTGTACAATCCAACCCCACTCCAGACTACACACGTCCACAATGGCCCAAGTTGGACATCCTGGTTCAGACAAATTATGTGGCTCAACAGGCACCACTAAAACAGATGCTCACTGGCCACTCACGGGCCTTTTCACACAGCATCTGATTCAGTCTGCAGATTGAATATAATCCAATTTGAAAAACAAAGTGTGGATGTCTCAGCTTGGGAATGAGTTCATACTGTTGGAAACTTTCTCACAATATCAGCCATAAAACAACAACAGCTTGCAACTTTTTAAATTTTCATCCAAGCATGCCATCTCACCAGACAGCTGTCGAAAATATACTGTGTAAGCCTAGACTGTATAAATATAATATGAGATATGATCATGTAATATGCTCATGAACTAAAGTTATATGTCAAGTATATTTTAGCATGAATGACTTTGATGAATCTGTTAATTATTGTTTTTACTCGGGCCCCGTTTCCCAATAACAATCTTAGAAGCTTAGAGTGTTTTCTACTGTATGAATGCTCTTACATTTCTCAGAGTTTCCTAAAGCAGTACCTAAGAATGAGTCCAAGTGCATACTGTTAAGGGCTTCTTAATGTCAGCTGTCCATGGTGCTGAAGATTAAGTTTAATAAACGTTAAAGTAACTTTGTATATTTACCTGTCTGAGCTGCCCTATGCATTAAAAATATGTATACCACAAAGTGCAAGTGTTGTAAACGACACATTAAAAAAACTATACTTGGAATTGTTCAGTATGAAAAGAGAACTCAATGTGCAATAAATAGTCTCTCAGCTTGCTGCCCTTTATAATTTATGTCACTGGGAGGAAGTAAGTTTAAGAAAGTAAACTTTGATTTAGATGCTGCTTGAGGCAAACATTACCCTTATGCTCATATGAAACCTAAAATGAAGTAGTGACAGTTCCTATAAATTTCATAAATATGCACGTCTTCTCGTGTGAATGTCTTTCTGTCATAATTTCTGCATTGGATATATTGTATATGGATGGTCTGTTAGCATGTGGCAAACAAACAACTTATTTTAATGATCCATTAATCTGTCAGTTATTTTCTTGATTAATCGATTAGTTGTTGAGAAAATCACTGTCCCCCAGAAGCCCAAGGAGACATCCTCAGATGTGTAATTTTGTTCTGACTAAGAGTCAAACATATTCAGCTTACTGTTAAGAGGAAAATATTCACATTTGAGAGGCTGGAAGCAGAGAATTGGTACTTTTTTTCTTTGAAAAATGACTAAAAAGATTGATCAATTATCAAAATAGCTGGTGATTAATTTGATAGTTAGAGACTAATCAACTAATAGATGCTTCTTAAGTCACAATGATTTTTCATCTCTATCCACCAGAGCAAAAACAAATGCAAACACAGTGAAAACTGGTAAAGCCCTCTCAGAAAAGGCCCTTACATCGAGGAAGAAACTCCCAAAGCTGTACACACATATTCACATTGAACACAATGATCTCATTTACATTATAGTTTCAGAGGCACAGATAACATTTCATCGGGAAAAAGTCACCCCTTTTTATACCTCTATAAACACTGCATTATTCAGCCACCCAAATTCATTATTTTGACATTATTGTGTCTAAAAGAAAAAGAAAAAAAGAAAAAAAACGTGTAGTGTAGTCCCCCTGAAGGCGTTCGAAGACCATTCCCTTTCAGTACTGCTACAGTGTCTGTTGGACCCAAATGGCTCATCTTATTCCTGCAGGTCAGCTAAATTGTCAAACAGATAATACAGAACACTAGCTGCTCTCTTATGTGTGTCAGGGAATATTGAAAGAGCACTGTGGCATTTTAAAGCTAGCAGTTGGTGCCAAGACAACAACTTGTTAGAAGTGACCAAAGTCACAGTAAACCTTTTAGTAAAAAATGCCATGGCAACCTTTAAGAAGGGGATAATTAAGGATATAGGAACACAAGGAGCCAGGGAGGAGGAGGAGGAATGTAGTTGAGGTCTATAAAACTATCTTTCTTTACTACTTGTCTCTGAGGTTTCTGTATTCTGTCAGCATTCAGTTTCAGTCCTACCTAGACACTGAAGGTCTACTTCACTTTAATTTGCCTCTCGATTTTTTGTCAGAATCACAAAGAGTGTCAGTCTGTCTGTCTTCTTTTTCTTTTCCTCACATTATTATACAGCTCACACTTTCTCAAACACATACATTAATAACAATCTGTCTCCATCCTCTCAAACACAGATCATTCATTCACAGTCAAGTACTGCATGCACTCTCTCCAACACAATATACACACAAAGTAAATGTGCACATGCCTCTCTCAATAAGGGTCATTTACTCAGACAATACCCTAGTTTTAGTTGAATCCTGATGTGAGTGTGTAAAATAAAAAATAAAAAATAAAAAAAACATGCTGGTTACCACAACACACAACAGGCAGGTAGTCAGAGAGAGGGGGTGGGAGGAAAGCAGCTCTCACCACAGCTACTCAACTCAACTCCAGTTCTCTTGTAATATGACAAGCTGGAAGGAAAGACATATACAGCGAAATAGGGAAGGAGAAGCACAGCAGCTCTCAACACACACTGGAGTAGCTGCAGTGTGAAAAAAGAAGAGAGCCTTCAACATCTGTCTTCATAAACTCAAGACAATAAAGAGTAATTTTACAAACCTTTCATCAAATGAATCATTAGTGTTTCATTTAAGAGCTAAATGAGACTTTCATGCACTATATATATATATAAACATTTGACAATCAAACATGAGGGACATTAGTTTGTTCAATAACCCATTTTGTCTGATGTATTTATAGTCTGGGATGTGTTTGTTTCATATGTAAAGAAAAAAACATAAAACACTCCTTTAGTATTTGAATGCCAGTCAAGTACCTTGAAGCACTTTAATTGAATTAATTTTAACTGAATTGAGTTGAATAGAACTGAAAGGAATGGAAGCCTAGTGAGAGAGAAACAAAGAGTCAATATATTATCTTACTTCAACAGTTTCTAATTTACCGAAAGCCCTCTTTTACTCTCAATTACCCGACTATAGTATTTTCCATTCTGCTCCATCTCAAATGGGTTTGTCCTGTTCCATGTCAGTGGTTTGGCTCTGTGTGGAAGCTAGGTGTCTGATAATGTATAAACATCAGTCTCTCCTTTTTTTGATAAACCATTCTATTTTCCCCCATTATATTTTCTCTCCTCTTTTCGTCCTTGTAATAAGTGCATCTCTGACCTTTGCCCCTTTGTTTCCATCACGCTCTAGCTGTATGTAGAAGCTGCATTTTTCATTTTCTACTCCTGTAAACGCTCTGCCTTACTTTCTAACAGAATCTTTTTTTTTTTTTTTTTAATAAACAAAAACTCAGCAGTGTATGTTATATATTGTGTGTTATGGATACCTAAGGAGCCCCTCTGGTGAAATGGTCAAAAAAAAGATTAAATTGTGGCCACAATACAGCTATAATGTGTGCACGAAATACTAATTCGTAGCCACGAAATAGGTATAACGTGCACACAAAATACTAATTAATAATATTAATATCATACCTGGACAGCTGGGTAAGCAAATTGAGCGCACCTTCTCTAGAACCTGCAATAGCCTAGGTCTGGACCAAGTTCTATTCACGTTGCCAAGGGAACCTATAGCCTATCAGTGATCAGAATCTAGTTTGTATTGATTTGCAGATTGTTGTTCTCTGGACATTTGTCCTTCAATAAAATCACAGAAGATTAAAAGTTCACTATATTATTGATCAGTCTAACGTTTACCTGTAGATGAAATGTGCTATAATTCCTTTAAACCATTATGTTAACACTTTGATGATGTTTTATGCTTGGTCCTGATTTGCTAAAGTCCGTTTTACACTGCTATATTACAGCTAATAGAACCCTGATTAGAAAATTGTGCAATCCTTTATTACCACAGATAATATCTGATCAATAAAAATCATTCCACTTTGATTTGCCAAAGACTAAAGTGATTTCATAGGACAGTGTCAGAGCTTGAGCATAATGTTTAAATCAGCTGCATCAAGTTTAAAGTTTCAGAGCTCTACAATGTGCAGCTGTCACTAGAAATAGGGGAGGCATTGAGAGTGCACCGAGCACCCAGGAATGATATTAATATTAATATTATTAATTAGTATTTTGTGCAGATGTTATACCTATTTCGTATTATAATTATTATTATTTTTTTGACCATGTCACCAGAGGGGCTCTGTAGATACCAAAAAAACAAAAAAACAAAAAAACAAAACCGGTACCCCGCCACATTTGATACATGAAATGGTTATGTAAAGGCTTATGTTAATTTTAGAAAACTGTTAAGGTTAAGTAAGGGAGAGGTTTGGTTTATGGTTTAATAAGGAATATATATACATACATATATATATATATATATATATATATATATATATATATATATATAAAATAAGAAAACAGTTGGAAATTGAGTCTTAAGATTTTAAGGTAAGTGTATATGTACAGTATAGATAGATTTATTGTAAACTAGTTAACTATAGTTTATGTGTTACATTGTGTAATTTGTTCTTGTGACACTGTATCTGTGTCTTGTCATGCCTTATATTTTACTGATACAAAGCTGATTTTAAAAAAAGCCAAATTTGATTCTAATAACAAAGAGTGGACGTTCAGCCCAAAGAAATCTGTCATTATGTGGTAATCCCTGTTGACTGTACATAAAGGACCAATGACCAATTTAGTGGCATCATTTGATTATCTCGCCCCTTCCCTTCCAAGTGTGTAGAAGAACCTATGGGGGTTGTGAAACTTGCAAAAAATGACAAAAGGCTCCCTCTAGAGCCAGCATTTGGTTTGCCTGTTCTGTTCTACTGTAGAAAAATGGCGTTGCAGCATGGCGGGCTCGGTGGAAGATAAACATAAACATTCCTAGGTGTTAAAAATGTCCTTAATTCAGTTTAAAAGCTCTGTACAATGGTGAGGCAGGAATCTTTTGTCCCTCTTGCTTCCTTCCTTTATGTCTGTCTCTTTTCTCTGTAGCTCTTTGTGGAGGCTACGTCTATGGCAAAACGGGGACAATTCTGTCTCCTGGCTTCCCTGACTTCTACCCCAATTCTCTTAACTGCACCTGGACAATAGAGGTGTCTCATGGGAAAGGTAATAACGCACATACGCAGACATTCATTTGCTTTGGGAAAAAAAAGTTGTTCAGTTTTCTCTTTATATGCTAATAAATGTGGGTATTAAATTAAGTATAGTATAGTAGTATAATTATATATATATAATTATATTTCCTATGTATATTGATGTGTGCATATGTTTCGGGTTTGGTTTCTGTGTTCATCTGCTTCCATTTATACATCTGTGACAAACTTACTGTCAATTTTTGTCATTTTCATCTGTCCTTCCATCTTTCCAATCAACCGTGGAATTTTCAGGAGTCCATCTGGTTTTCCACACTTTCCATCTGGAGGAGAACCATGACTACCTGTCCATCACAGAGGACAGTGATTTCCAGGTTCCAGTAGCCCGACTAACCGGCTCAGTGCTGCCTCCCAGTGTCAAAGCAGGACTCTATGGGAACTTCAGCGCTCAACTAAGATTTATATCAGATTTTTCCATGAGTTATGAAGGGTTTAATATTACTTTCTCAGGTAAGAGCACTCAAATAGAAACTGTTTTTTTACATGGGGACAACAAAAACACCTAAAAACAGTTCAATTGTTTGTGCAGGATTGATTTAACTTCATACTTAACTTTATAATTGGCTTAAATCCTCCTGACCTGGACTGACAGACTGAACAATAGACCTCACACAAACACACACACACACACACACACACACACACACACACAGGTATTAAGGTGTGTTAACATGGCATATTGCTGTGATTAAAATAACAATATGATTTTTTTAGCTGCCAAACCAACTTAAATTGTAAGACATGGCAGAGCTCTAATATATTATGGTTAAGGTTTTGATTTCCCTGAACCAAATTTTAAAATGTAATTCATTTCCCATGACCTTCCCTTGTGTTGGCTAACTTTAATTATGTTTAATTGCAATCACAAAGTTTTTGTACATTTCTTAGCACTTGTGTTTTGGATGTACAGAATACGACTTAGAGCCGTGTGAGGATCCTGGCGTACCAGCGTTCAGCAGGAGGATGGGATTCAGATTTCGAGTTGGCGACTCACTGGCCTTCTCTTGTTTCCATGGCTACCGACTTGAGGGAGACAGCAAGATCACTTGTCTGGGAGGAGGCAGACGAGTCTGGAGCAACACACTACCACGATGTATAGGTAAGACAATTAAGTAGTCTCAGTGGAGGTGTACAATTATCAACATATCAAATTCATTATTTTTTAGATTCCGACAGTAGTTACAGACATTGAGTTGTTAGGGTATGGACATTCACTTAACTTTCCTTAACTTAACTTTCTTTTTACAACCTTACATTTCAAATTTAGCGATGTAACAAGCCTTATAATGGTATTTCCTTCTTCAAGATTTTATTCAATGATGCTCTGGAGTAGTTTATCTTCTGTGAAATAAACTTCTTGCTTGTAAAAGTACTTTAAATTCTTCACCATATTATTAATCTCAGAGGTTAAGCATCAGCACTTTCTGGTTTGTAACTCACCAGTATTTTATACTGACACAATAGTAATTTACTATTTGACTGGTTGACTGCTGGTTTTATTTGTCAGGATTCTGCTGTTAGCAGGTTGTAATTTGACTGTATTGAGTATCAGTGTTTCCTTGGATGCTGCTGGTAATTTATGAGTGTCTGACTGGTGGCTGCTGGTAATGCTCAATCCCCGAAAAGAGCAGACTGAGAAATACTATAATAGCATTATCTGTCAAGAGATCAGGCCTGACTAAGAAGCAACAGCAGCTGGCAACGTTCATTGGGTTCATCTCTTACCCCCACTCTCTAAATGTCCCTCTCTTTAGCTCTCAGTCTCACTTTCTAAGTTTCTAAGTGTTTCTCCTCTCCTTCTGTATTTATACAGTCCTTGGGTAGATAATTAGAGCATTAGCTGCTATATGAAAAGTGTTAATACTTTAAGTCTTTTGTTACTCCCTTTTTCCCCTCTCTAATTTCTCCCTGCATATTTTCAAAAGGCTCTTGTCTGTCTCAGTTCATCTGCTATCTTCTTTTCTTCCTCTTCCTGCTCTCCCTTCATCCTTTCTTCTCCCCTTTTACTGTCCTCTATTCTTTCACACCCACTCTATGGCGCCGTCTTCACTTTCAAAAGAATTTCTGAAAAATTGCTTGTAGCATCCTTGAATTTATGCTTCTTATCTCTTTTCTTAATCTCTTTTAAAAACTACAGAACTTTTTTTTTTAATGTTTTGAATTTCAGATTTGTTTAGATTTGATAAACAGTGAGCTCCATATTTTTCCATACCGCCTTCTCTCTTGTCTTTCTCATTACTTCCATTTCCTCTTTCTCCCTTCCAAATAGTGGTGGTTCTCCTCAGTGGGAGTTAAAAGCCTGCTCGTCTCTCTTCTTCTCCTCATTTACATATGACAAAACTCTATTTGCAGAGAGTACCACTTATTTGAATTCCTAAACTTTGATAGGCACTGCACCTGCTAGATAAATCTGTATATTTTTTATGAAACACTTTTTTCTAACAAACTAATCAAGACCTGCTTTATGTAATGTTTTTAATTTTGCCCTATTTTTAATCTTTTGAAGTTTATGTTTAAATCAGTGCTTCCCTAACTTTTTTAGAACATGGCAAAGGATTAAAAAAATAATAATACATTTATCAAGGCACCACACGACCCCCAATATGAATTGTACGGCCTATATGTACATAGAAGATGATAATGTTTGAACAAATTGTATTATATTGTAATGTTATATTTTATAAATATAAGTAAAAACATACAAAACCCAAAATAAGGTTGTGGGCATTTGAATGGGACATGTGAGCTGTTGATTTCTTATTTATTTCTTTTCTTTTATTTACATGATAACACAAATATGAATTTTGCAATGTGTAACACTACAGTGAATGTGCATGGACAGTGATAGATATCCGTCTTTCACAAGCAGCCAAAATCTGTCCATTAAGCCATTAGCCGAGACGTTTTGTCAGTCGGTTAAGATTCAGTCATCTCTGTGTTGAGAGCTGAGATGTTTCAGCGTTTCTTTGAAGTCTGTTTACCGTCTCAAATCTTTCCATGGCTGTTCTGACACTCACTTTTTTTCTGACTACTGAATTCCTGCAAAACTCCTGAGCCAGAAAGCGTGTTGTGTTACTATGACAACCCGCTACTGCGACTACCTGCATATTTAACAGAGTTTTTCAAAGAGTGATTTTGATATTTATTGCTTATTTATTATGTTATTCGTTATGTATGAAAACACAACATAAAACATAATTAATGTAAATGTCGGAGATTTTTTCCATTTTTTAATGTGGTGAAACGTTAATAAGAATGCACAATATATTTACAATGATGTTTAATCTTGCAGTACCCCTGCTCTGTCATGACTGCGTGTGTTTTTCTACTCCTCATCCTTGTTTTTATTGTCTTATTTGAAGCACATGACATCAAGTTCTTACAAGCTATGGTGTATTGTTCATTATTATTATTATTGTCTATTATCATGTCTGCTGAGCTGAAAGTTTGTGCTTGTTCAGTAATATATGCACCTTTTTTCAAATCTCTTCTCCTCTCTTCTCTCTCTTCCTCTTTTTCTTTTTTACACAACACACAGCAACCCAGATATTCTGACTGCTCAAAGATAATTAGGTGTAGAATTGCTGTGATTTTGATCCACACTGTCTCTGCCCCCTTCTACTGTAGCTGAGTGTGGAGCCTCATCCCTAGGACCAGAAGGAGTTCTCCTTTCTCCAAACTTCCCTTCCAACTACGATAACAACCACGAGTGCATCTACCGCATCACAACCGAAAAGGGCAAGGGAATCAGACTGAAAGCTGAGAGCTTCTCATTGCAAGATGGAGACTATATCAAGGTATAAAACAAGCTTTTTCCAGTCAGGTGGAGCTAAATCTTTAAATCCATGATTTATTTACAGATTCACACACAACATATCTGAAGAATTATGCTCATAACCAAAAGCTGTCTATATGCAAAGTTTGTATACTTATATGTATATTTGAACGTATTACTATGTGTTACATGTATGATTTCCAATTATGCTGAAAATGCTAACAGCTATTTTTTGTAGATGCTGGGATATAGTAGTGACCACACATTGAGACCATAAAAAAGCAAGATTGAGGATCGCTTCTAAACTTTGACATGAGCATTTGGGATATATTTATTTATAGATTTCAAAGATTATAGCCTACTCTTACTTTCACATTAACAGCCAAACACAATCACATATAATCAAAAGAAATATCAGAATATTCAGACCACGTCAACCTTGTCTTGATTTGTGCATGTAATTTCAGTTGATGTTGGCCTATTCATTTATGTCCACTCAGTAATCAATTTTAATGTTGTATAACAGAGCCCACCATTTCTTAACGTTGTCCACAAAGCCCAACTGTTCTGCAAGCTTTTGTTCCAGGCATGCACACTTGGTTCAATTAAGGCATCAGGGAATGTGTACCCCTCAATTATAAGAGGTGTGGAAGAAAAAGGCTGGAGTAAGAACATGAACGACAGATTGGGCTTTGAATACTTGGTTTCACCAGTATGTTGTTAGATTGTGTTAGCAAGATTTGGCTTAGCTTTTAGAGGTGTTAAACATTGTTGTAAGAGGCAATAACATCCCTGCAGGGGTTTATTACCCATGTTCTCTATTAGTGCTGATAGTGCTCCTGCTGTAGTGGCCATCCACGGCTGAATAAATACATGGGAAACAGAGGCACAAAAGGATCAATTCTGTCTTTGTTAACCTTCTAACGCATTACAGAGTGTTATTGTAGTATTTAAAGGTTATCCTGGAATTTTATTTATAAAATTTGATTTTAATAAGTAATCAAAACAACAGAATACAATACAATAGAATACAATAGCTAAACAACCCATGACTGCAGCATGTGACCATTTTAGTGACCACTGCATTGACTGATCATGCACTATGCAACTATGACTGGGAGAAAAGTGTTGCACTTGAATACACTAGTGTTTTTATGGTTCTCAGTCTACAGTGCCCTTTGGAATGTTTTTGATATGTAGTTGTCACAATAAATACACAGCATTCATGGAAGTACTTACATGTTCTAAACTTGGATGTGCAGACTTGTGTACATCTGATCTACAGAGAGAATTACAAATGTTCCCAAGGCTCATAATTCCTCACATTTCCTCTCTCATGTACATGTGCCCACTTCACTGTCAGTTAGGAACAGCTGTGTGAGCTGTTTTACAGTCTTGACGCTGTCCTACAGACACCGTCTAAAACTGTTTCTATTCACAATGTCTCTTAGCGGTATTAGGCCTGAGGGCATGGTTAAGCCAGTATGTGGTTAGAGTGTATTATCAGTATTAGGCCTAGAGCATTGGCTGAGCCTGTCTGTGGTTAGAATGTATTAGCAGGGTTCTCCCTGACTTTTAGAGAGGCTTAACATCATTGTAAAAAGGAAGAGATGTGCCCAATGGGGTAGGTAAAGAAAAAAGGTAAAATCCTGTTCAAGGAAAGGAAAGTGACATCAATATGGTTAACAGACATAAACATGATGAAAATTTGCTGACACATTCCATAATAGCCTCAATTCTGAAAAATGGCATTGTGCAGATGAGCCTACCAAGTTTTAAATTGCAGTTTTCCAACATGCTTTTCTGTAGACTGCAGCCCCCCTTTACATCATTGTTTGTGAAATTCAACAAAGAGGGTGCATCCACAGTCTGAAGAGCAGAGGATGACATTTGCTCTTTATCAAAATAGGATTGTGTTCTTCATGAGGCATTTGACATCGTATTTACTGTAATAAATTGATTCCTTATCAGAAAATAACAAGAACAGATGAGCAGAATACAGAGAATGACTGGAGATCACAAAAGTTAATGAGGATACACTGGATGCAAACAGCAATCAAAAACTAATGGCAAGCCCCAAGACTGACTGTTACAATGACACATTGTGTTCAATATAGGGCGTATACCAGTATTAGATTTTTAGATTCAATTTTAATACTTCATATTGTAGATTACTGACAACAAATTTTAAATTAAGTTAAGCAGTCAAGCAGATGTCCCTCCGCCTGTACAACACAGCTGTTGCAATACAGTGATGAATGGTGATCTACATGTATGGTGGTATACAAACACATGTTTGACAGTGTTATTGAACATTTCGGAAGCAGATATTGTAGTTGGTTTATTACTTTGCTGTGCACACAGCTGGGATGATTAAATGCACACAATTGGACAAGCATCACATTTTTCAAAATGCTTAATGTACTTACAATTGATAGAGTTTAATAAAATGTTTTGAATGTGCACAATTATTAAAGACATTCAGAGGTATAAGTCTCCAGGTTTACATCTGGAGGAGATCATGTGTTTGGTCGTGTCTGTCTGCGTATCCGTGTGTGTATCTGTCCGCAGCTAATCTCGCATACTACTGGTCCAGACCTCTCAAGTCTCACACATTGACCGTGAGTGAGACACACGCATTTCAAGCAGTTCACACGCTCACACGCCACACCTGTCATTTCTCACACTGAGAAGTGATAGATCCCACCGTACAGAAATTAATATATTATATACAGAATATAATCCAGACATCCCAACTCTCCCACATATTGATAGTGGTTCCCTGACGCCCGCAAATGAGATCCAATCTCCTGGAATCTGGAGTGAGTGAGCAAGAGTGTGCACTAAAGAGTGACTGTGCACGTGTGTGTTTGTGTGACTATCAATGCAACACGTGTGAGAGCACAGTGTCCTTATAGCTCTGTGTTGCTGCTTATTAGACCAATCGCATTTTCATGAAATTTGAGAGCCCTGTACTGGACCCATCAGCCTAATATTTTTTGTGCACTTTTATGACTATATCCCCTCTTGTTGCAGCGATTCATAATTGTTGAAAGAAAAAAAGAAAAAAAATAATAAAAAAGAATAAAAAAGTGAATATATATATATATATATTAAGGCAGCGTATTGCTGCCATGCCAGGAAAAAAAAAACGGATCAGTATCATGTTATAACATGATAGTTTCTTGTTATAACATAACACTTTTCACGTTATAACGTGATAGTTTCTTGTTATAACATAAAACTTTTCATGTTATAACATGATAACATAAATGTTTCATGTTGTGGGAATGAGGAAACGCTGTGTGGAGAACAGATTAATTGAGGAATATGGTTCATTTACAGGATTTGATCAAGTTCTACTTCATGCTTGGGTTGAGACATGGCGAGATTCTGCTGTTGTCCAAGTGCTTGATGCTGGCCTTTAATTTGCCATATTACCATTTGAGAAGCCCCCCCCCCAGCCCTTAGTGTGTTTTGGGCCATGGTGATGCCGGTTCATTGCGAAAGACCAATTTATCAGTAGAGTGCTGTTTTTTTTTCCAAAATCGCCTTGATAAACAGAAAATTGCCTGGCAACCCTCCAATCGCCAATATACGATTTGATCACGGATCGACCCAGACCTAATAACAATAAATTATAAGGTTATAACGTTATAACAAAAAACTTTTTTTTGGTGTGGTGCTTCCGTAATATATAACTCATTTTATGCAACTATTAACTGCTGACTGCTCACTCCTCTTAACTGGCTGATAGGGGCCACACGTGATCAACATCTGCAGGAAAAGACATAATGCCTAGGCTAGCTAGCTCTTTGTTGCTGGCCTTTGTTGTGGCTCAAAAGCTGACATCTATAGAAAAGTTTGGTCTAATTTTGAACCAGGGCATTTGCAGATTAATTATACATCCAATATGTTATGATCCACTAAAGTTAAGCATGGTACAAGATTAATAAATCCCCATTTTTTTTTTGTTTCTCCACCATCTTGTTTGTAAGGGAGCCAGGAGGGACAATTAAGTGAGATTCAGCTCTTCTCTGTTTAGGAGGGGAGAGGGAGATAGGAAGGAGTTTTATTTTGTGTGATGTGTTTACCAAAAATGTTCTAAATAAATAGCAACATTTTCTAATTAAATAGCAATGTTAAAATTGAGAAGTTGGGACTTATCCTTATTAAGTTTATACAGTTAGACAAACCATTACACCATTCTTTGCATCTTAAAGAAAACAGAGACTATATGTGCCCCCAGAAACACCTGGTGGACATTTACATTCTACTAACTGCACTCTAGTTTGAAAAGTGCAGACAGTTTGAAACAATGTCTTTTTTCACAAGTAGTAAATGAATATGTCAATCTAAATGTAGAGCACTGACTATAGTAACAGAGATTATGATTTTTCTATTGTGTGGCCAACATATCATAAGTGACATGCCATAATGACATTCTATCTAGCAACACCCTCTGACCAAAAAGTCTGCCATGCAGTGTGAATGTATGCAATAAGATGAATATATCTTGAGATATTAACGTTTACTGTCTTCTTTTTACAACTATTTTCCCCACTAGTAGTGTATATCTCACTATTGTCATCTTGTGGAGATGGTACAGTGTATATCTAAGGGCAACGACTAGCACTGTACAATATGTTAGTTAATTATGAATTACTCAAATAATTAGCAGGAAGCGTAGTGAGAACTATAATAAATTGGAAGTAAAGCCCCAAAGTGCCACTTAGGCCAGAAATTAGCATGCCAGTCCCCAGGTAATGGTAATGGAGCTCATGCCCTGTGCTGAACACTCTGAACACAAACGGTTTGTTTGACAGTTCCAGCAAGCTTTAGGCTAAAATATCCTGTAACATATGAACTGGCTCATTACAATTCCTTTTTGCTATTGGCTAAGTTTTCACTCTGGCATTGCTAACCAACTCAAATCGCCTAAAAATGTGCTCTAATACAGTGCTTGACCAAATTTGCTCAGATGTACTCAACCCTGAAGAAAATAGAGTGGGTGAGAAGGAAACCAAGTGGGTGTGTGCAGGAATTGTTCTATGAAAATAGAGGTGGAAGGAGAGGAAAAGAGAAAGAGAGAGAGTCAGACAGACAGAGGGAGGAGGGGTGGCAGATGGTGACATGTTGATTTATGAGCCGCAGGGCTTTTCATTAACCATACTGAGTTTTACTGAAACAGAGAGGAGGAAAGAAAGATAGAGAGAAAGCAAGGTGGAGAGAATAAGTGAGAGAGAGAGAGAGAGAGAGAGAGAGAGAGAGAGAGAGAGAGAGAGAGAGAGAGAGAGAGAGAGAGAGAGAGACCACAAGATGCAAAATTGGAGGACACTGACAGAGAAAACAGGATGTATGTGGGGAGGGTGAAACAGGAAAAGAAGATGCAGTTGAGGGGAGTTATACTACAGATACTGTGATACCTCTCCTCTTTTTAACTTTTGCTCTTTTTTCCACTGTTCATACCAATGTCTTTCTATTTTTTCTATCATTGTGCTTTCCATCACCTGCTTTCTAACATACTGTAGCTCCTACTTTAGTTTCATGTACCAATGCCTCCTCTGAGTGGCAGTACTAACAGAGATAGATTATTGCATTGCCTTAGCCCCTTTTCTTTTGCATTCTTGCCACCTGCAGATTTGTCACCATCAATCTATGGACATGCCCCAAGCTGGCAAATATAAGATCAGTTCACATTTATATCCCAGATGTGAGGTTCTGTTATGGAAACGTGGACCTTCAGAGTACTAATTATCTCCTTCAAACTGTAAATGTAGACTCTACTACCAAAACTGTCACTTCTCTTCAGTTCATGTTGAGCTGCATTCAGAGATTTTTGACCATTATCGGAAATAAATTTGACTCTAAAACTCTTATGCCAACAAGAAATACTCAAACAGAAACCTACTAGAAAAACCTTGCCTGCTGTGCTTGCCCTTACAACTGTTACAGTGGTCTACCCAGTTTCAAAAACATGTTAAAAACACCCATGAAAACATACCCTCCCACTGGTGCAGAATACTCTGCTATCCATCCTCAGTATGCTGCAAACAATAGTTTCACTAAAACTACACAGCTTACTTTAGTCGCTAGCACAGTGTGCCATTTAGAAACTGTTTATTTCTCAAGAAAAAAATACTACAAAACATGAGTATTTGGAAGTCATGGAGAGACAGTAGACAAGTGAATATGCTGCAGGACAGATTTGTGTGCATCTACTCTTCATTTAGACATTATTTTGACACTGTGTCAATGTTCATTTGTTTGACTTGAGAAATCTGGTCAGCTTTCATGTATTTCCAAGTTGCAAAGATTTTTGAGGCAGCCATTAAATCCACCTTCAGTAGTCTCTTAGCACATTTTAAATGAATGACTTCCAGTTGTTTTGTTCTGCTTGTGTGAGTCCATAGTAACAGACTGGTGATCACAATGCAATCCTAAGGAGCAAAACTGTAAGGAAACCAGAAATAGAGATTGAGTCGAACAAGAAGGCTATTTTGCCAACATCTTCACTAGTTTCATAATTCTTACATTTCGGAAAGGGGAAAAGGGTCAATGTTAAGAATTCTTCAAGTCGAGAGACATTTATGTATTCATGCCTTTATTTTGAAGTGGGTGTTTTATTATGCAGCTCCTTTTCCTTTCCTCACGTTCTCCACCCACATGTTTACAGGTGCGGTAGTCACTGACGATGTAAGTTGTGTTCATAGGGAAGTGAAATGAATGTGTAGGCTACATGTTGCTTACCTCTTCAGGTCATGTTGTTTACCTGCTGGTGTATATTTGCACTCTTTGAAATGCCAGTTTTTTACTTGTTAGCATGTTCGCGATTTAGCATCATTTAAGCTAACTGAGTTGTTTGTATGGCTGTTAACTTTCATATTACCCCCAGTTTACATGCATATGCTACATGATTCAGGGTTAAAGCAGTACTTATGAATATTAGATAATTGATACTGATATGAATGTATTTTTATTTACTGTGAAGTGTTATTTACTGTGTTTAATTTACAGCAGTATATAATGATAAATCAGTCCTTTATTTCTTTCAAAAACTGCTCTGTACCCAGAATGCATTGTTGTACCCTTAAAGTTCTAAGAAGCCCTGCAGTGGTCAATTAGGCAAACATTAGCATCAGAGGTCGCATTCCTCAACAGTCAACAATGGAAAGACAAGCTAAATTCTGCAATTTTTACGCAGTCAAGTGATGACTTAATGTTGTTGTAAATCTAACCTTTTCTGTCGCTTTCCTCTTCTTATTCTACTTCCATTTTCACCTCCACTAATATGCGTGACAGTGTCTCAAACCAAGTTACACACAGATATTTACATGCTATTTTTAACTGTTAAACAACAGTAGAGAACATGTATATCGAGGATTGTATCTTTTCTTAATGATTTCTGAGGAAAAACACACATTATGTGTTAATGGTTTCCTCTCTTAAAACAAATCCACTTGAGCAACATGACTTCAAAATGTAAACAAAAAATTGGGGCATTTATCACAACTGGATACATCCTCAACTGTGAATTAGTTACTTTTTTTCATATACTGCTGCAATATCCCCTCCACCATGGCACTAATTAAAGTGATACTCAAATCTACAGGTGAGAGACAAGAGCTAAACCACACACATCTAAGTAACAATACACTTAACTCATTGATTTTAATCATGGCAAGCAATATTTTATGTAAGGTAAGCATTTCTGTACTCTCTGGAACTGATGCAGAAAAAAAACCTTTGAACAATATTTCAGAAATGTTTGAACACACAAAAGAGAGGCTCTATCTGTTCTACTGGCTGTCCCTTATACTCATCTGTGACCTCAGCAGCTTTCATGTGATATTTGGTGCTCTATCTTTGTGGCTCTTTACAAGGTCCATGTTGGCTCAAAGCCTTGCTTGTCTCTCTCTGGCATTTTGGTGATCCATTGTGCAAAAGAATGCAATTTCTGTTTCAAGACTTTTTAAAGACATTTTGTACCATCCTTTTTTTTCAGATCAGGTCAGCAATGCACTGCACACACGATCTGTGATATTCTAACACATTAATTGGTAGACATAAACCCACATAAACCTCTACAAAACCACACAAATCTTCATTACTCATGTTTGTATTCATGTTCTGTGGTCATGCTCCTCTGTTTTGATTGACAGGTGAATGATGGCGAGAACAGCTCATCTCGTCTCCTTGGCAACTTCACATATGATAGCATGATGGGTCATGTCATCAATAGTACGTCCAATCACTTGTGGCTGGAGTTCAACAGCAACGCCTCTGGAACCAGTCAGGGCTTTCGCCTCACATACACAAGTGAGTTACGAAATTAATTTAAGAAATATGAACTGAATGATGATCAGATCAGAAACTGGGTAACAATATACAGTATATGAAGTTGTTTTTTCTGCTCTATTTGCTTTTATAACCATGATTTGTGATGCTTTTGTTCATTTTTCCCTAAAGAAAGAAAGACTTTCAGTCATTTCCTACATTTTAGAGGCTCACCATGAAACATCCTTGTAAGAAGATGTTTTTAATTGAAGATTAGTGTGGTAGTTAGTTATTGTGCAAGTGTGCCTTGATGGATATATCCTGCATCTGCCCTGTGCTACAGTCAAGTGATTCTTGGCACAGCAGAACAAAGTATATGTCATGTACTACAAAACTCTGGAGACTAGTCTTTCTCAGTCAGCAAATTACCTAGCTATTTCTTTCACTTCTGACAGCCGAAAAAGAGAACTACACCCAGATTTCCAAGGAATTTCTTTCGACGGTGGAGCCCAAAGTGCAAGAGTAGTTAACAAAAGAAAAAACAAACGTGAAAATGAAATTGAGTATATGAATGCTTAAAACACATATGTGTATGCTCCTTCTCTCACATGCTCTTACACACGTCTTAATGGCTTTAAAGAGAGTCTGTTAAGAAGCCAAGACCAGCTGCTGTGTAAGTCAATGAGGCTATTAGAAGAACAATTATCTGTAAGTCATTAAAAGAAGGTGAGAAATTGACACACCTGGAGAGGAAGAGCGGCTGGATAAAGGGGCAAATGGATGAAAGCAGATGGATACTAGATGGATGCTCTGTATGTCAGTGAAACCATTAGACAGCCGTTAATCTGCAAGTCGTTAAATTGGAGAAGGTGACACCTTCTATAAAGTTCTGCTACAGTGGACCAGCTGATGGATAGAGAAGAGAGATTGATAGAAAGTTTAAACGGGTGAAAGGAGGGAAAAGCAGCTGATTGAGAAGGGCAGCTGTAGATGCATAAGCAGGTCAGAGACTGAGTAAAACAGCTTTGATACTAAACAAAGACTGAGGCTGATTTCAAACATCTCATCAACACATTAACTATGAAACACTGACAGGAGTGAGACACATCTGTTAACTGAATTGGATGAAGGGATGGTGCATGGACGATTAGACGGTGGAGACAGCTTACTTAAAAAGTTGCTGGCCATGTAAAAGCTGCTCTACAAGGCTTTATGGAAGAATAAATTGCAATTGGACAATGAATGCACTTTGACTTTGCATCCAATTTGCAATTCTATACAGATAATAGATAACGGGTGTAGTTTTACATATATTCTCATCACTCTTTACAGGCAAACTTTCAATTAAATATGAAACAATAGTGTATGTATCACAGGCAGGCAATATTGTTGAACATTGTTGCTTACATAACAACTTGGAAGTTTCTTATCTGTCTAGTCATTAAAGTATGAACCGAGTCTGTCCTAAAAAGGGGGAAACTTTCTGTTTTTCTGTTTTCTACAAAACACACATACAATGTTGACCCCCCCCCCTTACATGCTTGTTCAACTGTACAGTATATTTGTGTTCATGCTTGATATGAAATGATCATTTTATGTTTTTCCAATACACATACAGGAGCCACATTTTTCATAGATATAGTCACTTTTGCTGCTCACTAACATCAATCTATCTTTTAAAAAAGGGAGAAGCCCCTACCATTTTAATGTATCAGAGAAACAAGCATATGGGTAGAATTAGTAGAAATGTCTGCTAGCTTTCACTTCAGCTGTCACATACCCAATGTTCCAACTTTTACAATGAGTGGAAGAAGAAGAATAGGATGGTACTCCTGTCTCTAAATCAACCTGTTCATTTATAAAAAGTTGTCTTAACTGCATGGAGAGAATGACCTAATCTGTATGTGTGTGTGTTTGTTTGCTTGTGTGTGTGTGTGTGTGTGTGTGTGTGCGTGTGTGCGTGTGTCTTTCTGTTTGTAGGTTTTGATCTGGTACGCTGTGAGGAACCAGGTGTCCCTAGTTATGGCTATAAGATCCAGGACGACGGTCACTATGCCAACACTTTTGTCCTTTACTCCTGCAACCCTGGATACAGTCTCCATGGCAGCAGTACATTGACCTGTCTAAGTGGGGACAGACGTGTCTGGGACAAAGCACTTCCTTCCTGTATCGGTTAGTATGTATGCACTAGCATATTTCATTAAATTACAACAAATAATCTTCAATAAGAAATATAGCTGGGAAGAGCAGCACTCAAAGCTACTTGGTAGGGGTGTAACGGTGCAGGTATTTGTCCCGAAACATCACGGTACAGATGTTACAGTTCAGTGCATGCAGTCATATGAAGAATACGCTCCATGACCCCATGATAATTCCTGTCAAAATAGTTTAATAATCCACTTCCTCTGACATACGAAATAATAATTCTAGAGCGTGAGTTCCACCCAGGTTATTTTGGCAATGCACCTTTTACCTATAGCATGCTCATCATGGGTATATGCTAGCCAGCTTAGTCCAGGTAGCCTGGTTATCCTGGTTAGATTGTAGTGTAGCTGCAGTCAGAATGACAAACGAGAGACTCATAACACTGACTGAGTGCAACACTATCATTAAAATATGCTCTGTGCTCTCCACAGTGAAACGATACTGTGTCTCCCCATAGTGTTTTAGCTGTTGAAGCTGCAGCTAGTTTCAACTACTTTATATACAACTAGAGCATATAAACGCTTTTCCTATTCCACTGCAGCACAACTAAATTGTTGCAGAAATAGTTTTGTCCAATGAGCCATTATTGAATGTTTACATTTTGCAAGGCAAAAGACCAAATGTTAGTTTCTAGCGTTCTTGTTTTTCTGCTGTACCAAAAACATGCCAACCTGTGTACCCAAAACCAAGGTACATACTGAACCATGAATTTGATATACCATTACACCCCCAGTATTCTTTTTTCTAAGCTCAGCAAGAGCATAATGAATCACAAGATAAAGGGTGTCTTTAAGTGATTTAATCAGCACAGGTGAATTATTTGAAAATAGGTCTTGGTATACAGTCTATGGGAATGACATTCAGATATTTGTAGTAGCACTGATTCGTCTCAGTGTGTAAAAACAACCCTTGCTGATATATCAGTCTGTGCACAAGACTTATGGGCATGAGACTTTAGTGCACCAGGCTTCTGTGTATTTTAAGGATAGCATGGTTAAGGTGCAAAAATAGGGAATGACTTTTTGAATTGAACTTTGATAAATTTATAATGTAGGCCAGACGGCTTTCTTGTACCCTGAATTTGGCACTGTAGCCTAAGCTTTCTGTTCTATTCTCAGCATAACAATAAATAGAATATTCTATCAGGGGTGACTTTTTTCAGATGCCAGAAAGTGGTGTGATGTAAAAACAATATTGAGGGTTCCCATGGGTGCTGAAAATCCTTGAAAACGCTTGAATTTTAATGTGGTACTTTCAAGGTTTGAAAAGTGCTTGGACTCTGAATAAAGTGCTTGAAACTGGTTGAAACCGTATTTATATAACTTTCGTAGTTAATTGTTGGGTCAATGACACATGCTGAAACTTGAAACTGTTGTTTTTTCCTTTTAATTTGTCTCCCTTCTGTTGAGTGCTCTCACTAACATATTTTATTTATAGCACAATAACGTGATTTAATGTGATGATGAAGTCCTACAATTTGATTTAAGTAAAGGTGTAGGAACCCTGAATACTGGATCATCTAAAATTGTTGCTTCTTAAATAAATAAAAGTTGACATAGACCTGCACACAGATATCACACCATTTAAGGGCAGCAAGAC
Organism: Scomber japonicus; assembly: GCF_027409825.1. Lineage (NCBI taxonomy): Eukaryota > Metazoa > Chordata > Actinopteri > Scombriformes > Scombridae > Scomber > Scomber japonicus. Next base: position 18,612,095 of record NC_070578.1, read on the forward strand.
CACAATGATTTCAGATACCAGACATTCCTTCAAAAGAAATTTACCTGACCTGTGTGGTTGTAAGTCAATGATAAATTCAAAGTAGTAAAAAGAATTCCACCTGGAGAAATTAAACTTTAGTTAGTTTAGTGCACCCATATATCAACTGACAGGATGGCTAATTATGATAAAATGTATTCCCGGAATAGAAGTCATATTTTAGATTATGCAGTTTTATCCGCAACAGAGAATTACAGAGTGATGACAAAAGTAACAATTTATCATGAACTGCAATAATATTAAACTCCAGCCATGCAGATGATTGGTTAAAATAGTAACATAGTTTGATTCTTAGTGAAACACATTGAACAAAAGAGACATAAAAACAAGTGTTTAGTTTTTATGTACAACATCAAGAAAATGATTATAAAGCTTTGACAAAGTGTTTGAATATTGTCAGAAAGTATATTGAATATTCATCCTGTGTGACAGGTGATGTGCACTCCACAAGTATTAGGTGCTCTTTCATCCTTCCTGACCTCCATAGACAGTATGCAATACCTGGACATCCATCGTAGACATGTGCAAGAGGTCAGACTTTTGTACCAACAAAGTCATCCATGTGACATGGGTGATGCAAGCAATCTGTCATCACATCTCCTTTTTATCTTCTTGCCTAACTGTGCAGATTGTGTATATCAGTGGCAATCAGACTGTTCGGTCTCATTCTCGGATGTGACATTTTCTAAAAGGGGCTCTGCATTTGTGACCCTGCATGAGGTGCATATGCCTTAATGGGACTTGCCTGTCTGCCTAGAGATATTGTTTTCACCAGCATTTGAACTCCAGACTGACCTGTGGCTGTCGCTGTCTAGAAAATACTTCTTGTCTCCTCACTATTGCATTCATGAAGCAATTTGGTGAACTTCATGCCTTGTCTACTGCCAGGGAGTGTATTAAATCAAGGTTTGGATGGGTTTAGTCTTACCTTGTGGCCCAGTCCCTTATTTCAGTTTTCACATCAATCAGCCTTAATTCAACAGTTCTCACCCCGCAGCCAAAGGTGGAGAAGCTGTAACCGAATGTCTGCATTCTGTGTCTACTTTGGACATAATCACTGAGGTATGAATGTAACTACATTTCTATGCATTTAGGAGTTAACTGTCATGACAGTCTTGACATGACAATTCTAGGGTAGGAGATAGGAGATGACTGTTGGGTGTCTCCTTAATCACCCAGGTCACACTCCTGACTGTGCATGCACGTGATGGATACTGGGGTATTACAGTCTGCCTCATGCAGTCATCCAGACTCTATATAGTAGTAATTTGATTTGTAGTAAATCTTGTTTTTTTTCTCATTTGGCATATGTAGAATATATTTGAATATTTCCAAGGTAGATAAGCTACCAGGGGGCAGATTTAGCTTCAGTTAGCACTTGGCAATTTGGTTGGAGAGGAGTGTGCCAAATAATTCAGGTGCTTTGACATAGTGTTTTTTGTTTAGTTTTTTGTTGTTGTTTTTTTTTTGCTTATGGACCTGTGAAAGTTGTTTTGTGTTTTAACAACAGCATGTGCAGCTGGCCATTCAGACTGCTTATTATCAATGAGCAACCACCAGTGAAGCATGAATACGATGTTTGTTTGTTTGTATTGTTTCTAGCTAGCTTGGAAATCCCTAAAGCAAATTCGCAATTTTTGAAGTCCGTAATTCTCTATAAATTTTGTGTGGCTTTACATATTTTACAAATTAAAGCACTTCCCCTGTAAGTAGTTCTACCTCGTTGGGTAGATTTGGACACTTGGCATACTGTATGTTAATGTGCAATTCTGTGCTGCAGAGCCGAACCTTGTGTCTCTCTAACCTGCCAGCACACCTGAGCTCTGAGGTGGGACATGACCTAACATGGTTGCTAATGGCAACTATAAAGAATGTGGGCTGAATGTATTTATGTGGGTGTAAATGAGAATGAATATGCGTTTTTGAGAAGATGTATTTAAATTTCAGTTTGTGTGTGTGTGTCCCTATATACCTCTGCAGACAATCATTAATTTGTAGCTGCTATGCCTTATTTCAGGTAAGCCAGCAACCAGGAGAGTACTTGCTGGCAGAGCCTTGGGCTAACTACCTCTACAGATACCTTTGTATCTTTCTCCTTTGTCTGTCTGTTGGGGCATTTGTCTTTATGCCTCTCTGCCTGTCTCCTACCCTGTCTGTCTGGCTCGGTCCCATATCTGCGTGTACTAGCATGGAGATGAGGAGATGGCTTTGCCTGGAGCTATTTCTATACCCTCTTTCACTCTCTCTCCTATATTGAGTCAAACTGAGTGGTGGTCTACCTCCTTGAGACTCAGTTTGTCATTTTCTCTCTTTCTCTATTCATACAGTACACCTGTCTGTCTTCTACTCTATATGTGCGTGCCTGTCATTCGTTATTTTTCTGTCACAGGAATTTGCAGTCGTCATTGGCCCTAGCTTTACTAAATCACTCTTTTTTTCTTTGTGCATCTGTGCTTCTTCCACTCTCTACCTGACTTTCATTATAAAACATAGTGAAGTAGTTGCCTTTTCTCCTGTGTTTTTCTATCACCAGGGACTGAAACAACTGATTATATTGTGTGTGTATGTGTGTATGTGCGCGTGTGTTTTATTGTGTTACTGAATAAGTGTTTTCAAGTATGTTTCCGGCCTAACTGCTATGCCTTTGTGTTTGTGTTTACATGCGGATGTGTATTTGTGGGCATTTTGCCTGGGGTAGTGCAATAGCAGTAGGTTGTCATTGTATTGTAGATTGCAGAGCTGAGTTAATGGTTTGCTCCTAACTCTCACAAACACACAATGCAGACACAGATATAAAGCCTTTTCTATACTGAACTGTTCTCTCATCAGCAGCGATCTGCTGGCTCAGTGGGTTACCATGTGCCCCATGTACTGCCATGATGAGTTCAAATATGCTTCTAGCCTTTTTCCTCTATTTGTTGCTAACTTCTCTGCTCTTCATTACTGCCTGAAAACAATATAAAATGAACACAAAAAAGCCAATTATCTCTTGTGTATTAAACAGCCTTTTTTTTCTTGAACTCTCAACAGTATAGGGAGATCCTTAAGGGAAAACAGTCATCAAAGTCATTCACCAACCTTGAAGCTGTATAGCAAGAACTTGGATAATTCAAGGTTGATTTAATGATTCAAGCCTTACTTAACTGTTTCTCATTCTCATTTCTCAACCTTCACACCTCAGAGTAGTTTAGTAGAGGGAGAGAATAAAGAGATGAATGGAAATATAATGGGCTGGAAAGAAGACCAGGAAAATTTGATACCAAGAATCTAGTATTTAGAGACTCGATGTAAAAAGAATGGATCACACAAAACAACAACACAAAAAAAAATCTACTGAATTGTGGCACCTTTTACAAATCAATATGCTAAATACTATTGTTAGTGTCACTAACAGTGATAGCTTCACAGCTTCACTGTCATTGCCCATGAATTTGTGTAATTTGTAGGATTTATTTGGCCTTTATTTAATTATCTTATTAAAAACTAATACAATGACTCATATTCTTCAACACATTTCGAATGTCTTTGTGATTGAGAAGAATACACTTTATGGCTGAGAGGACTATAAGTCATCAGTCACATTCACAGTAACTTAATCTTTCAATATATGTCAACCTCCTGACATTCATTAAGTGGGGATGTAGGTATACCCGCGCTCCATATTACAAGTGGAAGCAATAAACACTAATAGTTGTAAATCAGGTAAAATTGTAACAAGTATATGAACTTTTTTTTTTCCAGTGATGGTTGCTAAACCCTTTGTCTTATGTCCTCTTAGCGGAGTGTGGAGGTCACATAACTGGAGCAGTGTCTGGACGGATTCTGTCTCCAGGATACCCTGCTCCATATGACAACAACCTCCACTGTACCTGGACTATAGAGGCTGATACTGGCAAGACTATCAGGTAAAGTAATAAGCAGTTGAATATATGCTGTGGCCACTGTGATTATGATGCCTACACTTATCTGATTGAGTTATGGTTTTGGATAAAAAAAATTTAAAAAGCCATGAAATGTTTGATAAAGAGACACACATATCTGCAGAGCTGCAAATAGCTAAAATAGCTAATAGGAGCAATAATAGCAGTGTGTTACTACTAAATAAACAGATCCTGTTGTTGTTTTAACAATCTATAATACAGAGTGGTATGCAGTATGGAATTGGTGCATGGTATAGTTGTCTCTCTGTTCATCTTTAAGCTCGACTGGTCGGATTGCTACATACTGCATTTACTTAAAGATTGTCATTCAAACGCTTGAGTCAAGTTTTCAAGATGCGTATACTTGTTGTCTCTGACAGCTAATATTTATGAGACCCCCTTCATATATTTTTTTGAAGAATATCAGCTTTTGCCATCAAACAGGAGATTTAGTGTCCCACAAACTCAACTGAACAGACTGTGAAATCAGTTAGGCTTCTGAGTAGGCGTCAGTGCTCCTGTGTGGACTAAGCACTGAATGTTAAAGGCAGGGATTAAATTGATGCAATGCAGGCACTTATCAGTAATGTCTCGTCTAATATATATATATTTATTTTAGTATTTGGTTGAATGTGGTGGATTGGTATTTATTTGTGCATCTTGGGACACCAGACTCTTTTCAGACACTGATTATAAAGTGAAATCAAATGAAATTAAATGATACAGGATGATTCCTTTATAATAACAACCTTTACTCTACATGAACTATAGATTGCTTACAAGACTGTCAGGTAATAATATATTCAGTAATTAGATAAATGTTCTCTGTCAAAGCCACTGCTGTGTCGTAGAGTACACCACATTAGTCATTATGCCAGCATCGTGTTTCCCAACACATTCTGGCTACTGCTGACATCTGTGTGTGTGTGTGTGTGTGTGTGTGCGCTAGTTTGAGCTGTCTATTCTCAGCTCCACTTCATTGGATTTGATATTGGACATGAGTTTATGGTAAACCTGTCAAATAAAGAACTGTTGTTAAAGTTTGTATTGGATCTCTGTGCTCCTTTGATGTTGTTTTTTTTTTTTTAAATCTCAGCCTCCACTTCATCGTCTTTGACACTGAGGTTGGCCATGATATCCTGAGAGTTTGGGATGGTCCATCTGGGCCCTCAGACGGAGGGATCCTGTTGAAAGAGTGGTCCGGTCCGGCCTTACCTGAAGACATTCACTCGACTTTCAACATACTCACACTGCAGTTTGATTCTGATTACTTCATCAGCAAGCAAGGATTTTCTATACAGTTCTCAAGTAAGTAACTCTATCTATTAATCATTAATGTTATAATAGGGAATTCACTCATATACTGTGCTATGATTCTGCAAAATCACTGATTTGGGTGGTCTGCCCCATGATATCCCCCAGATCCATTTATGAAGAAAAAACTATTTCTAAACTAGCAATTAAATTAGCTAATTAACAAACTCAGCACTCATCACACATATAGTTTCTTAGTTATATAAACTTGATTTATGTTGGCTATGAGGGAATTAATTTCGTATTAATACTGCATTTAACAGGATTTCTGAAAAACCTTCAGCCAAAGAATTGAATGAGGGATTTATTATTTCACCCTGGGACCCAAACTCACTAAGTACTGAATAGGGCCACCACCACCAGAGACCTACGGCTCAGTTTTGCTTGTAACCCAGTGTTTAGGAAATCAGGAGATTCACTAATGAAACCATGAGCGCTGCTTATTATCATGCAAGTTAGCTATTTAGCAGCATCATAAAATCCTTCTTTGAGAGACAGTAAATCAGTAAAACGGATTAGTAGCAGTCTCAAAAATTGGGAAATGTTGTTCTTAGCATGTTGAAGGGTTTGTTAATTGATTTTATCTGTGTGACCATCAAATCATTTATTTGTGCCAAATTATACCTAATATTTTTAAATATTTAAAAATCAAAAGTATCAGTCAAAAGGTTGGACACACACAACTATAACTAAACTTAACATGAGTGTGTGTGTTTTATTTTTACCAAAAGTTTGCTGAGATGTAACTTACAACCAAATATACTGCAAAACACAAACAAACCCGGGATAGTAAGTATCTGCAAAGTTTGATTACTGACTAATTTATGGTCCAAACCAACAAACAAAAAGTATAATTAAATGAATAAGTTGTGGTACAAATGTGGTCAATGGGGACAAATGGTGTGCTCTCACCCACTTTGTCACACCTTCCTATTTACTTAATGAGAAATTAATTATTTAGTCTAATTACAAAGTATTTTTTATTTATTTTAATTGATAACTATTAAATCAGTACATTTCTACTTTGTAAGAACATTTTAGAGAAGAGTTATTTCTTAAAAAAGGGCAACATGCAAGATAACTGTGCCCTTTAGATGCAGGGATGGCCATTGCTGTTTGAGCCACTGGACCCATAAATGTCTGCACCATCCTATTAGAATCATTGACCAAAGTCACTGCAATCCACTGTTGCAGCAAAATCAATCAGGGGCACACTGAGTAAGAAAATGTTGGAAGCGGGAGACCATCTTACCCTTACAGCTTTTTCACATCAGCTAACTTACAGACACACACACACACACACACACACACACACACACACACACACACACACACACACACATCCTGTGTTGGTTCATGCACATGGCCATTTAATTACCTACCCAATTCCTTCACAAACCCTGCATCCCCACTTGCTCTGTGTGCACACATACACATGCTCCAGCGCACACAGTTGTTGGAACATTAAGAGATGTATTTTTCTTGTCATAAATATTTACATCAAGGCCTCTCTTTCTATCTCTCCCTCACACTCATTCATTTGCGTTTTTTCCCCCATTCTCCTCATATATAAAACAATGAATATTTGCACTCACTAACATGCTAATCAAAACACTCTTATTCCATTACTATGTTAATGACACCCTATATTTACCTCTGTGCTGATTTACTAAAGCAAAGGTAATATTTACCACTACACTCATTTATTTAAAGCAAGCTTTGTAGATTTATTGAGAGAGGGATTTTTAGGGGTGATGCAACTACAAGTTTAATTAATTTATATTTTTTTCTCTCTTATTGTCCTTTCTCGTTTCTCTCTGTCCCCTTGATAGAATGAACACTGTTTGTACTGGGAATATATAATAAACATGATGTTATAACACTATGCTTGGACATACAACAGCCATTGGAATATTTATGCAAATTATAATTTACATGTTCAGTGTGGGTTGTCATTTATAAGATGGCTTCCATGCAAACATTCTCTAATGTTATCTATTATTTTGGCCAAGATTTGATCTTGTGACCCCTTAAAATGAAGCCATCACTTCTGGTGACCCACGGTTGTATATTTGTATGGTTTAAAAGCAAATAGATCGGAAAGTAAAAGTAATAGCTTGAATAATTGTTAGAGGTGACAGTATGCTTTAATTTACAACAAAAAGGACAAAGGTTACAGTCAGTGACATAGATAATTCAACAAAATAATATTTAAATTTGGTCAGTTTATTTATTCTACACATATTGCACCAATTTCATTTCAAAATCATTTATATTTACAAATGCATTTCAATATCTGTCTCTGTTTGTGTTTTTCCACCCTTTAGCCACTACAGCAACAACCTGTAATGACCCAGGCATCCCTGTGAATGGTTCTCGATATGGAGACAGTAAGGAGCCTGGTGACAGTATGACATTCCAGTGTGATCCTGGCTACCAACTCCAGGGCCAGGACACCATCACATGTGTACGGATGGATAACAGGTTCTACTGGCAACCTGACCCTCCAACATGTATAGGTAGGTTTACATGATTTTCTGTATGCACTGACTGCCAAACTGAGATTAAATGAAAATAGGAGGTAGAATACAATGTAGTGGCCTACAAATACGCATTAATAAGTTAGACCAATAGAGGTTATATTGCATACCAAAAATGTGGAGAAAATATAAAAAAACACAAAATAAAGATTTTCAAATGCTGTCCATCAGACACCAACACTTTCTCCACTTCTTCTAAGGAATACATCCCAGAATGGACAAAACCTCTGGAGATGGAATGATTCACAGTTGCATAATGTTTTAAGTCTCAAATGTAGAGAGTAAACAACAAACATGACAGTTCAGATCCCTTGGGTGCCCCTGTGTTGTTCTACCTCATCTAACATACTTCTCTGGGGGCAAATCATCTGAAGCCTGCTGATGAAGTGATCTCTAATCCTGCTGGTGCGTCATATGGTCTTTCATACTGCAGGCTAAGAGTTGAAAGATATGTTCTTAAAATGAAATCATGATATTGCAAGGTGTTCTGAGATAACAATGCTTTTGACAACATGGGCTATTAAACTCCTGTATGAATATGATTGCTATATAACTATGATGTATTTTCAGCTGATGTGGTCAGATCTTTACAGTTAGCCCTTGTATTCACTGTCTGGTTTCAAAGGATGTTTTTGAGAAGCAGAGAGAGGCAGAACTGTGGCTCTGTGCTCTGACTTAAAATAACTCATCAGAGAGTTAGTCAGCTAAGTCCAGCTCAGACTTTAAAGTCCATGTAAAGCAATAATAAATACATGTTCTAAGTTTGTCACACCATAGACACATGAGTAATTAATCACCCACCCAAATTTGAATGTTTTTGTTAGGTATAAAAAAAATTAGGTTTCAAAATCATGGAAAAATATGCAGTACTTGCTCTGAAATGCTGGGGGCATGTCAGCTGAAGACAATGAAAGCATGGCTCAACTAAACAGCTTCTAAATTAACAACGCTCACACTAAACTCCTGTGTAAAAATACACAATCTGAAATAGTCCTTGTTTGTAGGTGTAGGTCAAGCAATATGAGAGATATTTTAAAAATAAAGTAACATTAGGAGCCACTGTTTTTTAATTCTGCAAAAAAAAGTAAGTTAAATGACTAGTAAAGCGATCCTTGACCAATCATTGTTATGTCAAATTGTTGTTTTTTTTAATGGAATTCGGTTCTCTTAATGTTACTCACTTCCCTGCTGGAAAGTCATTGGCAGCTTCATTGTGGCCATCACCCAGGCTGTGCTTTTTGGTGAAGTGCTGCACGGCAAATGCTGTCGTTCTGGTTTGGGTCCTCCCAGCCGCATAGCCTGCGCCTGTTGACTCTACCCATCCTCCAAGCCGAAGCCGCTGGCTGCTTCAATGGTCTAAGGATGTTTCAGCTGGGTTTAAAATAACTCCTTGAGTTCTAACATTGACTGAAAATGGCCCATTCACCAGTAACAGTAAAAAAATCCAAAGTAAATCCCAGTTGTCTCTGACAAAAGTTTGCAAAATTACCCCGTGTAAAAAATATTAACTATGAGTATATGTGTTTTAGTGTTTATAGTCATTGCAGGCCCAACCAGAAAATCCTGAACACAGAAATGGTGAAAAACTATTTAATGATTTAACTAGCGCTAACGTTTAAAAATAAATCTCTATTTCCTTTACATGGACCTTAATCTAATTGCAGCTCAGTGTGGACTGTATTGGGTAAAAAGGGTCCAGCAGGTCATTATCAACCTGATATAAACTGTCTGTTCAGCAGCACTGTCTGCTCTCCTCTATTTTTGTGGTTACTTGTTCATTCCACAACCCCTCCTAACTGACTAACTGTTAGCGTGTATTCTTCCCAATTTTTAAAAAGTCAAAATGTTTTTGTTTTTTTCTCAATGTTGCCAATACACTGCTATGATTAATTACTGCATTGTGAACGCATAACATCATGATCGATCAATCATTGTCACCAGAGTCAAATCATATTCTGGTGCGACTTGTCTTGTGGTCAATGTCATTATTGGATGACGGAGTATCTTGTGATCACCTCTGAAGGTTAATAAATCCTAGCAAAAAACTTCAGAAGTTGTTCCATTCTCAAAACAAACTCCTCCACGAGAAGCCAGCAGCAATGTAAAATTCACTTTTATGTATATTGCTTGTGTATGTAGGTACAATGTAAACAGCTCACAATACTAAATACTAATAATGACGTTAACAAGAATAATAATATATCTCACACCCAGTTGGAGGCATTCTCTTTAATATTAAGTAGGTGAATAGTACATGAAGTAAGTTGAACAGGTCCCCCATGAAATCTGAAAGATAAGCTACAAACACTGTTGCTGTGGGTTACAGAAAAAATCAACATGGAGTATCACCTAGCTGGTCTTGACCGACAAGGATGAGGTTTGATTGAGATAGAGGTTAAGGAAAAGAAGCATGGGGGAAAAAAAGGAAAGTCATATTAGATTTGTGGATGATTCAGACAGCATTGACGGATATTCGTGTACAATAAACTGTTGAAAAAACAAATCTCATTTGCTCCTTTTCCTATTATTAACACCACCAGGCCCACCTGCTGCTTCTAGCCCTGTAAGCTTCCACATCCCACTCCACACCTCATTCACACACTATTCTTCTGCAGTTTGTTTTCCTCTCTCCCACATTCATGTGTGCCTTCCTTCCTTTATTTCCCCTCTCAACTTCCTCTGACACACTTGACTTAATCACTGAAGGAAGCGAGTGATTTACAGCCCTGCAGTCTTCTTTGAGTCAGAAAATGCAGGGATAGCAGAGTTGGTGCAAAAAAATATGCTATGTATTCCAGGAAAAATCTTTCAGCGTCCTCACCTGGCAACCTACAGATATCAATATGTTAGCTCAAAACAAACTAGTGGCATTTGTGTAGCAGCTTGTTAGATGGTTGCTCACAGGCTGATTAACACCAACCACACCAGCAATCAGGATCTGGGTGTTTATTCTATATACGAGCAGCACAGGACCCAGTCAGCATACACACACCAACGCTGCAGCAGGGTATGCCTCCGTCTCCAGCACAATAGCTGGAGTAGTTTTTTCGTCGTTGTTGTTGTGTGTATTAAAACAATTTAGCAGAAATGAACAAAATACTAATGTAAATAAAATAAAATGCACACACAACAAAATGTATGCCTCTACAATTAACTTGAAATTAATAATTACAGGAAAAACAAAATAATTAATTATATAAATAAATGAATCAATTTAATTTACAAACATAAGCATCCCTTCACAAGAAAAATAAAAAGGAAGATAGACCGAAAACAATGTGCTTATTTCCTGTCATTAAACTACTCATTTAATTGAACCCCTGAATAAAAGTACATAAAACCCTTTAACGTCAAAATCCACCTATACGAGCAACACAGGGCACAGTCAGCATACACACACACACACACACACACGCTGTAGCAGGGTCTGTCTCTGCCTCCTGCAGCGAGTCACACAATATGCAAATGAAGAGAACCATCATTAGATTTAACTAGAATTACATCCGGTTTTGGCGGCAAAATACAAAGGGCAAAACTCATTAGTAGGTTAATAAATGTCTACTGTTATGTTACATGCAGTTTCAGCCAGAACAACTGACTCTTAAAGTGCTACAGTAGCCTAACAGATAAACAGAGAGCATCACAACACACGTCTTACCAGCACAATAACAGTAGTAGTTTTGCCGGGTGTTTGGACCGACATCACTCATGCATCCTTTGTGTGTTTCACTAATTAAGCCCCCCCCCCCCATGCTACAAGAGGGTGAACCGGAACTTTAAAAACTCTCAACAACTCATAACTAATATAAAACAATGCACAAAAATTTAAACTTTATAACAATGGAATATTACACTTAGGTTTTAACGAAGTTTACCAGATAATAAAAAAGATTGTTTTACACATTGACTGAGCTACACTTGCCCCGATTTCTCTCTTACCATACTTCCTGATATCGGTAGTAGGCTTCTGCTGAACTGCATGAAATTCTTTTTTTTCTCATTAACTCAAGTGTCCAGATCAGTTTTGTCTTACATATGAAATATCATGTCAAGTTAGTCAGGGTTGAGTGGAGAAGGGGAGGAAAATCACAAAGAGAATGAAGGTGCCAGAACTGTTGGATTTTTAACCATGCAAGGACCATTACACAGCTGTACTGTAGCTGAGATGGAAACAATGTGAGTACACTGATAAAAACTCCTGCAGTAAGTGGCATGGTTTCCAACCCTCAACTTGCTGCAAAGTACTACAGAGACATACACCACTGGCAACTGCAAAACCACCTCTCTTTCTTTTGCCGCTAACCTACTGTTTATCAGTCTGCATTATTAGGAAGTCCTCCAGCATGGTCACAGAGACGAGTAATTTGCATTGTAACCATGCCTGTAAAACACCTTTTGCTTTGCTCCTGATCTTGCCTCTGACTCTTTTCTAGTGACCTCATCTTTTGCATGACTCTAGATAAAATACAGAGCTTAAATCTACCTCTTTTTTCTCTTAGCCTAAACCCCATGAGCTTCCCTCTTCTGCACTCTTTACCTCAGGTGTTGAGTGTGTTTCAAACCTCTTAAGATTAACCCAACATTAAACACAATAGGCTATTGAGTAAGTACATGTCTGTGTATGAGTGATCTGTAACTGTTAATGCCTGTGTTTACCTCTATTTCACTGTTGTTAATCTGCTCACACCCACCTGCCGCCCCCAAGACACCTCTTCATGTTTCAAATTCTTCCTTCACATCACTTAATTGCTGCTTGAAAGCACCTATCTTTCTCTCTCATCAATATCTCTTCCCTGCTCTCTGGCTTGTTGTGGGATCACAGGACCAATAGGGTTGATTCTTTCTGCTAACTACCCCCAGCCCTACACTCTGTAACTAAATCTCATAGTCTCTCTATCTCTATTTTACTCTTTCACCCTGTCAAGCTATCTATGGAGGTTATAACAGTGGTCCATCAGGGCTAATTCTGACTCCTAACCGACCCCTGCCATACCTCCCATCACTAACCAACTGTTCTATTACACCTTCCTGTGGGGGTTATATTGTATGAGTGGTCAATCAGGGGTGATTCTCCTTCCAAATTACCCCAAGCCCAATGCTGTGTAATCATCTTTGTCTATCTCTCTTCCCATCTTTCTCCCTCTCTCTGTTTTTCTCCAGCAACCTGTGGGGGCAATGTTAGCGGCCCCTCTGGAGTGATTCTGTCTCCCAACTATCCCCAGCCTTATCCCCCAGGGAAAGAGTGCGATTGGAGAGTCAGGGTCAACCCTGACTTTGTCATTGCCCTCATTTTCAAAAGGTAAGCCACTTAAATTTAAAATGTGTCTTTCTATAGTATGTGTACATGACCACTTGTATACAATGTAATGAATTTGTAACATAAAATGTTTTTCAAGTCTTATTCAAGTGGAACTGTATAAGGAATTGTCATTTTCAAAGTCCTACCTGGCCCAACAAGCAAGACAGAGAGAGAGAGCAGTGATCGAGTGAGCTAGAGAGTGAATGAAGAGAGTGAGCGGTGCTGGTGACAAATAAGCCGTGAATCAGAGTAATGAAGCTTTATTTTCTGATTGTTTCACAGCAGTTGCATTCTAAAGCACAAATAAAAACACTCACTCTCTGCTCTGCATGTGTGTGTGTCGGTCAAACACACATACTCACAGTAGAGGAGCAGCACACAGCAGCACACTGCACATAGCAGAGGAGGGGCAGGGAGAAGCAGGGAACATACTGAATCAAATAAAAACAGCAATGTAACCTGGTCGTTATGCTCAAAGCCCTGTGCTCACACTGCACTAAAATGATCAAAATAAGCACATATTTTCAGGGATGATTTCATAGTATAGAGTTTCCAAACGGAGTTGGGTCATCGATGGAGGGTGGGGGACTTTGCTGCGACATGAGGACAACAACAAGAGGTGTCTTAACAGAAATCAAAGTAACCTCTTATTCTAACGGAATGTTAGTTTGAAAGAAATGTAGTCAAGATACAACATGTGTTACTGTCATATCGATACCATGGTGGAAGTTTCACGTTCTATGAATCAGTTAAATTATGTCAGAATTTGATTTATGTCGATTGATTTGACTTTTTCTCTGAGAAAAAACTAAGTTACTGATGCATGCCTTGTGTCAGTCAATAGCACAGTATTTAAATTGTCGTTGTCAAGAGTATTACAGTAATAACAGATCATGAGTGACATCCCACCACAACAAGTCAGATAAGCGAGCTGCTACAAGACCTCACTAAAAGTCAGGGCAGAGCATTGGCCTCACTGATGACATCCATCTCTAATTACCATAAAAACTGGTGTATAAGACTCACCGGTGTATAAGACGCAGTCTATTTTGGGGGGTGTTACACTGGGAAAAACGCTTTTCTATTAAAGACTGGTTTGTTTGAATGCACCAGTAGCTATTCATTTATGAACACATACTGTATGTTTATACTCCAAAACATTTTCAGTCTACATTTATTTGAAACTTAATCAGAACACACACATTACACCTGAAACAGTGTGTCGGGTTAATGGTTAATGGTCCGGTAATGATTTGCTTAACTGAACTGGACCGGTATATTAACTCAGACCAGGTTTGGGTTAGGGTTTGGGTTAGGCTGAGTTTCCCAACTTTTAAATGTAACAAAATCACATTAAACGTGCATTTTATTCACCAGTTTTTACTATAGTAGACCCAAAGCCACGAGAAAACAAACAACATTTACAAACTTAAAAATGTAGGGAATTGTATTGGGTCCCCTAAGCAAGTTTAACTTAAGTTTATTCTTCACTGTAGACTTTGTATTGCTCACTGTAGCCCACCCAGGGTCAAACATATCTGTTGCTGAGTGGCTCGGACCTGTTTAGTCTGATCTTAATTAACACACAGTTAAGGATCATTTGGGTAACATATAAAACCTTGGAGGCCAAAAAGCTGCAATAAACATTAAATCAGCTTTAAAAACTAAGGAAAAATGTACACCTAACATGACTATTAAAGTAGTTTAATGATTAGTTGAGATGATCTTATATTGAAAAGCTGCAGGCGAGATAAAATATTTTTTGAGTGTCACAGCCTTTAGCTGCACTTAACAGCCTAAATATTTCAATCAGACAATTCTACAGTAGTTTGTTTATCATTGGGAACTTCCGATAGAATCTTAAAGACATACCATGGATCAATCTGTGTAGTAACGTTTTGGTTGTTAAAGAAATATTGGTCACTTTCACACACAGAGAAAAATACTCATACACCATTCAATCTTTTTGCATTGGAAGTGAGATTCATGTGTAAATGGAAAGTATCTCTGACAATTTCCATGTGTTGTTTTTTTGGTAATAGGACAGTGTTTATGTGCATTTCAAGTCCTGACTGTGCCTTAGTGGTGAATATTTTACATGTCACAGTCACAGTGGTTAGGGGCTTATGACTAAAGCAAAAGTGAAGATTGCAGTTTCACATGTAGCAAAGGAGATAAAAGCAAAGTGGACTTTCTCCAGATTGCCAAAGGAAAAAAAATGACCCAAATTTGGCTTTATGTTTTTCAGCTGGAAAGAATATTCCCTTCTGTTGTAACATCAGGCATGTTTGTTTTGTTTTGTTTTGTTTATCTCACGTTGAATTAAGTTGTATTGATATTTATTGATTTGTGTCATGTCTTCATCATCATTTATTTGATTTTAAGCTAGTGCTGTACTTGTGCTTTATAAATTCAGCTGAGAAGACCTCTTTTGACCCAATAACTAATGATTCAATCTTTTGATCAGTCTTGAATCAAATCACAGCATAATTCTTCTTTCTCCAATGAAGTCAGCACTTCTTATCATGTAATAGTCATTTGATTGCCGTCATCTAACTGACCCTTTATTTAATATCAGTGCTTAAGTGTATCAGCCAGATGATGATGTATATTCTTTGTAAAATAGTCCTAAGTGATATGTTCTACAGTGTTTTACAGTACATGTACTAATCTAACTCCTTAAAGGGAATGCATTTATATGGATGTTTTCTCAAAATTAGAGTACTGGCTGCTTCATGGCTTGTGTGCTGTATATTTTAAGATGTTTATTTAATCACTGAACAAGTTCACTTGGAACTTCTAAAGTTAGTTTGATTTAATTTGCATTCAAGTCTTGACTCTTAACAGACTATTCTTTGAGTTATGAAAGGTTATGGTTCTGCCCCATTTTTGCTCAAAAAGATCTTTATGTTCTTTTTATGACACTTAGTAGCTTTAGCATTCAATACTACCAGAATGTACCATTAATGCAGAAGGTATTCACACGCATCACTTTAATACTTTGTCAGTGCAAAAGGGGCTTACATGGAGTTAAGTCCATTCTGCACCAGATATAAACACAGAACCCTAACTCCAGCATTATTGGCACTTATTTCAACTGTTTTAATGATTACATAAGGTATTTTCTTTCATCTGTTCCAATAAGAGATATTGATGTCAGCCAAATGTCACAAATGCATCTTTTACCCAATCCCAGAAATTCATGATTATCTTGTTGTCTCTTAAAGTAAAATGAAAGGTTAGAACAAGTATGGGACCTATCTTGTACTTATGCCATACTTATTTGTCATTTGTGGATTTAAATAACATAGTATTTGAATTGAAACATTACATATGATCTTGTTTGGGGTTTTTCGGTGTAAACATACATCATTTTTAGTTTTGCAGAACTGTGTATGTCCTCATGCCTATGCTTGTGGTATGTATGCGTGTCCTTCTGTGTATCTTTGTGTTAGAACACAAAATAAAGAACCTCTTTCAAAACATTGCTTTGCAGTGCCCCTGGAGCTGATACCATTATGATGCTGTCATTAATACTGCTTTCTCTTAAGCTCTCAATTCCTCCTTTACACACACACAAACTAAACACTGAGCAGGATGGTTTAACTAGACAGCTGGAAGTCAGAGCTAATATACACACCTACTCTGAGAGCAACCATAGCGATAAGTGTCTATATGTGTGTGTGTGTGTGTGTGTGTGTGTGTGTGAGTGAATTTAAATTGTGTGACAGGTAGGAGACGAGGCTAACATAACAACTGTCAGAGCAAACAATGAGACAGGTGTGTGTGTGTGTGTGTGTGTGTGTGTGTGTGTTGGTTCTCAAAATTTTACCCTCACGAGGACTAGATGTCTTCACGTATGTATAGAGAAATGAGGAGAAGCTGCCAAAGTGAAGAGCAGCAAAACATGCATTAAGGGCTACTGGCATAGGGTGTGGGATTGTAAAATCAGAAATGTGTTCTGCTTGATTTATCAAATAAAAATGTGCTCACACAGATATTTGAGTATAACATAACGTGCCGTGTTCAGGATGAGAAAACGACGATTAACTTAATATCAAAATGCCACGGCATGACTGCTTTTGCTGCCGCTCCCCCATTCTTATATTTATGCAATATTAATAAAAAAGTGTGTCTATATATAACTGTCTTAAATTCAAGAAGAAGAATACAAAAACAAACTTTCAGAGCTTTCATTTTTAATGCAGTAAACACATCCATAAAACATGTCAAATAACTCAAAATGAAGGTAAGAAGATTAGCGTATGATTAAAAGAACAGAAGCCTGACTCAGGCAGTCATTAAATGAAGCAGTTGTTTGAATTTAACACACATCACTGGATCAGTTGTTGAGAGAGTTAGAACAATAAAAACACACTCAGATACAAACACAGTGCACAATAAATCTTACTACATCCTTTAACCTAACTTATTCTGTTTTTTGTTTGTTTTTGTATCCCAGTTTTAACATGGAGCCGAGTTACGACTTCCTGCACATCTACGAAGGTGAAGACTCTAATGGGCCATTACTATCAAGTCTCCAAGGCAACCAGGCTCCAGAGCGGATAGAGAGCAGTGGTAACAGCCTATTCCTGGCATTCAGATCTGATGCCTCACTGGGCATGTCTGGGTTTGCCATCGAATATAGAGGTAATTAAACTTCGAACCTTGGCCTAACATAATGCCCTCCTGCATTTTCCTGCAAGGTCAAAGTTCATGAACTGTAATTCTTCCTAGGTAATGACAAAAATGCTTTAAAACAGTCTAATCTGCTAGACTGACTTGCGACAAGTGAAGCAAGTTCTATTACTACTACTAGCAATAGTAGTATAATTGGTTGTAGTAATATGTTATATATATTAGCTGTAGTAGTAGCAGTAGTGCAGTATTTGTAGTGTTAATATTGGTGAAAGTATTGATAGTGGTAAAATAGCAACAATAGTAATATATTTCAATGCAGAACTGCACTTATTTTAGTACAGGGCTTCATTACTAAATGAGACCAGAGTCATTAATATA
This sequence comes from Scomber japonicus, assembly GCF_027409825.1. Classification (NCBI taxonomy): domain Eukaryota; kingdom Metazoa; phylum Chordata; class Actinopteri; order Scombriformes; family Scombridae; genus Scomber; species Scomber japonicus. The sequence continues at coordinate 18,630,226 of NC_070578.1, forward strand.
CTCGATCAATTGTTCCAGAGTATTAATTGTGCTTATTTGTCATCCTGAACTGGAAAACTAATCAATGCTCTATTACATTTTTAGCTAATAAACATACTTGATAACTCTTTACAAACAATCATTGTAACTGAACTTTGTGTTTATTAAGTGTAATGATACAAATGTCAATACAGGAGTGTTTTTTTGGGAACTGCGGATAATATTTTAAGCTGCCTCACATCATGAGGTTGTTGTTTTTTTTTTTCCAATTGAAAGGTCATGCGGTTCGATGTCACTTGTTTAGTTCCACAGATTGTGACTCATCCTGGTTTTACAGATCTTGCTTGACTGGCAGTGATTTAATAGCTGTATAGTCAATGTGGAACTGATTAGTAGTTGTTTGACTGACTGGGAACTAGATTTGCTCTGTCAAGTTTTATAAACTCTTTTTTTCCCCCTTTGTTTCTCTCACTCCATTTATCTCTAATTAAAAAAAGATTATCTCCCTCTCTGTTGTCTGTCTCATCACGCTACCTCACACCTCTGTACTTTTGTCATTAATTCACTACCTTTCATCCGCAATCTCTCTAATTAAAATACAACCATAATCATCTCCTTGTTTCACTTCCATCTTGCCCCTCACCTCTCTCTCTCTCTCTCTCTCTCTCTCTGTCGGTTTTTCTTTGTCATGCCCAATTTTTTATTCTTATAGGGTGATCACAGAAAAGCAAACAAATTCTCCCAACACCAAGTCATAAAGAACCAATTCAGTTTTTGACCATGTTTGACTCCTCATGTTTACTTTCTCCTCTATCCTTGTCTTCTTTCTCTCTTCTCTTCCCTCTCCTCTTGTAAACTGATTTTGAAGTGCCTAGTTATGTGCCATGCAGAGGGGATTTTACGGTGCAGCACCTGGTTTTGAAAGGAGATCTAATGAACTTCCTACATGAATAAATTATGAAAAATGAAAACACTTTGTTTTAGTTTTGTAATATTATAAATGATTAGGTCTTGACTTTGTCGAGTAACACAAACTGTCTCCATTCTCCACAGAAAAACCAAGAGAGGCCTGTTTCGACCCTGGTAACATTATGAACGCTAGTCGGATAGGTTATGACTATAAACTGGGATCTCAGGTCTCCTACAACTGTCACCATGGCTACACAACAATGGGTGGGGATACCATCACCTGTGTCCTGGGACACGATGGGAAGCCAGTGTGGGACAAGGCTTTACCATCATGTAAAGGTAAGAGAGACAAATTATGAACCACTTCCTTACAAGTACAGTACATGCAACAGATGATGGAAAGCTTGTGTTGGGCAATTTGCCCTTATGTCAAACTAAAAAAATACCTGCATGCACATGTAGTATACCCTAGTATTGCCATTAAAACTGAGCATTTATGGATGTCACGATAACAAGCTGGTTAAGGTGTATACCATTTAATTGGAGAAAGGGACATTTGTTGTATACAGTACCCCCCTCTTCCTCACCTCATTTCTTGTGTGCCTCTTTTACCATCAAGTATCCCCAGAAATGCACCAAATGTTTTACTGAAGGCAAGGCAGCTTTTCTTATATACCGCATTTCATATATAAAATGGCAGCTCAATGTACTTTACATAAAACAAACATTTAACAGTAATAATTGGAAATAAAAAACATAAAAACATTCAATTTGAGAAATAAAAATAAACATGGAAACATTAAAACATACAATTAACCCCCCCCCTCCCCCTCCCCAACCTACTAAAATTCTGGAGACTGATTTAGTGAAGCCTGTTTAAATGGTGTGTGACTTACCTGAAATTCTATGTGTGTGTGTGTGTGTGTGCGGGCGCGTGTGTGTGCGCGCGTGTGTGTGCGTGTGTGCGTGTGTGTGCGTGTGTGTGCGTGTGTGTGCATATTGGAAACTGAGAGTCTGTCAGGGATTGGAAGGTTGAACTGTCTGTTTGATTGACAGCTCACAGAGCCAAGGAAGTGACACCTGCCAAACTGCCATTCAGAGCATATGTGTGTGTCTGTGTGTGTGTGTGTGTGTGTGTGTGTGTGTGTGTGTGTGTGTGTGTGTGTGTGTGTGTGTGTGTGTGATCTCTAAAGTGACAGCGACTTGACCTAGTGACATGTGGGTAAAAATTCAAGAGCGAGGTACAAGGACATGGCAAGAATTTTAAAATCAGCACAAAAAAACATGCACACAAACACACACACACACACACACACACACACACACACACACACACACACACACACACAAACACACAATACACACACATACAGACACTTACTTATACCTCTTAACACTTTGAAAAAGGCTCCTGTGAAAACTGTGTTTAATAATATCTGAGAGACAGTGAAGAGGGGGGTTGGGGGTGGGAGAGAATAAAGATGAGATAATTGCACTCAGAGCAGCTATTTGAGACCAGCAACGAATAACCAAGAAAGAAAAAAAAAAGTAATTTTATCTCATGTTCAGATTCATCAAGCTCATTTCAAGATAATACTGCCACTTATCAACTTTAAAAGTGTTTCAATGACTTAACCCCCATTCTGGAAAGTTATCTCTGGCTCGTTTTTGTCCAGCTGTGGTTTTGAACATGAAGACAGAGAAGGATGGATCACTATAAAAAAACAACAACTTTATTCTGTCATTATGTATTTTGAGAGCTACATCTGTAAGAAAATCTCACTTGTTATATTAATGAACAAGATGTTGTTACTTTAGTCAGCCAGCTAGTAATTCATCAAGATCAGGAATCACAAAGTCATTTACTGTGTCTATAATTAAATCTGTAACTCAACTAATCAAACATATTTAGTTATTTAATATTTGCTACATTTATGGTTGGGTTCAAATAAGCTTTTCTAGTGTTTGGTAATAAACCATCTCTGTGGTAACATAAAGAATGTGTGTTCATTAAACAAATAGGGCTTGCTGAAATTGATTCAGTGTAATATTTAGATAGACCCAACAATGTATTTATGAACAGAAGCCAAGTATTGATATTTTAGACACATTTGAAGGCTATTAATGCAGAACCACATAATGGTCTTCTATCAAATAAAAAATGATCTTGAACTCTTAAAGGCCTCAAACTCCATCTGGCAATTGATTCATGCTTTTACTATAATTGATTGTGACATAATTTCTTCATAAGGTGTGTTTTTAGCTCTAATACAAAGAGAATCATTGAACGTTAATTACTTCATCATATTGTAATTTACAGTGTAATGTGATCATGTGACTATATGTGTTTGAGAGAAAGAATATCTTATTGACTTACTTTGCTGAACTTTTATAAATTTGTCAAAAATACCTTTTTTAATACCCTTTTTTTAGTGGCTGAGTTGCACATGGTGTTTTAGTAGTTCTTGATTGACCTAAATTTAAATCATATTAAGCCCTGTCTTCATTTCATGAGTTATTTGCAGTCTTGAATTGGGTTCCTGGTGCAGCAACCCAGTTTTAGACAATTTTAGACTGAGAATTAAATGAATGGCAGCCATTTTATTTGTTTTCACAGAAGAATGTAGCCGTATAGAAAAGAATAGGGCAGAAAAAACGTAGCCATCTCACAATTTATGAGCCCAAATTGTGAGATGGCTAAGTTTTATACTGTGGACCAACGTAGCTGTGATCCGTTTTGCTGTGAGACTGGGTTGGGTCTGGGTTGGGTCCAGGCACTTCTGTCATCAAGATACTTTTATAGATCTTTGGGGATTGCTGTCACCTATAGTACACAACAAGTTACATAATTAAAGCAGAACAATTCAATTTAAGACAGTCCAACTCAGTAAACCTGTGCTTTTCCTCCCCCAGCTTGTATTGCACATTGAATTTTCTCACCACATAGTTAGGGAAGTTTTTCTGTCTGTCTGTCTCTCTATCTTTGGGCAGCTCCTGGGGCTTTTAGACCAAACTCATTAGATAGGGGGAGACCTCTTTAAATAATACATCTCCACTTACACTCCCTCTGCCCCCCCCCCCGCCCCCCCCAACACGTTCTGTCTTCTCTTTCTTTTTCTCTGTAACTACTTCTCACTCTCCTCACTCTCTTTCTGCTTTTCATCCTCTGCCTCTCTCGCTCTCTCTCCTGTTCTACCTTCCTCCCACCTCCTCTGTCTGTGTCTGATTTACTCTCTATTTTTCTCTCACCATTCCTCTCTGGCTCTCTCTGCCTTTCCCTCTCTCTCACACGCGCACACACACACACACACACACACACACACACACACACACACACCTCCCATCTCAATCCGCTCTTTTATTGGTTTCCATGGTAACTAAGAGCTGTTGCGAGAAAGAAGGAATTCTCCGTGACTGTTGATAGGGTTGTGTGTGTATGTGTGTGTGAAAGTGAGAAAGCGACGTAGCTATTACAGAGTGCCGCCTAGAGGCAGCATTCATGCACACACACACACACATGCACACCAAATACAGTATATCACACTTTTACGTACAAGCATACTTGAATGCTCAGTCTTAGAATACACAATATGTTTGAATATCCATTTTGCACACATATACTGGATTTAGAAAGCTGGTCACGTTCTGTGTGCATGTGTGTTTGTCTGCAGTCTTGTTCAACTACGTTGCTGTGAAACATCTATTTTCTAATCATGGGGATGAAAACATAGTTTGTTGATTTTGTTTTGGTCACTATCGATTTCAGAAATGGCCCTTTTGACTCAAGAAAAATAAGCAACACAGAATGCTTTTTTGAGTATTTTTACTGTTTGCATTTTGAATCGCAGTGGTTCAGGAAAGTTCAAAATACTTTCTTTCCATTATCAACTCCAATCATTTCACACAGCATTAATTTAATCAGTGCAGCAACATACTCACCTTTTCTTTTGCTTTTAATACAAATAGTGTTTTGTTTGCTAATTATTTCCACTCTTTTTATCAGATTGCCATTAACCTATCTTTAAAACAACAAATGCAATTTGAAACATGCAGGAATTCTTCTTTTTTATTGACAGTAATTTAACCTTAAAAACACTGATTGGAAAAAAGAAGGAATTCATTAGAAATGAAACAGTAGAATGTTGAGTTTGAAATGACTGTTGATGGCATTAGTGCAGAGGTAATGTACATTGTAATGTTTGAATACTGGCTTTTATATGAAAATGATAGTGTTGTTGTTATATTACTGAATATGTGAGTTTCTTATTGCTGTTTTAAACATTTTGGCCGTGGCTATTAACCATGCATGGTCGTTCAGGTACAGCTGAGGTTTAGGATGTTGTCTGCTGCCATTGCTGCTGGTGTTTAGATGACATGTGTCTTGGTTGTTGTTGATAAAGGCTATAGGGTATCACATTGCAAGTGTGTTGACAGGCTATAAGTGGCAGAATGCTATTAATTTATGCACCATAAAGAGCATATTGAAAAAATTGACATATATTCAAGTGGGCTATATTTACATATTGACCATCCTCTTTATGTACTGTATATGTCATGTAAATAACATGTACTACAACTATTCTTTTAAAGTTTCTCTGAAAGTTTCAGGAAGTTGCAACACAACTTTAAATGTTTAGGACACTTTAGAAATATTTTCCTGTACTTTCACTATCACCCCAAAGCCCTGCTCTATGTGAGTGTTTGTGCGTGTGTGTGTGTGCACGTGCGTGCGTGTGTATGTGTATTTTTGTGAGCCAGAAAGAAAAGGAGACACAGTGAAGGGTAGGACTACAGAAGTGCTGTGTACGCGTGTGTTCTTGTGTATGTGTGTGGATGATCAAAGCACATGGATGTGTGAGAGAAAGAGAGTGACTTCCATAGCATTTTTTGCATTTATTTGTGTGTGTGTGTGAGAGAGAGTGAGAGAGAGAGAGAGAGAGAGAGAGAGAGAGAGAGAGAGAGGGTGTGAGTGATCAAAGCTCATGTGTGTGAAGGCTTTTGATAAGGCTGACACCTGAGCCTAGAGCAGTACCAATGGGGGATTGTGGGTAGATCAAGAAAAGACCTCTAGACCTGAGGGTTTGAGTGTAGCAGCACAACAAGAATCAAACCAAAAAGTATCAGTCAATATCAGTGCGCAGGATCAGGAGGAGAGGAAAGAAAGAGGGTGATTACTCTGATGCTTTAGGAAACAAGAGGAAAGTAGGAAGGGATAGGAGTGGGGAGGAAGATGAGTGGGTGGGAGTACAGCAACTGTCTAGCATAGGAGTAGAAACCAAACCAAGTTTTTCTGTGTTTTTCATTCAAGGCAAATCTGTTTTACAGAGCAAGTCTCAGCCAAGAATACGGGCCCAGTCTTAATGTCCACTAGACTCTAACATGTGTTCGCGATAAGTCTGCAAAGGCTCAGGGCTGTCCCAGTGTGAAATCGGAAAGCGCTTGAGGGCTCTCTGGTGGACTTTTTGAGCCCTTTATGCACAGTTTCCACAAGACCGCAAGGCTGAACACTTTGCTTGAAGGAATTACCCTCAAGGGGATGTCCAGAATCATCTAAAAAAAGAAAGAAACATTGAATTGACTGGGGAAAAAGTCAACAGCAATGACTGCTTAATGATTTCTTTATTCAATGAAGGCTTGATGACTTGTTTTGATCTTCTTTAATCAGCTTTAAAAATCATTGCTAATAGGATGTTTGCATATATAACCACATCCTCACATATTAGTGGCCACAGACAGGTCGACAGTACAGCCCAGGCAATATGCTAATTCACAAAGCGCTGTCCCATTCCTCATACAACATTTTGAACTTTTGTACCCTCCTGCTCTCACATTTTCACTGAGCACAGAAGTGATGATAATAAGAGTCTGTTAGGGATCAGCAGTGATGTCAGTGGACACTGGGACTGAGCCACAGCTTCACATTAGCAGCTGAAACAAGACAAACAGAGATGAGACCAGAAGAGGTGAGAAGAGGAGCGATAAGACTACACCATGACTCTGTGTGTGTATTGGTGAAGTGATGTTGACAGATGCAATTATTACCACTGTTTTCAACACACCACACAACACACACATTCACAGACCCACTCATTTATTGACCTCTGCTAACGTAACCTGCATCATAGGTGCACACACAGACACATACAGAGGGTGCTCGCAGAACCGCCACCTCAGTTTTAAAAATAATGTTTCTCAGTTTGATTTGAAACTACCCAGTGCTACTGTTGCCTATTTCTCACTACTACATAATATCACAGGATGTGTTAGTTAAAAGTAAATATGTGTAGGGTCAATGGGAGGTGTTACTTCTTTTTAACATAATCTTTATTGATTACATTTAATGAGTTGTAAAGTAATGGTGGGAAAATACATTTGAGCTTAATTATGACAAATAAGAGTACACATGCACACATATACACGCAGATCAAAAGCACTATAGTTTTATATAACAAAGCCTTCGAGTCACAGCGGCCCTAGTGATATTTGGGGACAAGATTAATTTTCTACTAAACTAAACAACTTTTGAGCCAAATGCAGCCAGATAGAGTTTTTTGAAAAATATATAAGAATAACAGATTAGAGAAGTAATTTGCTCGCCAGTTTTAAGTGCAACGGGCAGTACTCCAAGTAGCAGAAAAAATTAGACATATTAAAATGTCAATGCTTCACTGCCACATGATTTCTCTAAATGATTGAAGCTGCAAAACTATCTGGGCACTGTTGCCAGAAAGGTTGCTGGGAGAATTGTTACCTTATTGGAGGTTTTCAGCAGCTACAATGGGGTCCACATGGACTATGACAGTTACATTTCTTTCTGGATGAAAGTGACATCAATCCGACTGATTATGTGTTACAGGAAATCAATAAATGAAGTGAAGCTGGAGAGTACAGACCTGGCAGATCATCATTAGGGAAGATTCCAAATGTTGTCTGAGTTTTCAGAGTTCCATAACCTGCACAGTTTCGTGATTGGTGCTAACTAGCACCAGTATTAACCAAGGAACCACACCATAAGGCAATTGCACCCAGCACAAGCTAAATGTTACAATTTGTGTGACACCCTGTGACTTTTTAAGCCATATTTACTATGATATGTACATTGAATGACCGTACTGGTTGAGTGATATGAGACTAACATCTGCACCTTAGAAAGCTGCACCTTAGAAACAGTCTACATGAACTCTTGACGAAACAAAAAACCCTCACAAAAGTATTATTTTGCGGAATTTGTTTAAGTAAGTCATTTGGCGTCTTCTAAGTCATTCAGTTAAACTAAGTCTGATCTATAGCTGCTCTGCTGGAGAGGCTGCGAGCATGAATGATCACTCGAAGTGATCAAACTTTCTTACTTTTACTGGAGTAAAGAGTTGAATCAGTACATCTTTTTTACACAAGTATCTGTACTACTTTTGCCTCCTCTGCATACCACACAGGCTACTTTTCTCTTCTTTGCATGTAATTCCACACAGCTGACATGATAAGAGCACTAGGCTAATTCACTGTCACTGTCACTCGCTGTAGCAGCTGCGTTTCTGTTTACGGCATGTCGCGCAAAGTTAAGTTGAGCATTTGGGCTTAGGTATCGGATTGGACGGGCTATAGTTGTTTTTTTTCAATATTCGATCCTGAAATTTTGACCAATATCGGACCGATACTGATCCTGAGTATCGGATCGAGCCATCCCTATAAAGATCCATGAGGAATTAAAAAATGACGGCACGCTTTAAAGACAGTTTTTACATGAGGAAAAAACAACACAGAACTGACCTGTTATTCTTGTTTACTGTTGCATGAGCCAGATATTATGATTGATTGAAATGGAGAAATGCAGAGGAAAATGAAAGGGAAACTCTCCACAGTAAATCATCTCTTGAGTGTTTGATGGTTATTTATTTTTGCTTTAGAACAAAGTAAGCCATTAAAAGAATGAAGAGAAATGTCCTCCCCTTGTCCTAAATCAATACTAGAGTATTTCCTTACTCCATGAACACAAGTTGAAGCAGCCACAGTGTCTTTGTTTGACCAATCAGCAATGGTCATCCCTGCAAACCCTGCCCACAAAGTCCCTTTACTTTTAGAAAGTATAAAATAAATGATCTATGCCATGTCATATTATGAGACAATACAAAATATAAGTTGCCTATTAATTAACAAATAGTAGATATTAAAAGGAATTCAATTAATATTGGATTGATCTCTGAAATCTCTGAAAACGTTATTTTGTATTTGACTGTTCACTCACTCAGTATCAAGCATATCTACTCTGTCATGTCATCCATTGTCAGAAATGAGTATGAAAGCATCAGGCCTTTTCATGAGAAAATATTAGCATTTTAGTTCAATAGCTTCTAGACTATGTGGCCTAATCAGCTTCGGATCACATTGGCATGTCTGTTTTTACTGCCTTTTATTTTGAAAACCGGAAGTTTGCTCGCTCCATATCAGTGGACTACATGCATTTGCCATACATTCTGTAATACGGGCGCACTTGAAATGTTGGTGCGGCTGGTTTGACCACGAAAAGACGAACGACGGCTCACTTGACCGTAGTCATGGTAGCATGCTATTCTTCTCATCCGACTTGTGTTTGTTCTTGTCTCCTTCTGTCGCTTTACTGGCATGCTCTCCTACTCTTGCTTTATCACAGCGTTGGTGGAGCAGCCTGTCAATCTTGTGCGGTCCGACATGTCATTGGACTATAAGCTTACTTCAGCAACCGATAGGCTGAAAAGGTTGACACCAAATCCCACCTCCACTTTTCAGAGTTTCAAATCTTTTTAACAGAGTTTCAAAACATAGTTTCAGAGTTTCAGATCTGTTTTATCATTTTCAAAACTTCTTTCAGAGTTTCTAATCTTTTTTCAGAGGTCTTTTCTGATCACCATTTACAAGGTTTCAAAACTGGATAACAAAATGATACTGTGGGAGAACAGTGCCAAATTTGAAACTCTGAAAATGTGTGTTTGAAACACTGTAAAAACTGTGCTGTAGTTGTGAAGAAGGAAAAGAAAAAAACAAAGAAAAGCTGTAGCGATTTGAAATGAAAATTCAAATACAAAATATTTTTTTCAGCCTATAAAAACACTACAGTATATACACCTTCAAAACTTAGTTCCAAAGTTTCAAATCTTGTCTATGCTTTCAAACACAGAGTTTCAAACTTTCAACGTTTTTTCTTTCAGTTTCCCGTCATGGCAGTGTCTTTGCTCCACACACGGCCCTTTGCAAATTATGTGAACATTAATTTATTTAATCATGCCAATTTGCACAAGCCTTCAGTAAATGCATATGCATATAGAAGAGAGGGGTACTTGAATGATTGCGCACAAAATGCACCAACCAACGTGACTAAACCAAGTGCCCACCCAGGCTATTGAATCTGAAATGCATACTCTACAATTCATGTGTTATTATTTTAAATATGCATAAAAAGTTTTGAATGAGAAAAGTATGTATCTGTGTTTCTGTAGCTCCCTGCGGCGGACAGTATGGTGGATCTGAAGGAGTCGTTTTGTCTCCAAACTATCCTCTTAACTACACTACCAAGCAAACTTGCTCTTATTACATCACAGTTTCCTCACAATTTGGTAAGTATACATGTTTATAGAGGTTTCTGTAACTGAAGCACCAATACAACATCTAATCCATACCTTTATTTATTTCTTTGACAATTTGACTGTCTTCTGGTCTTTTTTTCAGTGGTGTTTGGTCAGTTTGCTGTTTTCCAGACAGCGATGAATGACTCCGTGGAACTGTTTGATGGAGCCAATGAAAACTCTCGATTGCTCAGCTCCCTAGCTGGATCACATTCAGGTGAATCTACTATTGGCTGAAACTGGTGACAAATACAGTAGAGGAAATACTAGTGGGTGATGCTTGTAGTAAAGAAATATATTGTTTGCATTTCACTTTGACTTTGCATATATTTTATTTTATATCTTTTAAAGACTCAATTTATTTCTAATGTTATAAACTTTTTCTGTTGTCTTTTTTGGGTGTTCCAGAGCACATCTTTGAAAGAGGAATTTAATAAAATCATCTGTAAGAAAGCAGCTCTTGGGGGCTGTAGAACACAGCACTAGTGGTTGTTATCACAGTTTATTTGACAGTGATATATCTGGTGAAAATCCATTATGGGTTATCTTTACAAGACAATATCTGCAGTGGAAATGTCTCACTGGGGCCATACGATATCCAGTAGCACTAATATTCCTAACACAATCCTCCCTGGGTTTCTATATCCTCCAAGTTCAAGTCAACCCAGCTTGGTCACATTTAAGTCACTATAGAATAATATCCTCAGCATGGATGGAGAATGAAACACAAGGAAAAATCAATGTAGATGACATAGTATAATGTATGAAATATGAGGACATATTGATTAACATAGTTGTTGGCAAAATGTGCACTTATTGCCTCAGAGTTTGATGTTCCCTTGCTGTATGTCATGGCCAGAGGGTATGCTGCTGGGTAATCCCTCTGGAATTGACATTTAGATTCTTTCTGTAGAAATTGAGGCTTTTAAAATATTTTCTCTGTTATGTTTATTCTGTTGTGTGTTTGTAGTATATAATGAGGTGGAAATTAGACACTTTAATAGAGGACAAGTTTACTAATATTTGAGTACAGTAGAGTTTCTTTTTAGTTGCTTTATTCAGTAGTCTTATTTCAAGATAATATCCCCAATGTGACAGTTTTTTTGTTTTGCTGAATGTAGCTGCACATGATGCAATTTTTTCTTCCCTACTACAATTCATCTAAGTCAGTTAAAGAAAAGAGGCCAGCTTATATCATTTATTTATTCAGTGACTTATTTTTTAAAGGGGCCCTATGATGCTCATTTCCAGCTCTATATTTACACTATTTATCTCATACTGGCCCATTGTGCAGCCCCTCAGTTCAGCTTCTTTCTTTTAACAGGCAGTCTTAACTCCTGTTCCTTTGAGCCAGCTTGACCAGAGCCATGGCTCAATGTGACTACCCCCAAAACAAAATGAAAAAATGACATGATGTTAGCAATGTAAAGAGTGAGTGTTAGCTTGAAAGTAGAAAAAAGTTAGAAACAGAGCATTCAGAGCAGTCTGAAGCCATTGCTTTTTGCACCTCAACATATGTTTACCTCATTATTTGACAATTTGACATAAGTCATAGTAACATTTTATATGTTTCAAAATAAGGAAAAGCACAATAGGCCCACCTAAAGTTAATTTGAAATTCCCCATTTGGCTAAAACTGGCAACAAGGGATGAAACACAGCAGGCTCTACAAAATAATGTTATCTACATCATTAGCCTGTAACCCACACACACATGTACACACACGGGCACAGCTTTTTAGCACATTGTTCCTGCTAATTGACATCGATTCACAAACATATTAACACGCATACATGCGTACCAAACATATACATACACACACATCCTGATGCAGCTAATAATGGTTCTAAATGTCAGCCACACCAGGTCAAGTGTTTCTCATTTATCATTGTTACCTCATGTGCCTGAGTATGTGTGTCCCTATAAATTTGTGTGTATGCGCCTGTGCATTGTTGAATATGTGTGCTTTTTAAAGTATTCTTATTTATATGAGGATCACATATCACCACCAAGGAAGAATGCATTTAGGCACTGTTTGGTTATACTATCAATGTGACATGTAGTTATAGTTGGAAGTATGTTTGTGATTCAGGGAGACAACTGTGTATGTATTGTATGCATTCTATTACTGTCATATATGGTATTGTATGTGTGCTGTAGCTACGTCTCTTTTGTCTGTAAAAAGTGTTTTCATGAAAGAAACTTCAGCCTTTTTTTAGCTTGTTTTAATTCATTATTTATTTATTTTTTTAAATAATTGCATATATCTGTGTAATTGTGTCTCCCAGGAGAGACATTGCCCTTGGCAACTTCCAATCAGATAATGCTGCGGTTCAATGCTAAGAGCGGCCAGTCAGCTAAGGGCTTTCACTTTGTCTACCAAGGTAACTCTCACTACAACTATTTTCCCTCTCTGTCACGCTCTCTTACATACACACACTGAGCCACATTCAATTCAAAATAAATGACTTAACTCATAACTAAATTCCTTTTTTCCCATCTATTCCTCATTTTTCAATTATTTTAATTATTGTAGCCGTTCCTCGGACCAGTGACAGTCAGTGCAGTTCAGTGCCAGAGCCTCGATACGGCAGGCGGATCGGGTCAGAGTTCTCAGCCGGCTCTGTTGTTCGGTTTGAGTGCAGTCCTGGATATCTACTGAAAGGATCCAGTGCTATTTGGTGCCAGGCCGTGCCAGGTGCGCTGGCGCAGTGGAATGCAACAACACCAACCTGCATAGGTAAGGCTGACATTGAAATGTGTGTATGAGTATATAACCAACTAATATGCAGCTCCAAAAAGTAATTAGCCCTTTGACTCTGTGAATCACCCAGAACTGCAAGAGTTGAGTTTTGACATTAGCTCTTACAAACTAAATGTGTGCTTGTTTAATATTTATCTCTGCTAAGAGCAAGCCTTTTGCAAAAAGCTTTAACTGTCTCCTCAGTTTATATCATAAATAATGTTTATCATAGTTTCTCTCCCTGGAACCCTGTAGTGGTAATTTGAACACCATATTGTCCCTGGGTATGCATAGCCATATCCCAACAACCTGTCCTATCTGTTAGCTATTTAGTTAATAAACTTTGCCAACAAATCCATATTTTATGTCTTCATTCTAGTTCCCTGCAGTGGTAATTTGACTGAACGCCGGGGTACAATACTGTCTCCTGGCTATCCAGAACCCTACCCAAACAGTCTCAACTGTCTGTGGCGAATCCATGTCAGTGAAGGGGCTGGGATACAGGTATGTACACTCTTGAATATAAATGTATAATGCATGTACACTTACTATGGGGATGCAGATAAACATGGAGTTTGAAGGACAGGTTAAAACTTTTTCAAGTCTGCTTTAAAATGGGTGTCGGGTGCATATGAACATTGAAAGAGTTTTTCCTCACTGTAATAATTCCTCTTATTCATACTGGCTGATAAAGGATCCACTTCAAATGTCTTTCAATGCAAGTGATGGGGGCCCAAATCCAGTGTGTCCACACAGTCATTTTGTGCAAAATACATGTAAAAGTTTATGTGAAGCTTATATGAGGCTTCAGCAGTCTGAGTTATTCAAGTGGATTTCTGCCACATTTACAGACTTTTTAGCATCAAATTCCCTCTTTGTGTTTCTCTGTTGAGCTGTTGTGGAAGTATAGTAACAAAAACAGGGACTTTGGCACTAAAAAGACTAACATTGAAATATTGATTTGACTAATTTGGAGGGCTGAAGTTCATATTAGCTTCAGATAAACTTTTAAAATACATTAATGCATAGAAGGAGGCTTGTGGTACCCATCACTTAAATTGTAAATGCATTATGAAGGGATCTTCTAATGGCCCGTATGTACAGGAGGAAGGATTATGGCAAGAAAAACTTATTTCATTGGCACCTGACTATTGTTTTAAGACATAACTTTTTGTGAACCTATCCTTAAATGTACACACTTATTTTGTTTTATTTGCTGTTTAGATTCAAGTGATGACATTTGCTACTGAGCACAACTGGGATTCTCTGGAGATCTACGATGGTGGAGACATGACAGCTCCTAAATTAGGGTCATTTTCTGGTATGACAGTATGCTCCCATACACACACAAATTCACAAACCCATGCACAGACACACAAACACTCCGGAGATTTATGATGGATGAGATATGACAGCTCCTAAACTATAGATACACACAGATTGAAGCTCACACACATGCACACACACAGTGAAGATCTATGATGAATTAGATATGACAGGTCTTAACCTACAGATACGCACACATACAGTACACATACAGTGCTCACTGGGATCTGTGATGGATGAGTTGTAATTCTAAAAATTTTGATATAGATCTTAAATGTTTTTAAGGGCATAAAATTATTATTTCTTTCAAGACAGTCAGTGAGAGGAGGTGAATAGAGGAGGGAGGGGAGGAGTCGCACTCAGAGGCTGAGTGAAGGATGAGAGAAGAAGAGAGAGAAAGAAGGAGAGGGAGAAGACAGGGAGGGATAAAGAATGATCTAACCTTTTACAATTTCCCAGCGGAGTTTCCCCTGTGACCTGCCCCAAGCACATACCTGTCACACACCTATCACACATAAAACCTGCCGCCCATAGGGCAACGCACACACACACACAAGTGCACACACACATATGACTTTGCCCTTCTCAAGAAGGCACACCGGGGAGCTGCCCACTATAACCACAGTGATCTGGTGTTTGCCACCGAGCAGCTTCACGCGGATAGTTGAGGGTTGCTTCACATAAGGACACTAAAATGCTAGCTGTCTTTGGAGGGTTAGGGGTCATTCACCTTCTCTTCTCATAATTTACCAGCTGGACTTGGGATTTAAACAAGACTTGTGGTCAAAATCTAATTTGCTGTAAAAAGACAAACAACAAAAACCCAACATGTATTTTTAATACAGTTGTATTGTACATGTGTTGTTACATAAATGTTATTTTTTATATGGGTAAAGTTGTATTTTACCGTATAATCAGGTGTGATTACATATAGTACAGTATATGCCATACATTGTGAATTAGCTCAGAAAAACCCACTGACTGGTTCTGTTATGTCTTGTCTGTGTTTTACAGGAACTACTGCCCCAGCCCTACTAAACTCTACATCCAATCAGCTTCTCCTACACTTTCAGAGTGACATCAGCGTGGTGGCAGCAGGCTTTCACCTTGAATACAAAAGTAAGTTAAAGCTTTCAACACAGATAGATAGAGAGATGATTGATAGATAGGAAAGAGTGGTGGGTTAAAAAGAGTATAGTGGCTGCAGTAAAACAACTAAGGAGTGAAAATTGGCTCCCTTCTCACCAGAAAGCACAAATGCTCCCAAACACGTAAATATACACATACAAACACACCATTGCAGCCAAACCTTCAACATCAAATAACAAGAGTCAGTGACCTGAACTGGTACTGCCTGAGAGAATACTCACACAGAGACCCACACTGGAGCACACACACAGACCATACACCTAGAGGGACATCAACAGAAACACGTAGACTCAGATACAAACATACACAAAATGCTTTTGCTTGTGTCATAATGCACATAACTCCTAAGGAAAGGCCGGCAAATACACAGATATGTAGATAGACAAAGGTATGGACATAGATATTAACATCATGCAATTACACACATACATACCTGTCAGGTCATAGTTGCGCTTTTTAGTCCTTTGTAGTTGTATTAGCTTAGAATCATTTCTAGATCAATGAACATGTCCCCTTTTGTGAGTTTGTGTGAGAGTTTTAGCGTCTCTCGGCGCGCTTTTCTGTGTGTGCGCATCTGTGTGTAGAGATGAGTTCACACTTTTGTGGCTCGATGGTCTGTATTTTTGTTGGCTCAGTGGGTCAAATGACATCACTGTGAATGAAAACCCACAAGAGTGGTCACTTTGAGGGACAGTTAATTCTATCTTTGTCTTTGCTTCAATGTGTTTGGGGCCCGATTTAGTGAATGTAAAACTTTTTTATACTAGAACAAAAAATATGTTGCTCATGTAGATCAGCCTTGATGATGATAATCTCTGCTCTTACCACCTTTTCAGAGAAAAACATGTTGTGAAGCAATAAAAGGAAGTGTCTGTAGAATTAACACTGAAATGCTGTAAATTGATGACATCAAAAACCTGTACATGGAAATACAAAGGAGCATTGTTTACTTTACAATAATATTTTGTAAATAAAATACTAAACCAAACATAACTGTTAATTTAAATGAAATAATATGTTAAAAAAAAACATTTGTAGAAATGACCTATTACTGTAGCTAAACACAGAAAAAACTTAATACTTTAATAATGAACAAAACATGTTAGTGTTATTATATATTATTATAATGTTATTTTAAACATTATTTGTAGATTTTGAGGGGAATTTATGGAAAAATTCAGTTAAACGACATGTGGCATGAAATGTCTTATAATCTAATAATATCTTATATTTATATATCTTATAATGAGGCTTTTGCAGTTAAATAATGTTGTTTGTTTGGTATGTTTCAATGGAATAGAATTCCATGTACAATAAATGACAACTAAGATCACGCGTCATGGTGGTGCAGTGGTTAGCACTGTCGCCTCACAGCAAGAGGCTTCTGGGTTCAAATCTTGCTGACACCCTTCTGTGTGGTACTCCAGGTACTCCAGCTTCCTCCCACAGATTACAACTTAGATTCATTGGTCAATGTAAATTGTCTGTGAGTGTGAATGTATGTCTCTGCTCTCTGTGATGGACTGGTGACCTGTCCAGGGTGTACTGCCTCTCAGCTAATGACAGCTGGGATTGACTCCAGAGGATAAGCAGTATGGTTTTTTGATGTAAATTGGTTTAATAACGTAATGGTGTTCTGCTAATTCAGCAGAAATCCAATGTTGAATATACTCGATTAAAATGTAATTTTATACAATTTTTAACTGTTTTTTTTTTTTTTTTTTTTTTTACAGTTTATTATGTAAAGATGGTTACAGTCTTGCCATACTTTTTACAGAATTATTCTGGCAACCACAGCTTCCGGGACTTTTTTTTACAGTGTAGCTTAAATAAGGATGATAAAATTCAGGGGGACTAAGACAGAGAGACAAACATAGATTTGCTTTCTATATTATATATTGTATATTATAAAGCATAATCATTTCTCCTCTTGGTGTTTCTGCCTTTGAGTGTCAATCAGTGTCTGCTATTATGTGGCAAAACCAGCACACTGTTTCATAGTGCTAGCCAGCAAGCTGGCCATTTGCTGTTATCATAGAAAGTCAGTCCAAGTACAGCATGCTGAGCATTGAAGTTTTTCCAAGACCACCTTCAAAAATTATATCACACAAACATAAGAGCTCTTACAGGTCTCAGATAGTAGTTTTGCTTATCTATAAATGAGTGCTAATCTGTAGCAGAATGTGTTCCAGGTTTGCCTGAAAGATTGTTTCAGGCAAACAGGAGGTCTTGCCACAATGTTTGCTTTTAACATGTCCCATTAATCACCAAGTTTTGCAAAGATTGGGCAACTTACCTCCTCAGAAGGTGATAATGATATAGACCAACATTATGATTTGATTGTAGCTGATTGTTGATTCTGATCCTCCTTATGTCATCTTTAGTGAAAACAGCTTATATTACCCCAAAAGACTAGCGGTACATTTAAACAATAGACTTTTGTCACTGGTTTTCATTTCATGGTCTTTAATTCATGATGAATTATCATGAACTCATATACCTGGAATACTGTAGCTGCTTCTGGCACGACACCGATTTTTCTCTGTGCTGTTTTCTGTGTAGCACCATGTTTGTTTTTACGTTTGATTTTACCAGCTGCCTAATTTAGCCACTCAAGCTTACCCAACATTTAGCTAGTGTGCTGTTGAAAGTTCACTATCTCAGTTTAGCAATGTGTCAGCTTGACTAACTGGACAAAATTAAAATAACCTGCTCGGGACACATAAATGAGTGTGGTGAAGATGTTTTCGTCGTTTTAAGCTGACTTAAGGACCATTCCCCTAAAGGGTACAGTGAGACATCCCTTCCCTTTGTCTGTCCACAAATAAATTGAAAAAGAAGTGTAGTATATCTAATCAGTTAGACATAAATGCTGACAGTGTCTAGTTGTAGTCTAGTGGCTCTAGTGAGGTGGTTTGTGATACTGTCAGCATTTTACAGAGCACCACTGCTGTCTTACAACCAGGGAAAAGAGAGGGCAGTTTGCTAGTGCAGAGAGAGAGAGAGATGGTCAGCCAAATGGAATAGTTTCATTGATCAGTTGTCATGACAGCCTGCTGATGCTCTGCCTAATAATACACTGTGTGTGCATGCATGCGTGTCTCCAAGTTACGGTCTCATGCAGCTTTTTTACTTATGCTCCATCTAAAAAAAAAAAAAAAAACGTCCCCCTCACCCTCCTCTCCCCATGCTAGCACAAACTCATACAACAGTCAATCCTGCACACACGCTCACAAATGGCATACACAGGTGCTCGGCCACCTGGAAATGTGTGTGTGTTTGTAAGCTCAGTGGGATCACGTCGTTTTGCTGGTAGGAAGGTAGATAATGAACCAACAGGACCAGACACACAAGCAAATACACACACACACACACACACACACACACACAAACACACACACAGACACACAAACATTCATTCCTCTCTCTCCCCTTCTTTCACTCCCTGTCCCTCTTCCACCCCTGTGTTGCCATGGTAACCGCTCTAGGGCAGTCTCCTGCGGAAGTTTCCAAGTGAAACACACAAGCAGTCACAAACACACACATACACATACACACACACACACACACACCCACCCACACACACACACACACACACACACACACACGAACAGACAAATACACCCGTACTGATGCTATTTGATAAAGGGCTCGCTGCTGTCAAACTTATTAAGGATGTGTTTAACCTTTATTGTTCAGGGAATACTCAACCAAAGTCATTATATTACCTTCACAATTTCTTAAGCATATTTCAAAGAATGCTGTCACCACTGACGAAGTACAAGCTTTTTTCTTGTACTACCTGTCAATTCATTAAACATTTGGAGAATTTATACATCCATCTGGCACATTAGGTCGCCATTATATGAATGTAATTTACATATAGGTTTTGAAAAATATAAATTTATGTAGAGACAGTCTTATCCAATGGGATGCAAAGAACTGCTAGTGTTAAAGTCAAGAGAAAGGTCATGTATAAGTGAAGGACGAAGACAGGAAAAGCAAAGGTGAAGCTTTTCTTGAAAACGAAATCCCTGATTACATGTCAGTGTGTGATAACATCGAGGTAGAGGATGACTCTGCAGTCTCCATTGTAGTGGGATGTCTTGTGCTGCAAACAGGAGAAGATTTAGTTGCCACTGTTGTGAACAACCAATAACGTGAGTTTAGTTGGTGATAGTGATTTTGATTATAACAGTCAAGACAGAAATGTGATTATAATTATCTAAAACTTTAGAAGCAACTTTCTTGTCTGTTTATGGTTGATATCTGGCTCATTTGTCCAAAGAACATGACTTGAGCCAGAGGCAAAGCATGCACATTAATGTATACATACGAAAAATGTAACAATGAAATTAGTAATGACACTGTTTTTCTTTTTTTCTTTTTAGCCGTTGGTCTTACCACCTGTCCAGAGCCGATGATGCCACCAAATGGCATTAAAGCAGGAGATAGATACATGGTCAATGAGGTAGTGGCCTTCACCTGTGAACCTGGATACACATTACAGGTAAAAACAAGCACACTGACCAACAAACAAATGCAATAATATATATGCACAAATATGTACACACTGTATTGAAGCAATGGCCTCTGTTTGTCTGGTATTAAATCTGCAGTGTTTTAATGAGAAGCAGACTAAATGGTGCAAAGCAAAATTTGTTTACAGACACAAACAATTAGCAAGCTTGCATTTAAATCTAATCTCTGCATTGGCTGCGTCTTTACTTTGATTAAACATACACCACATTATTGTCTCTGATGAAAAATAAATTAACAATCTTAGAATCTTTGAAATGCTGTCCAACAAAAATCCAAAGAGATTATTTGTCCCCTTTTTTCTTTTACTTGACTATGTTTCTTGAATCTAATCCACATTATTATCATTTTTAGGGTCACTCTCACATTTCCTGCATGCCTGGGACTGTGCGTCGATGGAACTACCCACCTCCTCTTTGCATAGGTAACACACACACACACACACACACACACACACACACACACACAGACACACACACACACACACTGCTTTGCTGGCAAGATTGTGTGCATGAATGATCAATGCAATGGGGGAAAAATGTACTGCAGGTGTCAACACACATTGAACACGAAGGTTTGTGCAACAAAGTGACAGAAGCCCTCTAGACAATGAGGGATGCAAGAGATGCACAGGTTTATGGTCACATGAGGACAGGATGCTTTAGAAAACCACTATTTGATGTATTTGTATTACTTATTTAGCATTTTTAGGGCAATTTAAAAATTAAATAATCTAAGTTACTGATTGCATATCAAACTTTGGAAATCTTTGGTGGCACATTTTGCTAAATTGGATTGGAGTTTTGAAATTTCAGATTCAAGTCAGTAAAGCATAATTTCTTTGAGACTTTGAGACTAAGTGTGACACTGTCACTGTTGAAACAGTCTCATGATATAATACAGAGGACACCATATTCACTCATAGGAACATAGTATACAAATATTGATAATTCATCATATGAGAGAATAAAAATTGTTAGATGAAGAAGTACCTTAACAATGACTTATGTGCTATTTTTAATTTTATTGGCTTGAAATCTGATTTTTGGAAGTAAGCAACTTCTTGACTGTCAGTGATCCATAAAATCAATATGCCTGCTGGGTACAAAAAGAATGTTGTAGGCTACCGTGTACTGAGAGCCAAGGCATCCCAACTTCTGTAGCCTTTATTACATTGATGTTTGTGTTTAGAATAATTCAGGCCTAAACTTGTAGCAGTTTAGGAAAGCCAAATCAATTTAATCTCAACCTTGACATGTCATTATATTAAAAGTTATACTTAGATAAACATTAAAAGGTGTTCAAACCCCTTCTTGTTGCTACTTGCAGCAGTGTTTTAGTTTTTCACCATTTTTGGCTTTTTTGCTGTGGTAACCTTACTTCTGTTGAAGCAAAGAGGGCAAAGTGATGATCTCTGTTGTCCATTGCTTGTGTGTTGCCTGTTTTAACAATGTGTTTGCTGTGCCTGTGTTTTCAGCTCGTTGTGGCGGGGTGTTGTCTGAGATGAGTGGTGTCATCCTTAGTCCTGGTTTCCCTGGGAACTACCCCGGCAACCTGGACTGCACCTGGCAAATCACCCTGCCAACTGGATACGGTAAGCATTATGGGATGCAGGAGAATTCCTGTGTCACTCTCAGTCCATCTGTCGGTGAATTTGGGAAACACAGACCTTCTTTTTTAGCACACAATCTGCAGCAGTAACACATGGTTTATTGAAAGCTTTGCCACATGTTTAATTGGAGGTTAACACATGGTGTGTGCTGTTTAATGACTACAGTAACTGATGTTTTGAACTTGATACTGTTTGTGTGCATGGTTTACATGCTCATGTGTGTTGTAAGGGTCCTTTTAATCACTTTCTCAGACAACTGCTTTGTACAGTATCTTTACTGCAAGTTATCAGTATATAAAAATAGCAACATAAAAGAACCGAATAAAGTACCATAAACAAAACAGATGGAAGTATGGAATAATATAAACTTATTGCCCTTGGTCTTTATGCATATTAGTCTCTAAATACATAAATATTGAATTGCACACACTGAGTAATAAAATGTAATCTATTTATGTATAATTCTCAGATGCAATAAAATAAAATAGGCCAGTAATATGCCATGAAATTAAAAATATGTTTACAGTTCCTCTTGAGTATAAAAACTCATACGCTCATAGTATAATTGTCGTATACTGTCAGTATGTATTGTATGTAGTCGGTCTTTTGATTATGCATTTGTATTCCAGGAGGCCACATTCAGTTCCAAAACTTTTCTTCCGAAGACAACCATGACTTCCTGGAGGTCAGGGCGGGACCACAGCACAGCTCTGCACTTATTGGACAGTTTACTGGCTCACAGATCCCACCCCCTCTGCTAAGTACTACCCACCTGACAATTATTCACTTCTACAGCGACCACTCGGAGAACAGGCCAGGGTTCAAGCTAACTTATCAGGGTGAGTTCACCTGTGATTTTGACTGATCATGATAAAAGACACAAAAGTACACAAAATTAAGAAGGAGGCACTTTTATTTCAGGTAAAAGTTGCCTTAATTTGAATACACACCTGTATACAAATTGAACCAACTATTTAGTTTCTCTGAACTTGGGGTAGGGATCACAAGATGGAATGATTTAGAAAAAATGAACCTATTGGACAAATTATAAAGCCTTCTCAACACCAAGAAATGAAGGGCATGATGAAAAATCATATTGAGGTTTTGAGCTTTGATCCATAGATATTCATACTAAAGATTTTAAAAACCTTATGTCTTTTCTCTCATCATTGGATTGTTACTAAGCTCCTGTGAGAGACTGGCATCTTGTCCAGCTGGCCTTTCTTACAGCCCTAAGTGCTTTACATCAAAGACACAAGAGATACACTGTGGGTCTGTATGCCAGCATAATTATAACAAGGCTTTCTAACTTACACATAGGCTAACCCACATTCACATGCACTTAATTATTTTCCCCTTTTCTCCCAATTTGCAATGGCCAAGTCCCCTAACACTGCAGTCCTTGTCATCACTTACTCCCACTGTTGGTGTGGACTGTGGAGAGGGAGTGGATATGTGTCCTCTGAGATAAATGTAGTCACACCAGATGCTTTTCACCTGACAGCAAAGATTGTCACCGGGAGGGTGCAAAACACACAGAGGTTTATGCTATTAATCCCCACTTGTGCTGATTGTGTTGAATGAACACAGTTGGCAGCGGTCCAGCCTGGGTCTGTGCTTCTACGTCTGCACTGCCTGAGCAATACAAGTGGAGGTTTTCTAGTGGCCTGGAAATTTTAGTGTACCATTGGCCATAATAGTTGGGTGCACATCCATTTTAGTAGGATAGGTGCTGGATAATATAAATAAATTAAATTAAATCAGTGTGAATATTATACGCACTGCTATGTCAACACGAATGTTGCTAATAAAACTGACTGATTCTAGTTTTATGTTTGAGCTCTGAGTTTGTAGTGCATGCACTGCACTTTTCAAGACAAAGATGATAAATGTTGTTCCTGGAATCTTTAGCTTCACAGCCTCAAGTGCTCCCAACAGCACTGGGCCTGCGTTTTATACACTCTCTCTAGGCACTCTTTCAGCCCTTTGGTTTTCTACATCCTCTTATATTTATTCCCCTTGATGTTGCTTCCACATGGGACCCCTACATCTGTCACCATTTACATATTAATTCTTGATTTCCACAATGACCAGCTTATTTTATCAATATTTTTTATGCTTGGATCTAAAAAGTCCCAGCAGATCTTAGTTCTGCCATTCTCAAGTATCCTTTGTGGAATTTCCCATCTTGACTTGGGATGATTGAGCAGCAGCAGCACAGGTGTTCCTTTATACTTCCTGCGCCGTTATGCTGTACGCTGTGCCCTCCAATGTGTCTTAGACTGGGCTGTCTCTGGGACCTAATTGTAGGCTTTCCTCCAATCTAGTGCTGTTTGCACTGACCCTGTCTAGAGTGCTTTCTCTTGTGCTGTGAGGTGCTGTCCTTCATTCTAGCATTTTTCTAGCTGCTTGTTTCCCAAAGTCAACCACCTGTGCTATTTCTCAAAGGCACATCTGATGAAGGCGTTGGTTTGCCATGACACTCATGCAGAGTGAGATGTGCCCTAAATAGTCTTGTGATGTTGACATATCCTTAAGCAAGAGCTGACATGCCATATGCCAGATAACTGTGTAGGAGGAGATTGATGAAATCAGTACTAGCACTGTTGCTGCACTTACTATTGGTGGCCTTTATGGGTCATAGATTTAGTAGATCGGCTGTAGATGGGAAATGGTTTTAATACAACCCTAACCCTAATCAAAATGGCCGTTGCAGTGGAAAAAATACATCGGTCTGTGTTCAACTGTATGTTCATCGGTCTAGTTAACCAAAGCTTATTTTTATTTATGAATTTCTCTAGGCTGTTAAAATTATGTAAATCTGAAATTAGGAGTATTTCTACAATGTCAGTCATTTCTTTTCATCACTCTCTTTAGCCTATCAACTTCAAAACTGCCAGGATCCATTTCCTTTCCCCAATGGCGACATCATCAACACTGACTACAGCGCTGGCCAATCAATAACTTTTCAGTGCTACCCTGGTTATGTTTTGATTGGACACCCAGTTCTGACATGCCTGCACGGGACCAACCGGAAGTGGAACCACCCGTTTCCACGTTGTGAGGGTAAGAGCAATCAATGACTGTTTGATATCCATATTTTAAACATGTTCTAATATCTGAGGCACTATTAACTCTATAACCTGAACCTTGTAGGGATAGTATGGTAGAAAAACTGACAAATTTGCAAATAGATAATTCAATAACTTTCTGCATTAACAGCTCCTTGCGGCTATAATGTCACGGCTGACAACGGGACGATCTATTCACCTCAGTATCCCAATGAATACCCCAACTCCCAAGACTGTAGCTGGCTCATCTCTGTTCCTCATGGACATGGAGTTTATATCAACTTTACCTTATTGCAGACGGAGCCTGTCACTGATTACATCGCTGTCTGGTAAGTCTGCACACTCACTATTGAATGTGCATGCACACACACACACACACTAACACATGCACACACACACAAACTGTAGCGTATACACTAATATTGTACACACAAATGTATAGGCTTATTTTCAATGTTGCCCTTTATCCTGTGAGTGATTGCATCATTGACAGGTAAATCTTGAGTGTACTTAAACCTCCTTTCCTCTCTGCACACTAATAAGAAGATAGTAAAGTTTGTATCAACTTTTGCCTCTATTTTTTATTAAACTCTTTCTTTCCCTCTCTCTCTCACATACACACTCTCACACCTATATTTTTTGGGCGTATTATGCAATCTTATCCCTGATATTGATTGCATTTTTATTCATTACATTTTTTACTCAATACAAACACTGTCTCTTGCCTATACAAAGAATTAGTTGTTTATCTATTTATCATACAGGGAGATCCACACATACGCATATGGATCTGTTCAAGACATGGTTGATACACAGGGATCACAACTCCACAGACTCCTAATATATACACACATATACGCTCTATGCTATGCATACACTGACTCTCCTGCAGCAATAATGGGATTCAGTGTGGAGGTAAGATTGTTATACAGGGAGTGTGAGAGTAATGCATTTACAATGGGACCACTGACCAATTCAATCTATCTCAGTACCATGGCCATGGCAGACCCGGAGAGAGCTTGGGAACTCTGGTAGTAATGATGAGATTCAGTCGGGAGTGGGAAATGTAATGAAAGGAGCTGGGTTCACAAATCCAACGGGACTTGGCTGGATCTGACAAGTTTGGGTCAGCTCAAGAAATTTTGTACTTAATGGTTTCAGTTTGCACCATATTTCCTTTTAAACATTATATTAAGACGTGGATTTATTAGTGACAAAAAAAAAGTATTATTTGGGCTTTGTCATCATTTGGTGTAGATTTGGTTTAGGAAAGGATTATTGAGTGTTCAAGTAAGGTCAGGCTTCAGTTTTCAAGCTCAAGAGTCAAGCTCTAAGGAGCATGCAGTTGAAATGCATACAGTAGGAAAGTAATACATTCATAGTCAGTGACTACTTGCCAGCTACCAGAGCGGTGGATGTAGCTACGGAGAGGCACAATATCGAGTTATCTCGCAGTAGCAAATGGATTTTGGTCATTCGTGTGTTTTTGGCACAGTCCATGGGGAACCAAATTATAAAATCACATTCATAGAGGGTAGCAAAAGTGTGAGTTTAGAGCACACATGATGGACTGTTGCGCTGCTCAATCCTACAGCCATGTAAATGGAAGGGCACTGATATCAGGGGGGGCAAATAATTAAATCCAAAGAATGGACTGTAACTGCTGATAGCACCATGAATTGTGCATCATTAGCTATCGCTATCTGCCCTGTCCCATAGTATGACTCACAAAAGATAGTGTGCTAATGATATAGTGGTGCAAACATGCCAATAAGGTTTTGCAGTTTTCAGGAGTTTCAGGACTCCCCTTTTTTCGGATGGATGACATCCTTTGTGGCTGTTTTGTCTATTTATCTCCTTTGCACAGGTTTAGCCGCAAAAGTCACACAATCCTTTCTGTGAATTTGTCCCTGAACGTTTTATTGGCATTAATAAACAGTCTCTAATAGAATATATTTTATGTCACCATATACGGCTGTAAATGTGTACTATACACCTTAGTGATTTCAGCACAGGTGTTTTTCTTTTTACAGAGATGCACTCACTGCTCATCTGTGCTTCAGTAGACCCTCTATCATATCTTATATCCTTGTTGTGTGAGGCAGTGTTGTCTTTGGGTCCTTCTGACTTTCCTTGAATGTGCTTTCATGTGGAAGGTTGGAGCAATATAAGAGGTGCAGTGGGTTAACAGTGAATGAATGGCAGCATAATGACAACAGGCACTCTGGAACTTTTTTTAATGATTGATTTTGTATTTGAAATACTTTTAATTATGTGCATCAGCGGCGAACTGTTAATAAAACAGGATAACTGACATTATCTAATTGAACTCATAAGAGCATAATATTGGGGCCACTGCTTTGTCATAAATTGGGCTGTTTGGATTTTTTGATACAAGTATGTAGAACAGGGGTGTCAAACTCATTTTCACTGCGGGCCACATCAGAATTATGTTTTTTCTCAAAGGGCCAGTTGTAATTGTAAGACTGTATAAATGTAACTACTCCTTAACATATTGTTAAATAACTCTCTCTGCATTTGATTATTATATATTCAAGGTTACAAGTATTGTACAAAATGCGTCAGACATCCCGACCTGCAAAAACTCGGTTCGGTTGTCAGGGAACCGCTATCAATATGTGGGAGACTCCCGGAACTTCTGGGAGAGTTGGGATGTCTGATGTGTAAACCCATTGCTGTGTTATTACAACACAAATCCCTTTCATTTAAAGCAGCATAGACTTTTATTTCAAGACATTCAAGCCATTTATGCTGTTGCTGTTGCCTTGAGTTTGACACGTGATGTAGAAGTTGGGAGGAGACACAATGCGTCCTTTGTGAGCTCCTGGGTTGATAAGAAATTGATTAGAAGCATCATTTTAATAATTTCTATAAATGAGTCATATTGGGTTTAAACAAGCTGACCACATCAAGCCAATTATTAATTACAATAAATCCCATGGTAGAAAGCTATTGGTCAAGGACTTAACTTATCACGTGGTTACTGTACATATAAAAGGTGTGTTCTGTGTATTATGCTGTAAATACAATCGTTGAACATAATATGAACAATGACTTTTAGTGTTCATAGAGGATTGCTTTAGTTTCAGGCTAAGACTTACATCTCTATAGTGCTATCAGTAAGCACACACTCATACAGTCAAACAAATCAATGAATTAGTTTTTATGATCAGAGGAGGCCACAGCGCTGCTGTTCAGGGTTATGCTGACTTCTTCCTTCACAAGCCTCCCCCTGTTCTGGTTTCATGTCTTCTGCCTTGTGCATTACTATGTCCTGTACATTCCATATCTCACAGATGTGCGTCTGCTTGTTTCTGCCCTGTATGCCCCTGAGGTTTACGTGACGGCAGCTGCATCCAGATGTCAGGGAATGTAGCCAAACTGTCTCTTTGGTCTGCCACCAGTTGTGTTTGGCTTGTTGCCTGTTATCAATGAACCATTGCTTTCAGTGGCCGATGGATCTAACACCAAAGCAAGTAGCTCATGTTGTACATACACTCATCATAGAGTCCAGTCAATCTGACAAAATCAAATACAGTATATCTTCTTAAAAAAATATTTTAACAATGTTGACAGTATTTTTATGTGCTATTGGTGCTGTCATACATTTAAGTTCAACAAAAAATGTACTACAGCAGTTGCAAAGCTCAACAACTATGAAGCCTTTCAAGAGATAAAATTAAAGATACCACAATATGTTAATATTTGATATATATTTTTAAATATTATATTTAAAAATAACATTCTCTTATCATTATATTGCGGTCATATCAATGTGCTGTCTAAATATGTTTTTGTGGTGGATTTGCTGTTCTTTTAAACTAATGTGGCACTGATTTTACTTCAAGGGAAAGAAAAACTAACTACATTACATTAACTCTGTTAATCCTATTCCTACCCAATTCTCAACTGCATTGATTGTGTAAATCAGCCATAATAGAAAGACAAAGTGGAGGGTTTTTTTTAATCTTCATTTCCAGAGGTAAGGCTTTTGTAAAACATGTGGGAGACTATCCCGTTCTCTTCCTGGTGATGTTGTTTCAGCTGGTGTTGAGATTTACAGCAGCAGCTTTTTTGTTCACATGCTACCGTCGTATGGCTTGAAGGCACTGACATCATTAAATGGTTTTTAATAGGAGTGTATTCTCACTTGTATGAGGGAAAGGTCAGTAACCAACTCAAACTAAGCCCAGATTAAATAAATACTGTTGTAGTATTTCTTGACTTTTCAGAAATAAGTATGAATTATGAATAAAGCCTCCAAGTGCATGTTTTATTAAATCAAGTTGTAGGGTTTGTTGTTTTTTTGGGGGAGTTATAAGTGTGTGTGTGTGTGTGTGTGTGTGTGTGTGTGTGTGTGTGTGTGTGTGTGTGTGTGTGTGTGTGTGTGTGTGTGTGTGTGTGTGTGTGTGTGTGTGTGTGTGTGTGTGTGTGTGTGTGTGTGTGTGTGTGTGTGTGTGTGTGTTGGGGGGTTGCTGCTGGGTTTGTGTATTTTTCAGGCAGTAAAAGTAGAGCCACATAATTCTTAAATCTCGGTTTTGATTTAAATGACCCAAATAGCACATTCTGATTCACTAAATGAGCTCCAACACCTTCAGAAGACCTTGAATTATTGAGGAGCCAAGAGATCCCAAGCACTCTTCATGAATTAAAATTTTAAAACCCTTGTTTAATCCAGTGGCATGTTCATTAAAAACCTAAAACTGGGCATTTAGGAACTTTTGAAAATGTAACCTTTCAACAACATTCAATATTTAATGAGTGAAGTTAAGCCTTTAATCCAAGGGCTTTGTTCAATGAACTTGTTTGAAATGGGTGAAAAAAGCAAAGAAAGGAAGAAAAAGATTTTTTTGCTACCCCTTCATTGAAAAAACATGTGAACTTAATAAAATGTATGGAGCCTGTAAAGGGACATGGTAAAAAGAAAAAGAAAAAACTTTGGTTTCTCGTGCTCACCAGAAATATTTCTGGTAAGCACGAGATACTTTTTAGTGAGCACGAGATACTTTCTGGTGATTTTGGTTTGGTGGCAGCATAATTAAGGGTAGTTGTGCCTCCTGTGCTTAAGCCTCAACGCTGCTCAAAGAATGGCAGCAGAAGTGGATTTATTCTCTTTCCTCCAAACACTAAATATACCTGAAAGTGTCATCAACAAACTAAAAGATGATAAGGTGAAGATAAATGTTAACTTAAGTCACATAAAGTAAGCAATACATGTATAACCTAATGTCCTAATTCTCCTTGCATTTTGTGTACATCCACCTATATCCACAGAGCTGGCCAGATGTTTGTAACTGTTCATGAATGAAATTAACTACGCAATCCAAGGTGATGTATCCCTTGCGCCGAAACAGACTACAAGACTTCAAAGACCTACAAGACCATTAGGAGATTAAAAAAAACAGGCTCTGAATGTTCTGGACTTTTTGGGGGGGGAAGCCTGTTGCATTGTTCAGGGACAGGTGCGAATGGTCTTGAATATGAACCTGTAAGTGCTCTGGGGAGATGCATGTGTTCCTTTCATAAATGATCCTGAGCTATTTTTCTGAGGGTTTGCCCAAGTAGCACCTTGTAGCATTAGGAGACAGAAAAACAGGCTCTGAATGTTCTGGACTTTTTTGTGGATTGCATTGTTCAAGGACAGGTGCGAATGGTCTTGAATGTGAAACCCTTAGTACTACATTAGAATCATTATACAGGACAGTAGCTAAGTTAGTCTAGTCATTGTTGGAATATGTACTTGCTTAAAAAAATCTTTTTAACTATTAAGTCAAATGTGATAAGATTAAAGCTTTCTAAGTGGAGATATTATTCACCACGTGGACCTGGGATGTCCCTTGTCATGAATGTGAGTGTTTGGCTTTCATTGTAAAGCAAAGCAGAAGATCATTACACCATACATCATACAGAGTGCCTTCTAACTTTCTGCCACTTTAATGCTTTCTCTCTCTCTCCAACTGTGAATTTTGATTTTGTAGATGTATTTTGTCATCCTTGTTGCATGTGTTTACTCCAAATTTGTCTTTATTTAGGGATGGACCTGATGCATCCAGTCCTCAGCTAGGAGTCTTCAGTGGAAACACTGCCTTAGAGTCGGCCTACAGTACCAGCCCAAAGGTCCTGATTCGCTTTCACTCTGACTTTTCAACCGGAGGGTTCTTCATACTCAACTTCCATGGTACAGATACACATTGACATACATATTTATACTACCTGCAGTACTGTGTTTGCATTCTCATATTTATGTATATGGCATTGACATTGAGACACGGTTACAGATATCAGTGCAGACAAGTATACCAAGGACCAAGGTTTTTAGTGCCAAAGAATATCAAAATGATATCCTCAATACATAATAGATCTTTTTAGGAATTGATATAGTCTTGTATGAGTTTTGGTAGTGCCTTTCAGTATATACTTCTAGCATCACCTATGTGTGGGCATGACCATTGATGTCCATAACTAGTGAATGAGTATAACAAGACAAGGTCAGGCTGTATATGGAGAGAGTTGTTTTTTCTCTATGAATGCAACCACATTTCTTCTTTCATTATTTTTCTTTGCTTTATCCATTACTGCACTTCTTTTGTGTAAGTCCATCTCTCATGTTGTTTCCAGGATGTTTCTATCTTAACAAGAAACATTTTCTTAGGAATCAATAGTAGTGTGTGTATTCTGATGTGTAGGTTTTGTTGCAGGGGCTGTAAGTTCACAAAGGATGCAATGTCCCGTGCTAAGGATGTGTATTGTGCTTTTTCCAACCTCAAACTGTCTTTGCCTGTGTTTATTTAAAAATGAAGGATATTATTGAAATGCCACCAGACTTTCTCTATTTCTAAAGATCAAAATATGTTTTCGTTCATGGAGAAGTGAATCACCATTTATAAAGAGATCATCTACACTTGAAAACATCTGTTTACTCATTTTTTCACTTATTTCTTTCTCAATGCCAAAGTATCATTTAAGTGACTGAGAAAGAGTACAGAGTTTGGCACTGTTGCTTGAAAATGAATTAAGTGTGTGTTCCTCTTAACCCACAAGGCCATCCTGACTTTTTTTTTTGGCGGGGGGCCTCCAGGAGAATACACACTATCCAATCTTCTACATTATTGACCCTCCAGGGCATGAATATGTTCATCAAACTTATACATACTACTTATACATACTACATTCATAATGCACTATTCATACTAGATCATAATAACATGCAAATATAAGTGCAAGGTCCCATTTGAATTTGTAAAAGACATGAACAAACTGAGGTTCGTTAAACAACCTTACAGAACAATAAGTGGCAGCAAGGAACATTAAGACACACAAAGAAACCTTATTTCAAAGTCACACCATACTGCAAGCATGACTATCCCATAGAGATAAAAGATAAAGATGATAAAGTGCACCCACTGTCCTATACTCTACATGGATGCTCATTCTAACAAGCCAAATATGCTGCTTTAAAAAAAAAAGAAAGATGGCAATAAACACCAGTGCAGTGAAATAATAAGGGGAAGCAACATCTTTGTTCTCTGGTTTGCATTTGTTTGGTTCACAAACACTGATTTAACTATAAAAAAACAAAAAAAAAACAAATGTAATTTTGGTGATTTGTTGTAATATCACCCTAACAAAAGCCTCCTTTCTTATTACAAATATGCAAATACATCATTGCTGTAGATGTCATTGTATTGTTTACAATTGAAATGTAGGGAACCTTATTAAGATTTTTTGCACTTCTCTCCAGCGTACCGTCTGAAGAAATGCCCTCCTCCTCCTGTTGTGGATAATGGCGAGATAATCTATGAAGACGAAGACTTTCAAATAGGTAATAATCCTGATTCATTCATTCATAACATTCATAACACAAATAAACATTAGGCGACAAGAGTCAAGGTACACTGCACTTCACTGGTAATAGATTTACCAAAAGTATGTGTGGATTAAAAGAAACAACAACAAACCCCCCCCCCCAGAGTAATAGAATATCTTTAAGAAAGTTGTACATCTGAACTCTCTGGGAAGAAATTGACTAATTTAGAAAAAAAAAACCACAACCCAAAACTTTATTAGCCTCTCAAAAATTAGGCAGCATTTTCAGCTTCACTTGATTTGTTGCACCTTCAAATGAAAAATAACTTGTCTGACATGACTGAGAAACTATCTGATCAAGCTCGCAGGAGGTCATTATTCTGCTGATTGTAAATGACTCTGCTAATAGGCCACATTCCCTTGCAAATGTAATGCAATCTAAATATAGCATTGCTTTATTAGTGAAGCTGAACCACTTGATCTTAGCGTTACCCATTGAGTATGCATGTAATGCTTGAGAATATGGCCAGTTGCTTGTTAAAATGTTGGTTAAAAAAATATACAGTATAATTTATTTTATCTTTTTTTTTTTACATTTAACATGTAGATACTCCTTAAGGTCTCTAAAAATACAAGACATTTACTTGTTAACACAGAGATACATTACCAATTCTGTTCATTTATCTGTGATAAGCTGCATTAACTCTGTTGATTTACTGCACTTCCCAGTGGACAACTACAGACCTTAAAGCAGAATGAACCCAAAGTAAACTTCGACTTTGCTGTGATTTAATTGAAATAAATGGATCAAAAAGATGCTGAAATAACTACATAATGATGCCAATTTGATGTTTTCTTCCACGGCTCCAGATTAGAGCAGAATTGGGTGTGAATCGTGTAGTTGTTTGGTATGTGTTTATTGCTCCAGAAATCCTTGAGTCCAGACCCATGATACATGCACATTTGTTGCTCAAGTCGAATATTTTCAACTTGCATGAATACACAAATAATGTGAAGTTTGTGTACTCACATCACACATTTTGTGTATTTGTCTATTTGCATCTTTACATTGGCTTTGTATGTATCCATTTGTGAACACACCATTAGGTTTGATGACCTTTTAGATCAAAGGGGCTGAATCCAATAACCCCACCAATGGCATGGAGAGCATAGTCTCTTCTGGCAAACTATATGTAATATTAAAGTAATAGTCATTTCCTTAACATTTTAACTTTTATATTCAGCAAAGTCAGTTGGGTTTTGAATATTTTTTACTTATTAATTTTAAACAAATTAAACTACAGTTACAACTGTAATATAATACTACTCTTGAGTGTTGATTCATTGGTGATGTTCCACGTGAGAGTTCGAACCAAAGTCAGTGAGTTTGGGTTAATCATACATACAAATCTCAGAAGCCCTGAGAATGCTGGAGTGAATGTACTGTGGATTTTACACTCACAAAACCTGGCAGTATGGAGTACCTCAGAGACAGCACTGGCTTTGTTGTCAGTCAGTGTAATAGCCAATTATACAAAATTTGAACAAGCTCAAGGTTGAATGTTCTTGTTTGTTCAGTTCAACTATTTTAAACTTACAGACACCCCATGCTGAGGACGTCCATATTGCACATCTCCTAGGCAAACTCTGAGTCAATAAGTCTACATCTCACTGACAGGTGGTAGATCACCTGTCAGTGAGATGCAATGCATGCTTCAAACTTTGCCTTTGGCTCTCAAAATAGAACAACATATCTTTTTAAGAGCTCTCTAATTACAAAATAAACATCTTATAGAATAGCTTTAGATTTTTGTAAGCATCTTTTAACAACAGACTGAGGACTGTGGATTTTTGTGCCTTCATCTTATGTATTGTATATAATGGTGTGGGAGTATTGAAACATTCTCAACATGTCCTTTTATATGATGTGGTTTGGTGTTCTTGACTTGTACAATGATGAAGACTGAACTGCGCAGAAATGTGTGTGACAGTAAATATTTGGTATTGATTTAATAGATGTTTTATCATGTTCCATGTGTTAGGTGATATTGTGAAGTATCGCTGTTTACCTGGATACACACTGGTCGGAAAGGCAGAGCTTATGTGTAAACTCAACTCCCATTTGCTCTTTGAATCCCCGCCTCCATCATGTCAAGGTAAGGCAACTCAGTGTATTTGTGTTTCAATGTAAAAATTTGATATATGAGCCTGTGTCTAGAAAATGTTTATCCAATGCTTTAACAAAATGGTAACCTCAGGTATCCTATTTAAATATTTCCCTCGAACAAATCTGAATACATTTATTCTCACAACTCATTTTGCTGAGACACCCAAATGAAGGTCTAGCAGCAGCAGCAGCAGCAGTAGCAGCTGCAGCTAGTGCTCCATTTGTATGTCCACAGAGGATGTGTTCAGGCACAGTGTTAAGTGTAGGGCAGCAGCATTTTGGCAGTGCTCAGAGCTCAACACACAATCACTGTAGTTATACATGTAAAACAAAGGAAAAAAGACCTGTAAGTGTAAAAAATATGCTTCAGGTTGCACTTACATATATATATATATATATATACTCCACTGTATCCACATACTATATATGTTTTGAGCGAAGAGTCCAACACTTTTTTAATATTTACTGTTTTATCTATTTACTTTTACACAGCTCAGTCTTGTTAGTACTGTGTGATTCTTGCTCTTTCAGAATATTTCTCAGGAGGTTTGTCATTTGTCATTTTGGTAAATGTAGAAAATGACTGAACTGGAGTAGATTTAGGGAGATACGGTTTTAAAAAACCTCTTCTCTAAATAATTGGAAAACTATAAAATGTTAAATTTCAAAGTTTAAAAACATACAGCATACAGTTATTTTACCTTACTGGTACTGACACTGTCATTCACTGTCCAACAGTCTTAATGTTGTGTGTTGAAGTTAGATAAAAACCTAACATAAAACATATTCAACATTGTCATTTCTGCTGAATGATCTAATCTAATTCAACAGTTACTGACATTTTCTTACTTTCTTTGACTTCTTTCTTTTTATTTGTGAGAGGCTCGTGTTTTTTTGCCTCAGTAAAGAAGCCTTCTCAATTAGCAGGATTAATACATCATCATTAGGAAGCATTGGTAGCAGTTTGTGGTATTTCTGTGAGACAATCAACCCAATTGCTAGAATAAAACCTTGGCATTGTATGTTTCTGTAAACTATGGATACACTGAATCTCTGTTTCTATTAGGCCTGCACGATATCAGCAAAATGTGCGATGTGCGATCACACTGTTCAATATTGCGATGACGATATGACTTGCGATAAATAAGAAAATATTTAAAGTTTGCATACAGTTCCTGTCTCTTTCAGATTTTCAGCTTTAAAAGATTCCCTGCTTTTAGGTACTCTAAAACACTGAATAGCTGATTGTAATTACCGCAAATTCCGGACTACAGAGCGCACCTGATTAAAAGCCGCATGCTCTAATTTTAGAAAGAAAATCAATTTTGTACTTGTACAAGCCGCGCCGGATTTTAAGCCTCAGGTGTCCCACGTTGTAATATGAGATATTAGCTATGGTTGGTCTGGCGATGCCTGACAGCCATCACGCATTTATTGTGTATTATTTTATCATTATTAAGGCAAAAGAACTCAATTTATGTCCATGGACATTGTAATGAATAGGATATATGCTTAATATTAGTTTGCATACAGCGTGCTGCATGGACTTCAATACATCTGCTGCACCGCTGCTATCACAATTATCAAATGCTAAGTTTCTACAGTCTGTGACTGTGACCCTCATAAAAGTAATATTTTACAAATCTGCATTATATAAACTAACGAAATTCGTTAAAGTAAGTAATTTGGCGACTTCTAAGTCATTAAACTAAGTCTTACTTTTACTGGAGTAATCTACCTCGTTGGCACCTGTCATTGTACGTCTTGCTTTGAATTAAAACTTACCTACTGAGCGAACTCTCCCGTTCTCTCCTATGAACGAGTCGGACGACAACGTGTATCAACCATGAAGCAAAGTGAAAAAATAATAAAGTACGTAACAGCCGCATCATATGATTTTCTTCGAGTATTTTCCATGTTGATGAGAGTCAGTACAAATGACTGATTTACAATAATAAAGCGTGCTTGATTTATCACACAATTTCATTGGACCTCTGTGAACTACTCATCAATTTTATTGGTCTACTGTTACAAGGCAAAATGTTTTGGACGCCACGAAAAAAAAAAGTGTGCGTGGCCAATTTATCGCATTACAGACCAGCTTTTGCGATGGGTTCATCGCGAACGTTCACATCGCAATGACGATGAAAATTCGATTAATCGTGCAGGCCTAGTTTCTATTGCCACAATTTAATGTTGATCACATTATAATCTTCTCATGTGTCATTTAACACCACATTAATTGGCAGTTATCATTTGAATAATGATGTTTTATGGTATGACAGTGCTGTGGTTAAGGTCTGGTTAGGTTTAGACACCAAAACCACTTGATTAGGGTTCTGGAAACGGTCATGGTTTGGGTTAAACTATCCAGTTTTGTCGCCAAAATAACGTCTGAAAATGTCCCAACATCGTGCTAAAAATACCACAGTGGTCTCTGCTGCCTTGATGCTTTTCCAGCTCTCTACTATTCTTTAGCTCCTTTTGTATGAAATCCTGCTACCTCAACAGTAATCACACAGAAAGATTGAAAGAGACATCCAGTGCCTTGCTATGGCTCAAGGCTAAAAAATGTGCACGTTTTAAAGGCAGAAAATGAATATGAGGCCGTCAGATTCCCCACACTCTGTTTAAGCATCATGACACTTAAAAGCAGTTGCCAGTGCAAGCCAGTTATAAAATAGTAGATAAGTATGAGTCAGTAAGGGGATACTGATAGTGGGCAGGTAAATAAGAACAG
Organism: Scomber japonicus; assembly: GCF_027409825.1. Classification (NCBI taxonomy): domain Eukaryota; kingdom Metazoa; phylum Chordata; class Actinopteri; order Scombriformes; family Scombridae; genus Scomber; species Scomber japonicus. The sequence goes on from NC_070578.1 coordinate 18,667,884, forward strand.
AGCAATGAATGTATGGAAGGGTGGGCAGTGGAAAAGACGGAGAGAGTTTCTTAAAGCTACAAATCTATTAAGTCAAACTGGCAAAAGTTGTCACTGTTTTGATCAATCTGACTAGCTTTTCAATGTAACACCTCCAGCCCAGTGCCCAGCCAATGAGGAACGATCTTCATCATCAGGGGTTATATTAAGTCCCGGGTTCCCGAACAGCTACCCCAACAGTCAGACATGCTCATGGCTGCTGCGTATGGTTCCAGGTACATTGTGTGTTTGGGATGTGTACATGTGTCTAGACTCTAGACTGTCTCCAATGTGCTAGACAGTTTGCATGCATTATATACTATAGGTACAGAGTTTGTATGTACCTGTTTTTCGTAGTGCAGTAAAGTGATGCTTGATGCTAAGAATGTATTTGCATTAACTGTACATACATCTTTGTGTAGACGTATAAAAGTGTGCACATGTCCCATTTGTGCATGTGTGTGTGTTTGTATTCACTTAATATTGCGTACTGCAGCTTTTTGAATGTGGTTGTAAATGATTCTCTCTTGTTTTCCAGGTTACACCATTAATATCTACGTAGAGATGTTCCACAGCGAGAAACAGTTTGATGAACTGGAGATTTTTGATGGTACACAAAGCTCTCCCTCTTTATTTCTTTTACACCTATACACACACAACATTGCATGCACACTTACTGACATGCTGCTCTAATTCTTGGTTGTTTATGAAAACAACAGCTAATAAGATGCGCAACACTCATTTGTGGTGCGCGGAATTTCCCCCCCAGGAGTTGCGATAAAATTTAATTGTGTAAGTTGTGAGTTACAACTGACTTTGCAAGGATTGCAATATCAGTTATTAACAGCAATCATTTAAAGCCAACAAAACACGAATTAGACCTTACAAACTTTTGAAATATGTAATTTTTATTGGAATCCAGAAGCAACGATGAGCATGTATCCAACTGATATGTGTATTTTGATCGGCTCTGTCCAATTGTGTTTATCTTGCCTAATCCTAAATAAATACCAGCTGCCTTTGATGTTGCCGATAGCAATGGAATCATTTTTGAGTAAGAGGCTGTGTCTGGGATGGTCTCTGATTTGTCGTAGCATTGTCAAAAGAAGCAAATCATCAATAACTGTCAACATTACAGTTGATTCAGTTTGTAAATGTTTATATACTGTACAGAAGACTATTTGGAGAGATGGTATGTTGCTACATGTAAAAATATTTTCAAATGTAATGGATGACCATTTAGTCTTACTAAACGAAGCAAACTTATCTAGGGTAGCATCCACTGCGTGGTTTGAATGGCAGACTTCAGCACAAGTGGAGAGTTTATAAACTTGAAATGTTGCTCAATTCAGAATACAATGCACATGTAATTTTGGGGCACTTAGCAACTTAATGATGCTGTCACAGTCTTGTGTTGCATGTTTCACAAACAAACTCATTCTGCCTGGAACATATTGTTCTGCTCCATATCAGGTTAAGATAATATTAATTTAGGGGATTGCATAAAAATTGAAATTTGTGAATTTATTTCCCTTGTCATGTTCTACCTTTTCACTCCACACACAGACTGTGCACTTCATAAATTGACATACTGTTTATGCATGCAGAAAAGATAAATACAGGACACTGTGTGCATTCATTTGTTTCTCTAGGATCCTCAGGACAGAGCCCTTTGCTTGTAGCTTTAAGTGGAAACCACTCATCTCAGCTGAACTTCACATCTAAGACAAACCAACTCTATCTACGATGGTCCACTGACCATGCAACCAACAAGAGAGGATTCAAGATACGATACTCGGGTACATAAAATATATGTCTGTTTTTTTATCACATTCTGTCTGCCTGTTCTGTCTACAATCAGCCAGTGACCCCCTCAGAATTTACCCAATTATTCATTTGTTTATAAAATGTGAGAAAAATTGTGACAATTGCCTATTATAATTTCATGGTGATGGTTTCATGGTTTCAAATCCTTGTTTTGTCCAATCAACAGTCCAAAAGATACGCAGTTTACTATCATATATGACAAAAGGAAATTCATTTGAGAAGCTTATACCAGCAAATGTTAAGCATTAAGCATTTTTGCTTATATAATAGTTGCAAATAGCTGCACAATAATTTTCTGTTGATTGACTAATTGATTAATCAACTAATTGCTGCAGAATGCTCAAATATGATTTCAATCAAATGGAATATCAGAGCTGCAAATTGTGTTACAAGTGTCTATGTGCCCATCAGTCTCATTCTTTCTCTGTTATAAATAGCTTTTTCTATTTTAATTCAAAATACATGTCAATATCAATAAATGTGCATTATTTGTATGTCAGGATAGAAGCCTAAAATGTGATTTTTAGAGTCTTCTTTCACATTCATCATTTTTGCCACCCTGCTATGTTGAAAAATCTTATACTAATGTTAGCTTTATTGATTTGTCTCTACCAGCATGACTAACCAATGCCTTTCACCTCATGAGAATAAATTGATACATCAGGGGTGTTTGGTTCCTGAGCCATGACCATTTAGAAAACACTTCTAATTGCAAACGTTCTTTTTAATGCGTTACCCTAATTAGGAGAAAGAGAATTAATAAGTCCAATTTGTTAATTTGACAATTTGTTTCAGATTGAGTGTTTTAACTCTGCAGGTTCTTGCCAACATTATTCTATCCATTAACTTTGTTAGACTGGAGCTTTGAGGTTTTTTCAGCTTCCCTTTCATCACAGGTTTTAACTCAGGAAATTGTTGAGATCACCCAACTCAGTAAAGAAAATGCAGTTTACAGTGACAATGATCCTTTTTGTGCTTGAGAAGACTGATCCACAAGGTCAGTCTCCTGGCTATCTGTACTGATTTGTATATATATATAAACACATTTTAGTTTGTGAGTTATATCAGCATGATGGTCTGAAGTAATAGTGTTGTCTTTTCCCCATGGTGTTGTATCTCCCTGACAACAGCAGCTATACAGAGAACATAAATTCATAGACAGGATTTTCATTTTTCTATGGCGTGCTTTATCCTGAAACACACCATACTGTATTTTTAGTACAGTATATATTCTATATGTGTTATTATCATTTCTTATAACATGAATTAGCTAGCTAAGCATCTTATTAGCTATGACTCACTACTTTAAGAGCTATTTCTGAGGGTTAAGTCTTGATTTTAGGGTTAGAGTTTGGTTCAGATTAAGATGTATCTGAAGAATAGGAGTTGTCCTTACAAGTATAATACAAATGTGTATCTGTGGGTGTGCAACTGTGTCACCTGTCACCTACCTGCTTTGACTGTAATGGTCATTTGTATTGTAGTCCAATCCTCTGTCTCTTCTTTTTTTAGCATTATATATTTTTGTTGCTTACAGGTTAGTGGGGGGTGGGGATTTGAGGGCAGTCAGGGTTAGGTTGTAAATGGGTATAGGAGTATATGTTTTGAGTAGGTATCAGCTGTAGCAATGGTATCACTAATATTATACTGTACTATCATTAACCTAGTATGCATTTTACAGTGTAATATATGAGGGGTGTGGAATTTAATTGGTTGTGAGTGACTGGTAGGTGTCCATTAAAATTGTTGATAATTGCCAAAAAATAACCATAACAACAGTACTGATCCTGTACACTATGTTAATAGTTAAAATCTTATCTTCACCTTTTGCTTTCTTTACCACTCTTTACCATTTTATACTGTCCCTTGTTGTGTGTAAACACAATAAACACAATAATACACTGCAAGATATCATCTCATCTTGCCTTCATCTTATCCATTACCCTGCAGCTGATAGGCAGAGGCACCACTAATAATCACTCTTCATTTTTCAGTATAGCATATTGGACGGGACACGTGATATCACATCACATGAAAGAAACATCTCTAGGACAATTCAAACATTCGCTATATATTGTTTGACAGGAATTTCTCACCTTCCATTCCCATTGAGACAACAGCAACTAATATGGAGTCCTTGAGATTTATTACAGTTATTAACATTCTGTAGAAAGGAACTGAAGAACTTGGTCTTCATATGCTGACAATCAACCTGCGACCACTGAAAGATCATGTAAGACAGGAGTGCCATGATAAGATAAAAAATTGAGGTGTAGAGACAACTTTAGATTGATTGTAGAGCAGAGTGAGCAAAAGAGAGGCTATCTGAATCATTCCAGAGAACATGACAGGTTACCTCTTGAAAAGATAGGGATATAGATGAAAAAATTACTGTTGTCCTGACTGGAGTGGGAAAGTCATTCCACCAATATGAAGCCAAAAGGGAGAAGAGCCAAGACCAGGTGGAGCAATGACCACATTGGACAGAGAAGGGAGAGCCAATTGGCTCATTGTAGTGTGTTTTGTGAGATGTTTAGATTGTTCTCCATGCTCTGGCAGTCATGCTTTTATCTTTAGTTCCAAAAAGACCAAAAAGGACTGCTTCACTAACCAAGGCACAGGTTTTTGCGCCATTAATTAAACTCACTGACACTGTTGCTAACTGTAATGCCAAGGGGGCCATACATGGTATGCAAAATGCCTCTTATCAAAAGTGCCTGCTAATGGGAGCATTAGTGCTGAAATGTCTTAGACTCCCAGGTCAGTCTCTAAACGCTTTGCTCATACAGACTGAAGACAAGGTGGAAACAATTACAGAGTTTAAAAAAAAACAAACTGCGTTGCAGAAGCAATCCAAAGAATTTAAGATGGTCCTTCACTGACATCCTATTCATTGTTAGAACTGGAAGGAGAGCATCATTTCTAGTAAGGCATGACCTTCATAAAATGTAAGGGGCAAAGGTTTGTTAGCGGCCATTCTGCTGCTGTTGAAGCAACTACTGTGCATTTAAAAATGACCACACCTCTCTAGGACAAAATCTCTGATTGTCTGGTATTGCTGTAGCTAGCCTTCAATTATCACTTAATAAAATGCAACATCACTTTGCAATAAAATGAGAACACAAGGAAACTCTTTCTCTCTTTGTGTCTCCAGCTGCCTACTGTAGCATTAATGACCCCCCAGTGAATGGGGGCGTGGTCAACCGAACCAGACTCCGTCCAGGTAGTCGCCTTCAGTTCTACTGTAACCGTGGTTACCGTCTAGTAGGCTCAAGCAATGCTACCTGTAGGCTCCAGTCCAACGGACTTTTCCAGTGGGATACACCACCACCATTTTGTCAAGGTAGAATCATAAACACATACTTTTTCTGTTACGTCAATATGTTGATTTTTAGACATGTGTTAAGTGGTCAACAATGTAACTTTGTGGTTTTACTGGGTAGCTCCAAAGAGTGAAGGAGCATTACTATATGGGTGTTGAAAAATCAGATACAGAAGTAATAAGACAAGGTGACACAAGTTAAGAAGTTGCATTTTGAGAAGAGTTCCTTTACAATACTTCTCTCCTTGTGATTGTAGCTATCTCGTGTGGAATCCCTCAGTCGCCGGGCAACGGCAGTTTCCATACTTTCACATATACAGTGGGTAGCCAGGTGACCTACCACTGTAACCATGGTTATCACCTTGACCCTGGTCTTCTACTGACAACAGTGTGTCTGGAGGATGGCAGCTGGAGCAATGCTGCCTCACCCCCCAGATGTCTGTGTAAGTATCATTTTATTATGATGTAATAGCAGTGTATAGTATGATATGAAAAAATCTCAACTCAAGGTTCACTTACTAGCTTTTTCTTAGGCTTTCTACAACATCTTGCAGTCTTCCTGGATGGAGTGGTTTGTTTCTCAGTTATTATGTTATACCTATGACAATGGAACAAACACAATCCATTGAGGAAGACCATGAGATGTGGTTGAAAATAAAACAAAGCTAGAAAAACCTGATAAGTAAAATGTGAACTTTTTAGGGTAGTCAAATTACAGTTCTAAATGTCACTAATAATACTCACAGAGTGTCACATAAACATACAATAGTTTTTATCCAAAATACCTACTGAATTGTCTACTTTAGTGTTTCAAACAATAGCAATGTAAATCTACGTATTTAATCATCACATACAGTCACTGTATAATGGAAAAGACTGGATAATTGCTGTGTTCATTTCATGAAAATGGTAATTTTTTTCAAATTGCTGCAGTGTGGGTTATTATTTATTACACATTTTATTAACTAATCAATTTCAACACAATTCATGGTACATGGCAGACATTTAATGACTCGCTTTCAAATCTATTAGTTATAAAATATGTTGAGTTAATGCATTTCATTAATTAAATAGTTTGTGTAGAGAAAAAATGGTTGCTATAAAACTGTGAGCTTATAATCTTGAAAGCCCAAAATTAATTCATTTAAATTGATGACATTTTATTTTCCAGCCATTCACTGCCCCAGCGTTGAGGGCACCTTGTCAGATCACATGACCTACCGCCTGCTTTCTGGTAGGCTGGGAGAGTTTGGGTCAATGGTGATGCTGGAATGCTCAACAGGGTACTATCTGGGGGTAGGGCATCGGACACTTCGTTGCCTTGCCAACGGGACTTGGGAGGGTTCAGATGACCCAGCTACATGCAAGAGTAAGTAATGATAGACATGTATCTATCTATCCTGTAAAACATTACAGCTTCTTCTTCACTGGTATTCCCCTTTGAATGGAATTGCACCATGTCATTGCTGTAGGTTTTGTGTGATTGTTTACATCCTTCAGCAATCAGAATGACAAAACTTAATTTATGAGCCTGCATGAGTTTTTATTGTAAGGGATCCCTTTTTTAAGTTAATACACATGCTTACATTTTAAATTCAAATGTCATACATCCTTGCACAGACACAAATATATATGATATGCACATAAAATTGTTACCCCGCTCCATGATGTGGGGTACCTTCAATAAACAAGTTTCACGGATAGGGAAAAGAAACCACATAAACCACAGCATGAAAAAGTACCCACATAAACACACACAGGAGCAGGGAACATATGCGTTGCAAAGACTATCAAAAGAATAATACTGTATTAAAGTTATTGTAACAATCTGTCATGAATGAGTTATCAAAACAGAACATAGCCACCCTGGTTCAAGCAATACAGCTAGAAAGTCAGAAAGTTATTCATCTGATATAGTTAGCTTCTTTTAGGTGCCAAGAAAGCATGTGCGTATGAATTGGTTTGAGTTGAAGCATGGCTGTGTATAATACTGCCTGCCACGGGTCTAGTAGGTTCGATTGTAGGAAAGGGACAGCTTGAGAGGGAGCCAATTTTATGAGTGTGTTAGTGTGTGTTTATTCATTCCCCTTAGTACTTTCTTTTTTTTAATGAGTTAGCATGTGTTTCTAAACGCCTTAATCACAGTAGATTGTCTTGGGAGTGTGATAACTATTTTAAACTAAATTCAGCCTGTGCTTTCTAAATGTGGGGTTTGTGTGGGCAATAGTGAAAGATGTTTTTTGTGTTACACTTCTATGTCGTTCTGCTGCTTATTTCATAAAAGGAAGTTGTAAAAGATTGAGACTTTGAAAACTTTACAATAGGCTACATCATTTCTTAGTGTTGCATAATATATGGGGTGACATTGCAAAAGTGAATGTTTACACTTGAAACGTTTTTCTTTTTAAATAGAATTTATTATAAAATTGAAATCTGTCTTACATTAGACCAGTGGTTTGCAAATGTTGCTATGTTGTTAATTTATTTTTTCATGATCCAATATTTAGTAGTTGACCTACCTAACACTACAGCAGCTCTGAGGGATTTGGCAACATAACAGAAGTGTCTGAAGTGGTTTGAAAACAGTGTCTCCAAGGATATTATGAAAAGAAAAAGTTAGATCATCTGACCTAAATTTAATACAGTCAGGTATTGTACCGGAAAACTAGGTTTTCCAAGTGTTTAAATTCAGAATCTGACATTATATTACAATGGCTTGTGTGCATGATTCGGCTACCTCCTTTTCAAAAATGACAACCTAATACTTTATATTCAGATTTGTATTTATTATTATTTATACACTGAAAATATAACAATATCACTGGCCCCCTAAAATCATGTAACATCTAACTTTTATTGTCAATGTGTGATCACATGATCTTATCATATTAATTTATTTTTTATTTTAGTCATCTCTTGTGGTGAACTTCCCTCTCCACCCTTTGGCACCAAACTGGGGATGTTGACCACATTTGGAGCAACTGCAATCTTCATGTGTAACCATGGTTACACACTGGTGGGGTCGCATGTCAGAGAATGTGGTGCTAACGGGCTGTGGAGCGGTGCAGAGACCAGGTGTCTAGGTAAGGCTGATCAAATGTGAAAATATCTGAATAGAGTTGTGGTCTGTCCAATGCTACTTTGGAACAGTCTGATCTATTATGAAAGGAAATTTAACAGGTATGAATTTGTTTAAACAGACAATAATCACTACAATTCAATCAGAAACAAATTTTTGTATATTTCTTACATTTCTGAAAAAATACAAACTGATTAGTGTCTGCCATCAGCACAGTTGATCGTCTTTATTTTCTATTCTCCATAAAAGAACTCAAGACTTTGAATGTGTTAGAGTGTGATGGTATATCAAAAGTTAATATGTGCAAAAAATATAATGCTTATAAGTGTGATAAAAGAAAATCTTCTGTAATTTGTTTACTGTGAGCAGTGGTATCACTATATCTTGCCTAAATGGTGACGTGTAGACGTACAAATGAAATCAGAGTTTTTGTACAGCATGACGTTTTTTATGCAGATGTATGAATGCGTACACTTCATATATCAGCTTAAATACTACATGGGGTTGCTACAGGTGTCTAGGTAAGGTCCATGTAAATTAGACAAGCAATAAGTAAGATAAACTATGCACATGCCTCAGTAACTCAAATGATCTACTAGTGAGACATTTTATTGCTTAATACATTAAAAATATGATTTAGACCTTCAGTAAGCACTGACTAGAGATGATTAATCCTGATTTTACATGCACACTCTACTCTAGTGATTCAGCCTTGGAGTTACATGCATGAATAAGAGGCCTCATTCAGGATACACATTTTATGCAATAAATATAAATCAAGGCGTGTCCACCTTCACATTACGATTCTGAGATTCCGACGCTAACAAGGATTGGCCAAACAAGCTAAATATTGATGTGAGAAGATTTTAAAGCCACTAAATCACAATTTTAAACACCGATTGGTTTAAATGGCAGTTATAGTAGCAGCACTGCATTTGTCAACCATACATGCATACAGTATACAGCTACGATTGTGATTGAATGTTTTTTTACTTGTGAATAATGCCTTTAATTGTTCTTCAACTTAAATTCTAGTAATATGTGATTAAGTACATTTCCATGGAGTGTATTTATGTATCCCCTCAAAACCTATTTTTAAAATCTTTACTTTGCAAACCAAAATAAAATGATAAATATAGCACATTTGTAATATTTTCTATTAAGATTTGATTATATGTTATTTTCACACAGGAACACTTACAGTATGTTAATGTTCCACAATTCTTTTCATGTCTATAATCTGATTTTATAGAATAAAATTCAATAATCTTCTCTTCTTTCGTCTACTCCTAGGAGATTTGGATTGGCCATAGTTTGCAAAATCTAGTCTAAACTTTGGCATTTTTACACATTCCTCTGTATCTTCAGAGTTACAAATATTGATGACACAATGAATCGCAGTTAGGTTCAGAAGAACCCTCAAACACATCTACTGCTGTAAACAGTTTTCAGTATTCATCATATAAGCTTTTATATATGGGGGTTTGTGGTTTTATAAAATTGAACAGCTAGAATAAGGATTTTGAGTGGCTGCTGTTTAGAGAAGTAATAGAAATACATCAGCAAAGATTTCCAGTGAGCTTTGCAAAATAATCAATGCCCTTGATGCTTGTTTTTACAGTATTAATCATTATTCAAGAAGGTGTATCAAATCGTTTGAGAAAATAAATGTATTAAATGCCAAACACATCAAAAAGCCTCAGTCATTGACTTTATGAGGACCAGCAACATGAAGGGAGGGATTGATTGAAACATGGAGTGCTTGGTCTCTTAATAGTTGAAACAGTATTGAATTCAATTGAGTGATTCTCCACACCTAAGCTGTTGAGATGTGTCCTGCAATTTATGTGCCCCAAGTTTTAAGAAATCATGAAAGGATGTGGTATTCGGAGGCCACTTAGTGAATGCAGAGAAATCGTTTAAATGCAGTAAGTGCATCTGTAATTACTATCTTTGAACATCGATTGGCTGATGCAGTTTAAGTTTGGTATTGAAACTGCTTTCGTTGATTGTTTGATAGTCTAACTATTTGGACAAAGAGCTAGAGTCGGTGTTTTAACATTGTAAACAGTGAAACACTGAACCAGCACTGATGACTTTGAAGCCCAAGATTAGGATTTCATTACACATACTGCATTAATTCCTATCATTTTGTCCCTTCTAGCTGGTCACTGTGACTCTCCAGATCCTATAGTCAATGGCCACATTAGTGGAGATGGCTCCAGTTACCGTGACACAGTGGTATACCAGTGCATGTTAGGATATCGTCTAATTGGCACATCAGTCAGAATCTGTCAGCAAGACCATCGGTGGTCTGGAACAACACCTGTCTGTGTCCGTAAGTACTTTATATAATAACCATACATGATATAATTCATCATTATAATTCATTTGTATTGTATCTTGAGTTATTGATAATGTATGTAATGTGCAAAGCTCAAATTTTATTCCTATATAAAGGTAATCTTACATTACACACATCACACATTTTTGGTTTTAAATTGCTCTTACGATGACTATTTCCACTGCATCTACAGTATATATGTTCCAGCAACTGAAAAAATCACAAAATATCACAATGCTGCCCATAATATTTTTTCCACACCCCCAATTTCTCATCATACTTTTTTCTACTCACTCTGCTCCCTCAGCTATCACTTGTGGTCACCCCGGCAACCCGGCCAATGGGCGGACCAATGGCAGCGAGTTCAACCTCAATGATGTTGTCAACTTCACCTGTAACAGAGGTTACATCCTCAGTGGAAATGCACGTGCTCAGTGTCGACTCAATGGACAATGGAGCAGCCCCCTACCTGTCTGCAAAGGTCACAAGCATATATATTAACACAAAGTTACCAGACTTAGACCTATGAACTTCATTGTAAAGTCTCTGGTTATAATCATCTCTGCAGATTATTCATTTTTTCTTTAATTTCCACATAATCAGTTTTAATGATGTTGCCACATTTGAGGATGTTAGCAGTTGGATTTTCCTTTAAAATATGTATTTTAGATGGTCAACTTGTAGACTGTATTTGTTGGCCCGATTAGCTTCTCATTACAGTATGTCAACTGGAACATTGACATTGGTCAAATCTCCTGCCAAAAGACTGTAAAATTGAAAACTGAATAATTATAGCATTAACACATATTTACCATTGAGCTTTAATCCATCACAACCAGGTGTGTGTGTGTGTGTGTCACAATTTATATGTGCACACACACAGCTGGGTAAATGTCCAGAGACACATTCTTCTCCTCTGCTAACCATCCGTGGTTGTTACACTAAAAGTCTCACAAAAGGTCTGAAAATGTAACAGTGATGATACTGTATACTAAAACACGCACACAAACAGGCATTGTGCACAGTCACAAGAGCAGATCGATATATAACACAGTCGCTCATATGGGTTTTCCATTGAAAGGTTTCATCCTCGCTTGCTTGCTTTTGGTTTCTTCTCCCTCTCCTGGTCTCTCTCTCTCCCTCCCAGCAGCAGCTGTCAATTATGAGACTGAAACTTTCTTTGTTCCCATAGGGTGCCACACACACACACACACACACACACACACACACACACACACACATCCATGTCCCCCATGGACTTGAATTTGAGTGAAAGTCAATCTCCCCTGTGACATGTGGAAAATAAAACTGCACTCTTATTGGACAAGCATCCACCCAGAGACCAGAGCAGGGTGGAAGGGACCAGAGGAGAGTGGAGAATAAAGACTAACTCAAGAAAATAGAGCAGGGTTTGACAAAAGACTAGTTTAGAAAGGATCAGAACAGAGCATTCTAGAGTAACAATCTAAATTTGTAACACTGTGATTCAGGGTTTTTGAGCATGCAGGGACACTGAAGCGGGTGACGTCATACACTGTCCTGCCAATTTTTCACACTAATCCACTATTCTACAGATGATGGTAATACACCAGCAAAGGCAGGAAGGAATATGTAAATAATGCAGTTTCAACTTATAGTGTAATAGCTGTTTTATGAGGAAGGAAATATAGGGAAATACCCACCATGTTTATCAGATATCAAGAATACATGCAACATGTTTTGGTGACACTGAATGAAAACTCCACAGGGAACCTTTACATTGAAATTCTCTTCTAATCTCCCTTCTCTCATTTTCTTTTTTCTCTCTTAAATAGTATTAGCAGCAGTTTTATTTATAGTACTTCTTATCTTAGTACATATACTGTCCATTGCACCTATGTATATGTGAAACCTTTTCACCTTTTCACCTTTTCAAAGTGAAAAATTATTTCTGTCTGTCTGAAGATTTCTGTTTGTAACAGTGTCTCCTGCTCCTTTCTTCAGTTGTCAACTGTTCCGATCCTGGACATGTGGAGAATGGAGTTCGCCAGTCTGGCTTACGTTACCCAGAAGTGTTCAGCTATGGCATAACTGTGGCAATCCACTGTAAACGAGGCTTCTACCTGCTGGGCTCTGCACTCCTCACATGCCAGCACGATGGACGGTGGGACAGACCCATCCCACGCTGTTTAGGTATGGATGTCTAGGTGATACAAGTTGCTTTAGAAATATTTGAATTGATAAAAAAAAGGCAATATGAAACAGAAGCAGAGATGGAGAGGGCAACAGATCGACCTTCAAAGACATATATTGAAAACATTTGTCCATTGAAGTCAAATTACAGGTTTTTTGGATTACTGCCAAAACTCGTTTGTCATGTTGTACACAAGTAGTCATAGGCAGGTGGGTTTCTATTTATTTTTTGTTATATTTGTCAGGAAAAGCCATTTGTGGAGTGAAATGGCTTGAGGAGCCACTGGGAGAAAGATGAGGCGCAAATGAGAAACTGAGAGAATAAGAGAGGGTTCAAGGGAGAAAATAGGAGGGAGTAATCATAAAGGGAGGGTGAGAGTATGAGAGAAAGTGTATATGTGTGTGTACGGGGAAAAAGGTAAGCATGTGTCTCTTATGGCAATAGGCGTTCTTGTCGGCTACCATGGCTGATAGAAACAGAGAGATTAAACTATAAGACGATACAGAGAAGACGGCTGATTCGGGGATAGAGAGAAATACTGAGAGTCAAACAGGGCCATAGAACAGGGACATAGTACCAGAGAAATGAGGAATCAGATAGAGAGGAAGAGGGCAGACACTGGTAAGAGGCTGGTGTCTGTGCATTGAGCATTACATTCGAGAAACAAGGTCTTATCGGAAAATTGGGGGGAGAGGGTTGATGACTGAGGGGCAAGGAGAGGATGGAGTAATACAATTTGGGGGTAAGGGGAGATATCAGAGGACCAGTAATTTGGCAGAAATAGAAAATTGAGAACAGTTTCATATCTGTGTCCTTCAGAAACCTATGTTCTGTTAAATGGCGATTTTTTTCCCCCCAAAATTGGAGTAAAAACTAGATTTTTTTCTCTGATGTCTGTTGCTTTGACTATGTGCAACAGTTTCCACTAGTTTCCTGCACAGACGAGAGAGAGAGAGGCATCTTCTTGTTTTTTAGCTGAAGTGAATTTAATTTGGTCCCCTCTCTGTCTCTGCTTGAGTTAAAACTCAACAAAAATAAGCCTCATTGGCATGACTGTTAAACTACAATGTCAGCAAAGCAGCATGGATTCTGCTTGTACAATACCCAAAAGAGATGAAAATAGTAAGTAACAGTAACTTTCTGTGTAATATTACCTTCTTTGTAAAATAAATGCTTATGTTTCCTGTTTTTACCAAAAAGAGATATCATAATATGATTTTGTTTTCCAGTACTACAGCAAGTTTTTCAAAATCATAATAATTGTTCATTCTCCTTTGGACAGTAAACTAAAAATGAATTAGTTTTTGATGTAGCTCAGAGTTCTCTCAAGCTCTCTCTCTCTCGTTTTCCTTTGTGTGTACTTTGTCACAACAACACAAAAAAAAACAACATTTCTCTCAACCCCCCCCCCCCCCCCCCCCCCCTTTGTTGTCACCCACTCCTTCCCACGGTCTCCTGCAATGACCCAGCTGCACCACCTAATGCAGTAGTATTTGGAATCCAGAGTTGGACACAATCCCTCACACACACACACACTAACACCCCCACCTTTTCTCTTTCCATCTCTCCTTGCCTCTGTAGCTATTTCTTGCGGTGACCCTGGTGTACCCCCTAATGCAGTAGTGTCTGGGACCCACAGTTGGACTTACGGTTCAGTGCTGCAGTACTCCTGTCTGCCGGGAGGGGTGCTGGTGGGCAATACTACTCGCCACTGTCAGGAGGATGGCACTTGGAGTGGGGGGCCACCATACTGCACTGGTAAATGCACTCTGTTGAATAAAGCAGCATGTTTTTGTTGTAGCTTTCAAATTGTTGAAAACATCAGCACAACTTGGATATTTTGTCAGTTACATGTTGGCTGCTTAGCAACAGCAGGATCCCCCCAACAATCACAGCCATGACTTCAACAGCATTCATGCCAACAGTGACTACAGGGAAATGTATATCATACAATTATGATAAATGGGTTTTTTAAATTCTGTTTGTAAGAAGCAACACACAGCTACTGTACATCTTCAGGAAATATGTTGTACTGTACATAGACCATGCCACATAAATAAGATAAACAAAAACTGCTGAAATAGTATCATCGATAGTATCATCTCATCTGAAGGAATGCCCTTTTTTCTGCTCCCATTAGAGTGAGCTGTATCACACAGGAAAGTCAGTATAAATCGTCATTGTTATTGCTCAAGCATAACATTAATGTATAATATCACCTTTGACCCATACCATGCTACATGACAGTAAAAATGAAGGTTATTCTTCACAACAGTGAAGAATGATATTGAGGCCTTAAACAAGCTTAGCTTAAGGGGGGGCACAAGGTGGAAGAGCCTTGGTCTTCTACTCAGGTTGTAAGTGCTGCTCTACAGTAGGCTTACACAGATCCCACAATACTACAACTAATAATTTCCTAACTCAGCATCGACTCTCAACAGCTGAAATGCAATAAGCTTACTCTCCTGGCCTCAAAACAGAACGCTCAGCAGGGCAGAATCCATCCTGCAGCTGAAGACCTCATTGAGATGCAAGACGCTGCATTTGGAGCTGTATCCTGTTAAACTCACAAATCCCTACCGATGGAATTTAAGCTGCTGAAATTGTGACACGCTCAGTGCTTGTAATGCTAGAACAATTTGGTATAACCTAAATTCAAAGTACAGTTCTACAAAGTTTGTATGTCTCTCTCTCTCTCTCTCTCTCTCTCTCTATCTCTCTCTCTCTCCCCCCCTCTCTCTCCCCCCCTCTCTCTCTCTCTCTCTTTCTCTCTCCCTTTGTGTGTGTGTGTGTGTGTGTGTGTGTGTGTGTGTGTGTGTGTGTGTGTGTGCACGTGTGTCACTGCATATGAAATACTGTGTTGGCAAAATATTTATGCATTTTACGCAAGAGCAATGAGATGACTAACATTACAAATGCTTAATTATGATAATACTAATAATAATAATAATAATACATTTTATTTAAGGCGCCTTTCAGGGCACTCAACGTTACCTTAAAATACACATAAACAACAATTAAAAGAGAAAAAAGGACACAACAATATAAATGCAGTAAAATCAGAAATCTGCAGTAATGGATGACAAATTATAGTGAGTAGGCAAGTTTGAAAAGGTGGGGTTTTAGACGAGATTTGAAGATGTCGGGGGGGAGGGAGTTCCAGAGGCGGGGGGCAGAGCAGCTGAAGGCTCTGGACCCCATGGTGGACAGACGGACAGAGGGCACAGTGAGGCTAATGGAGGAGGCTGATCTGAGTGTCCAGGAGGGAGTGTTGATGTGGAGGAGGTCAGAGAGGTATGGGGGGGGCGAGGTTGTGGATGGCCTTGAAAGTGTGGAGCAGGATTTTGCCAGTGGATGTGAAATTTGACAGGAAGCCAGTGGAGTTGTTGAAGAACAGGAGTGATATGATTGATGGATGGAGTTCTGGAGACAATACGAGCAGCTGAGTTCTGGACCAGTTGGAGCTTATGGATAACTTGTGGGAGAGACCAAAGAGGGGGGAGTTACAGTAGCCTTGGCGGGATGTGACTAGAGTGTGGACCAGGATGGCAGCGCTGTTGGAGGTGAGGGACTGTTGGAAGAGGCGGGTAATATTGCGAAGATGGAAGTAGGCCATTATTAATGTGGGTCTGAAATGAAAAAGCTGTCAAGGACAACACCCAGGCTCTTAACCTGAGTGGAGGGGGAAACAGAGGAGTTGTCAATGGGGATGGTAAAACTGGGAGTGTTAGTGAGAGAGGATTTAGAACCAACGAGGAGGACCTCAGTTTTATCACTGTTGAGTTTGAGAAAGTTGGAGGAGAACCATTTGATTTCCTGTAAACAGACACAGAGGGAGGTGGGCGGGAAGGTGGAGGTGGGTTTAGAGGAGAGGTAGAGCTGGGTGTCGTCCGCGTAACAATGGAAATGGATGTTGTATTTCCGGAAAATATGACCAAGAGGAAGGAGGATTCCAGGATTTTTGAGAGAAATGGTAGGCTAGAAATCGGACGAAGGTTATTGAAGTTGTTGGGATCAGAACCAGGTTTCTTCAGAATAGGTGTTACAGCCACAGATTTGAGAGATGATGCAACAGAGCCAGAGGTTAGGGAGGAGTGAATGATGGCAGTTATCAGGGGCAACAGAGAGGGAAGGCATGCAGTGACTAAAGAGGGCGGCAGTGGGTCGAGCTGGCAGGTGGATGTTTTAGATTTCAGGATGAGGTCAGAAATTACAATAGGAGAGGGGGAATAGGGGAGTTGGAAGCTTGAGAACAGTTAAAAGAGGGGGGCATGAGAAGCTAGAGGAGACAGGATGAGTGAGGGGTCACTTGCTGGTGGATCTTACTTATTTTTTAATTAAAAAATGTCATTAGGGAGTTACAGTGTTCTGTGGAGTAGAAATAAGGGGGAGAAGAGTCTGGGGGGCGTAGTGTTTTGTTCAGCACTGAGAATAGGGCCCTGGTGTTCCCATCACCAGCACTGATCAGACCTGCATAATATTGGGATTTGACTGAAGAGAGGGTGTTTTTGTAGTAAACAATGTGGGAGTGGTACATTTCCTTGTGAACAGAGAGTCCAGTTTTCTTGTAGAGCTGTTCAAGTTGACATCCTTTGGTTTTGAGTTGTCGTAGAAGAGGTGAAAACCAGGGAAAGAGATAAGATGTGACTGTTTAGTTTTGGACAGTTTTAAGCTGGAGTTGAATGTAATTAACATGTGATCAGAGATGGGAAGATCATCAGCGGAACAGTTAAAAGACACCACAGCAGCAGACCAGATCCAAGATATGTCCTTTAGTGTGGGTAGGGAAGTCAATGTACTATTTTAGTCCAAAACTGTCCAGACAAGATGTAAAATCCTTGATAAGAGCCAGATTGAAATTGTCCATATGAATATTATAATCACCAAGCAAAATTACATTGGGAAAGAGAGAGCAGATGTGAGTGAGGAAAGCAGAGAAGTCATTAATAAAATCATTCTTAGGTTTGGGTGGGCGATAGATAGTAAGTAGAGCAGTTGGAGACGGACCATTAAGTTGAAGCCAGTTTAAGCCAGATTTTCAAAAGATGAATATACTGGAACTGTAACAGATGAAACCTTACAGGTCTCGTGAGACCTCCTCCTCTGCCTTAGTGGATGTTGTTGACCTGTAGCTTGAGTGCATATTTTTAGCATTTTAATCGTATGAGAGACAACTTCCTAACCCTGTGTTTAACCGTATTGTTACATAAAATCGCTAAAAACCTTTACTAGAGACTAATAGACATCAGTTGAATGCAGCTGTTTTTTTACATTAACTGTATTTGGATTTTCTGTGCAATATTATAAGTGTGTTTCCCTGTTTAAGTCCCATCAGTGTGAATGTCTTTTGTCTCTGACTCTTGGTGCCTGTTTGGAACATTAACTTTAAGTGTCTTTTCTTGCTATAGGTGTAACTCAAGGAATATGTGGAGACCCAGGGATCCCTCCCCACGGTGCTCGTTTGGGAGGGGAAGAATTTAAAACCAAGAGCCTGCTGCGTTTCAGCTGTGAGGCGGGATATAGTCTGATTGGCTCAGCTGAGAGGACTTGCCTTCACAATGGCGCCTGGAGCGGCACGCAGCCTATCTGTCAAGGTGGGGAAGCGCAGCAACAACCATTTGTGTGACTTGTGTGGCTGTGTTGAAAATTTGATTCTACAGGAAGAAGGAACAATAGTCATTAGGCAACCTATACTACAACTCACACTTCAAACAGCATACAAAGTGCCTTTATTTTTCACAGAGATGTCATTTTTAATCCCATCAAAATTGAAAGATGTCACACAACTCTGCCTCAGTACACAATATTTTATTCATTGTATGTTTTCAGCTATCTTGCCTTCATCAGGGTGGTGTCTTAGGCTGTTTCTTGTTTCCTTATATCCAATTCATTGATCTGTCATGAAATAAAAGAGATATCTGTGGGCTGTTTTGCAAGGTGCTATACTTAAATGCATGTTTTATTAAACCAGTTTCATAGTAAAAGCATGCTACTTGTTTTAAACAAGACACCTGGATCAACAACACAACATGCTAAGCTGTCTCTTTAGAAAACATCATACATTTTGATAGCAAGTTATCTCAGACTGAGGTTACCTTTGAGTCCCAACCCAGATTTGATTAAACATTGCTGTAAAAATAAACATTGCTGTAAAACGATGCGGTGCAGATTTTGTATTCCAACTGTACATTCTTGGACTTAATTATTCAGAAATTTATGTGGAAATAAATCAGTTCAGACACCAAAGTTGAACAGCCTAATCTCTACTTTGGAGAATACAGTGGCATCCGACTACTTAGTATTTTAGTGACAGTAAGCAACTAATCCATTCCCAAATTTAGCTTAAAGACTGTAAAGTGAATTCAGACATTTTCTTCTAAACACATTAAATAGGTCATAAATGTATTTCTAAAAAATGTGTAAAAAGCATTTCAACCATTTAGATTTGAATTGTGGAGCTAGGCTTCACAAACTGTGTTTCAAGATTTCTGTGTTCAGGATTTAGTGGTGATTAGCATAAACCCGCCCCTGCTGCTGTAGCGGTATAAATACATTCAGTGCACACTACTACTACTACAGTCTACAGTTAGTCAGTTAGCTGAGTTAGGGGGCGGGGTTTCAGTCAATTCGGCGGCCACACCCACAGCGTTTGGGAGCAGAGAAAGAGGCATAAGTTTGAAGCCTACTTTCATACATTTGGCAATTTTTTTTAATCATTCAAATTTGGCAGGGTGGTTAACAACACACTTTTCTGTGGTATGTCAAACTTAGAACACATATTTATTCTTACTTTACACAGACTTTAAAGCATTTGTACATTGTACACTGTACAATGTACATTAGTATATATTGTGTAAGTTAAAGCTTATACAACGTTGTTGTTAATAATATCTCTATGAGTACTAGTAGTAGTTTATGGTACCATTTAACTCCCATAATTTGTGATATTATATGTTGCAATATGTCATTTAACAAAATGCAGCAAGCTGCTATGTTTATACAGTATAGACTAGAGGTAACAGTTTGTAGGAAAAAACAGTGTTTATATCTGTGTGGCCTAAATATAAAGGATTGTAGTGTGTCACTCCTATCTGACTGAGCTGGATCTTCAACAGCACTGTGGTAATAAAGTACGTCCTATACAACAGCAGTTTTCAAAGACACTCTTTAAACCCATGGGGGTTTAGGGGAAATGAAAGTGGGTCCCCACAGTGCTGTAGAGGCACTGAAATACTAAGCTGCCTCCTATGTTACCTTCCCTATTCCCAACTATGTTAGTTAGGTTGAATAAAGTACTGTTGACAGTGACACTAACTCCATTATAGTCTTGTGCAGATTTAAGAGTCAGATAGATGGATTATGTTCTAGTTATAATGTGTGTGGATGGGGAAAGCAAAAATGAGTCATACAGATTCAGTGTACGCTCTATATTATTTTGTGGCTATGACCCAAAACACCACCACTATACTAAATATAGAATACTGATACGCATCAGGACTACAGTGACTTCAACGAGAAAAATCAGTACTACATCTACTCAAATAAATAAGTATGATATTTAGCTGGAAAATTGCAGCTCTTTGATGAAACGCTTCAAACCAAAATGACATATATTTTGGTCAATAATTTTCAGTACTACCAATCTGAAGAACATTGCTACTTAAAAATAGTTTTTAAGATGACTCAGAATGTTAATAGAAACGTATAATGTGATTTTCTTTCATGCCATCAATCAATACCTTCAGATTGTATCTCATTTTGGAATAAAACTCTTAAACAGAAGCACACCTCTCCCAAAAGTACAACTCAAAGGCACAGAACTTGAAGCTGTAATGAAACCATATTCCACTGACAAGCAGTTATCTAATTTAATTGAAAGATGTGTGGCTGTGACTTTATAACTATGAATCAATTAATTTTACTACTTGTATTTTGAGTCTTGGTTTGTCTACAATATATTGAATTAAAGACATCAAAATCTAGCCTTCTAGTATAATTGACACCCAAACCCACACACCTCAGAGATGTGTGTGTGTATACCTTTGTGTAACACTAATCATTTATGTCTGTCTACAGTTGTTTTTCATTAAGCTAATAGTGGTTAAAAGCTGATTCAGAAAGGATGAGACATCTATCATTGAGACACATCCACAGTGAAATCCATACACCCATCCAGACACATACATGGTGCTCATACATCTCTAGGCACATAGTGCATATGCTGATAACACTCAGCAAACTGCATTACACTGTAGAGTACATCATGAAAGACTGTGTGGTCTTTCATGATACACTCCACCCACACACTCTGTTACTCTTGGACAGAGCTTTTAAGGGCCCTAACTAATGAATCCCATCAATAGGTGTTTGATTGTTCAAGGCTGTCAGTTGTCATGATCTTATTAGTGAAGTGTGCTGTGGCTGGTTGCTAATTCCTGTCTGTTCTGTTAATGTGCTGTGCCAGCAAACTAAAGGTTGATGGATCACTAGTGTAGACCAGAGCCATAGGCCTTCCTTCTCTGTATTCATGTGTCCTCCACGAAAGTTTCGTCTGATAATATGCCAGGGCAAAGAAAGCAAATGATGCCTACATATCCTCACGTTTCACTTACCAAAACTGTGAGAACAACACATTAATAATAACCTACTGCACACAGCACAGTAGACTGTAAAGACTTCAGTGGAGGGCCTGTGAAAGCAGCTGTGAAGATGAACACCAGTGTGTCTTAATGGATGCTGCAACGTCAAGCACACAGGCAATCTGGAATATAATATGTATTCTCTGTGCTCACATCACTGAGACTTTGTTCTCCCCAAGATACCTTGGGAAGGACATTGTTCACAAGTACTGACTGATAATTAGCTTTGCAACCCTGCTGCATGACCAAAGCTTCCTCTTATTTCTGTTTGTTTTTTCCCCACAACTGTTGGATGTCTTTCCATTAGGATCTTATCCAAAACGCTGTTGCATACATATTTGCAAACAGCATATCTTGATTTTTAACAAGAGGCAGAACCAACAACTGTGCTTGTAGCAGTTGAAAGCTGAGTGCTCAGCAGCACTTTGGCAGGTACAGTGAGCACTGTAGATGTATTACAAGCCTCCCGTCACCCTGTGGCTAACAACTAGAATACTGTACATCTTCTATTCAGTGCTGGGAATCAATCCAGCAACCCTTAGTTATTAATCAGCCTTTACTACCTTGAGGACATATTTTATGTTATTTCCAGCTGACTCCAGTGATAATCTCATTATTCTAGCCTACAGCTGATCAGCCTTGAGTGACAGCAAGACAGTATTGCTCACATTGATATTATCACTATGATTAATTGCCACTGTTTAATATTTCCTCACTCCTCAGCTGTGTCCTGTGGTAACCCTGGCACGCCAGCACACGGCAGAATTGTCCTCAGTGATGGCATTACCTTCGGCAGCTCAGTGGCTTATGCGTGCTGGGAAGGGTTCAAAACATCAGGCCTGACCACCAGACACTGCACAACAAATGGGACATGGACAGGACAACCCCCAGACTGTACTGGTAGGATAACTTTAATATTCTTGCCGTGGTACTGTACTTACTAGTGGTAACAGTGGTGGGTGTAGTAATTATTATAAATATATAAAAATATTAGCAACGGTTGAACCAGCATCATTAGCTGTAGGAATAGAAGTAATACTACAAACAGTGTTAGTGTTGGTGCTTGCATAGTACTGTTATTGGTAAAGCATGCAAGAGTAAAATAAATTGTGAATAGGCTGCAAAACCTACTGCAAAACCTACTGCAGTACTGTACAAGTGTGAGTTTGCTGTGTCTTAGATTTCAACTTGTTGCTTTTACAGAGGCAGGCAGAAGTTTGGGGAAAGGACAAAATAAAAGTGGGAGGTGGATGAAATGAAATGAGGCAGAGTTTTCAGGGAAGTTAAGGAATGCAGTCTGTGAGATAGTTGAGTTGGTGGATGAGGCAGGCAGGGAGAAGTAAAAAACAACATCAATTTTCAGACTATGTTTTAAAAGCATAGTAAGTTACAGTAAAATATTGCCCAAAGATGTTTCTGCTCCAGTGCACCACTACAAAACTACAGGCTCACTGAAACAAAAACAATCTGACAGATACTCACTGTACTTTCTGTATTCTCTCTCCCTCTTCTAGTGATCAGTTGCGGAGACCCAGGGCCAGTTGCTTATGGGATTTATTTAGGAAGAGAGTACACCTTCAACCACACAGTGACCTACCGTTGTAACCCTGGTCACCTGATGGAACCACCAGGACACAATATTTTGCACTGCACTAAAGACGGAACTTGGAACCAAACCAAACCCAGCTGTAAAGGTAAGACAAATGAACAACAAAAAAATACTGTTACCAAGGTTACACTGGACTAGAACAGCAACTTTTGGGATTTTGTAAAGATGGAATCTGCAATGATGGATCCTCAGGTCCAATAGCATATGTCATGTAATGCTATCTAGACAACCGATTTGCTTTAGAGCAACACAATATTTAAAGTGCACAATCACCACCTCCAACATTGCCACAAGACACCGAACATAATTCTGTACAAACTATGACTGTATAAGTTATCAGAACTTAGAGAACCACAAGGACATCCATAATTATACACTATATAAATATATATATGCCAAAAATATATCAGAAATGTAAGAAGAGCAGAAAGAAACAATAATAATATAATACAAATAAAATGGAGAATAAATATTCTTAATAGCACAAATCCTTCCTACACAAATGGGGAAACACACTGAAGAGAATCTAATTATTACACTATTGCACTTAGAACAGCAAACACACTGTTTAAATGGCACAAGACTAAACCAATTCACCTTGGAGGCGCACAGATTCGTTTTGTATTACCATTCCACACAACCCAGAAAAATAAAAATGTGCGTGAACTATAGGTCTGTATTTAGAATATTATGAATGAAATGGGCGTTATTTGGAAGAAAGTCGTGAAGAAAGTGTGACAGACTTTAGTCCACTAATTCCATTAGAGTATTGCTCTATTTAGTGGATCCCCCATTCCCCCCTGCTTGTTCCAGTAGGGAGACCCAGAGGTGAACTGTCCCCTACTTCCCCTTCTATCACAGCTTCTGTGCACGCGCCGCCATCTCAGGAAGCACGAGTCATGACAAAATGCCGCCCTGAGTGATTGCCCAATTCGCTCATATCAGGGACCACTACTGTCAGTTGATTCTGTCTCTTCATGTATACCCAGACTGACTCAATGATGTTGAGATCAGCGCTCTGTGGGGTCAGTACCATCTTCTTGCAGACCTCCTTTGTTCCTCACCGTGAATAGTTCTTTATGACTGGCTGTATGTTAAGGATTGTTGTCATGCTGCAGAATACGTTTGGGACCGGTTTGATGGTATTGCATAACGGATAAGAACCTTAATATCTAAATTGCCTAAAATTTTGCACAGTAAACTAAACTAGTGATAGATTCTACACTGTAATTGAACACTATGTAGAAGATGGACTGGAGGTGGAAATGTGTCAAGAAACAAAAATCTTCTAATAACGTGGTGCAGAACCACAAAGAAGTGTAAGGATAGTTATTGATATAGAGCTGTAAAAATGCAGCCCCACAAAAATAAGTGGCAGTTTAATTAAGAACAGTAATATTTCAGTAAGTGCTGGCATAAAATAACAGATTGTGACTTCAACAGAACATTAGAAAGAGGCAATGCAAGATTAACATTGGTCCTTACAATTGCAGATTGTTAGGTTAGAGTTTATTTTCTGAAACCTTTCAGTTTTTCGCAAACACAAAGAGGAAAATAAAAAGGAATGCATTAAAATAAAATGAGTAAGAGTTTTACAACAGCCGATATTTAGAGTTTAGACTGTGATTCTCAACAACAGTAAAAGGGAATGTTTCCTGAGATCCTCCCTGCCATTTCTTCCCACAAACAGAAAATCTCCTGCTGGCTCCTGCAGTTGCAGAGGCTTTGAACTGAGATGAAAAAAACTGAGAAAGCAGGCTGAGATGCTACTGAAAGAGATGCAGAGAGAGGGGAAAACAGAGAAGTAGAAGATACTATAGGTGATACAGAATAAGAGTG
Source organism: Scomber japonicus (assembly GCF_027409825.1). Taxonomy (NCBI): domain Eukaryota; kingdom Metazoa; phylum Chordata; class Actinopteri; order Scombriformes; family Scombridae; genus Scomber; species Scomber japonicus. The sequence continues at coordinate 18,692,734 of NC_070578.1, forward strand.
GAGCAGGACATTGAAAAGAGAAAATAAGAGGGTGAGAGGAAGAATAGGAAGGACAGGGGGAGATACATCTAGTCCTCTGTCTCTCTCTGTTCTTTTTCCTTTTTTGCTCCTCACTTTTGTCCTAATCTTTAGGTTCTACTTCTACTGTTCACATATTTTTGTTCAACTCCTCTTTTTTCATCCCCCCCTTCTTTCCCGCTTCAAACAATCCACAAAGCTTCATTTGATCCTGTTTTGGAACAGCAGCTTCTTCACACACAGACACACATGCCCAAACAGAAACATGTTGAATGAAGGAGTTGTAAGCCATAAAAGTGTAGCTTGACAGGCAAAATCAATCAAGTGAGACTTAGGAAGAAGCAGAAATTGAACAAGTGTAGCAAAGAGAGGAAGGCATACAGAAAGGAGGGGAAAAAATAAATAAATAGCATCAAGGGAGAAGAGAAAGAGGAAGAATTGAAAGGATGAGGAGGTGTGGCGGAAAATAGATAATAAACAGAGGAGACACAAAAAAGACACAGGGACAAAGTAATGTAGAGATTAAGAAAGAAAATGGGAGGTTTGAAAAAAGAGTCAAGTGGGTGAATGAAAAAGGAAAAAGAGTGAATGTGATGAGGCATCAGTGGGGTTGCAGGGAGAAAGCAACAGAGAGACGAGTGCAAGAGAGAGAGAGAGAGGGAGAGGGAGAGAGGGGAAGCAAGTGATGGAAAAAACAAAGAGAGGCAAATCAATACCTGCCCCCAAACCTGTAAACACACAGTGAGAAAAGGGATTAAGCCCATAAAATGTGTTGGCTGGGTGAATTGCGCCAGGAGAGATAAGAAGACAAAGGGAGGGAAGGAGAGGCAGTAATGGTGTGAGAAGGAGACCAAGAGAGCAACAGAAAAGGATAAAAGAGGATGAGGAAGAAAGGTTCAGGGAGAAAAAGAAGAAGGGCTGGAGGGAGAGACTGAAAAAGGAAGTAGGAAGACAGAAAGGAGGCTGGGGACCAAACTGTAAGAATGAGCAGTGTTGAGACGTGAGAGGAAAGAAGAAAGTGTAAGGAGAGGGAGAGGAGTCAATGATCGCAGTGACAGAGGGAAGAACAGAGGTGTGTAAGCAAGCAGTGATGAGAGGTAGTAAGGCTGACTCCTCCAGAATCATGTGAAGCCAAACCAGTCTACTCATAGCAAGGGAGAAACACAAAAAGAAAAGAAAATAGTTCAAAACCTTCAATTACTGACACAAGTGTTCGTTGGGCATCAGAGACCTGCAGAAATATTGGTCTGGAATATTAACTTCTAAAGTCAATAATACTGTTTTATTCTATTTTTAGACAGCTGGAGTTTCAACCCTAACAACAAAGTTGTTGTTCAGGGGAAGAAAAGACTCACACAATCATTATTTTTAATAATAATATTAGCTATTGGCTAACCACCAGCCATTGTTCCTGGAGTCACAGCAAAAAAAATGGCATACTTTATGAAACTGAGATTTGGCTTTGTTTTGTGTGCAGGTGTGTTGATTTTTTAAATGGAACTAACAACTAGTAGAACACGTACAACACTTTTTTCGAGTCTAGAAGAATGACTTCAGGGAGATGCAAGGCTTCTTCAGGACACTAGTGACATACAAAGCCAGAATTAGTAAACTGATTAGTTTCCCGCGAGCATCCGCTGTTGCCTAGAAACAGCAATGTTACAAACAAAAGATTTTAAGATTAAAATCTATTTTCTTTGTATTGTACTTTGATTCTGTATACTGGTCAAAAAAAGAGAAAATACCAAATCAGGAGATGGAGCAGAACAAATTACAGGAGTTATAATCAGACAAAAAGAAGAAATATGTCCATGTGGTGTGCATTCTTAGTATGATTTTTAGGCCAATACTTGTTAAACTACTGCATTTTGTCTGTAAATTTCTGTTCATTTTAGTATCTACTTCTTGCTGGATCTCCTTTATGTACAGCATGTATGTTTTATTTGTGTATCTGTGTCTGTCTGCCTCTCTCCCTGTTTGCGTGTGTGCTCTGTATATCATCATAGCAGAGTGAATGGAGCGTGAAACCATCTGTCTCCTGGTTAGATGAGGATTACACTGACTTTATTAGATGTTTGAAATCATGCAGATGGTTATCATTATCATAGGGAGTTAGGCTCATGCACACACACACACACACAGATGTTTATCAGGGTGTTAAGAAGCTATGTGCAGATACGTCCATGCTCATGCAACACACATGCATGTATGAACACGCAGGTGCTTGCAAGTGTACATCCACTCAGTGAGTTTCTTAAAATCTAATGAAGCTGCTGTAACATAACACTGTCATGATCACAGAGCCCTATGTATTACATACGATTTTTTTTAATGCAAACTAATCAATTTGATCTGCAGAGCCATTTAATATCAGCATTGGTTATGTAAAGTAGCAGTTGTGAAATCAAGTTTCAAGGTAACTGTGGGTTTGCGTGAATCATTACCATTAGATAAACACCAATCCCCAATAGAAAGTCTAAAGTATACAGTAAATATGAATTTCTTCCTATAATCCTAATGAATATTTTTTTGCGGATAATATCGCTAGCATTGAATTTAACAGACTTGAGGAAAATTCTATTTCACACAGATTCCCCCTTCTACTGGACTCTATGGGTAGTACTCTCCTTGAATCACATGCATGCAATCACCCAATGAATTTTGCATTTACTGTACATAGCTGGCCAATCAGGATGCACCTACCAATTACGTGTGTCTTACTTCAGCGACTATGAATCTGCTCACTGATCTTACCTCTCTATCGATGGAGACACCACTCCAGCAAGCTCGTTCCTGCCCGTCAGACCCTGGCTACATCGCCAACGTCAACAAAATAAGAAATAAATGTATTTAGTATTAGTAATAAGCCTATTTTTCATATCATCTGTGTTTATTAGAATTATAGTTTATTTCATGTCAACTGTATTTATTTTTCTATGTGTAGCAGCTGGAGGCCAAGCAATCAGTCTGTTTTGAATAGGTATGTTTTGTAAGGGCACTGGACATTTCCAACAAATGTGAGGATACAGCACTGTAATCAATGCGCAACCAGAGCATGAGGGTCTTCTCCTAGTTAGATCTCATTGTAGTTGCCAGGTCCATGGAATGGGCACCTACTGCCTGCTCTGGATCTCTTTCACACTGCAAGACGATCCAAAATTAGACCCTGATATGTGCAATGGGGGAAATTGTGTCATGAAGTTTTTGGTAACAGCTCTGTCTTTCCCCTACCTGACAGTGCCTTGTGACACTGTGTCCACGCCCCAGTGAGAACAACTGCTGGTGCTTGTGGCCCTAGTGAATGATTCCTATTAGCCTCTTGAGCATTCCTGTTTGAAGGCTTTGTCATTCAAGACAGATGTGCCGCTTGCACTGAGTTAAGCTAAGAGAGTAAGTGAGCTGTGTGCCCTCTTGGTTCACCCCAGTTGTTTGCTGTGACATGGAAATCTGGTGACATGTTGCAGGAGTCAAGTATAGGGCATAGGGCTGTGTGAGATTATACAAAGGTTACGTTATTGAAACCCTGGTTCTCAAAGCACAGGTGGAGCCTACCTATAGACCCTGCTGCTCCTATGTTGTCTGCTGAAGTGATTTCAGGATGAGAACAGCACTGCCTTACATACTGTATGAGTCACACATGATTGGTAGACGCGTCCTGATAGGTTGGCTAAATTATGAAAATGTCAATGGGCGACTGCACGCATGAGATTAAAGGAGAATATTACCTATGGAGTCCAGTGGATGGCTTTGCCTATTCTTCTAGAACTAGGGTTACAATATTGCAACCTTGTTTCCTCCCAACCACCACAGTGGAAGAAGAAATGCTATCACAAACAACTCAAAACCCCAAATGACCTTTTACAAACTCTCAATCCTACATTAATGTGGTGACCTTGATCATCTACTGATTTAAAGAGAAACGTAGTATTTTTCATATCTTTTTGTGTCTAAGTGTTTAATGGGGACAACAATTTTTGGTCCAGTACTGAGCAAGAGCGCTGCAGCCAGCAGCGTCAAATGTACTTCTAATAAAAGTGCATGTATTTGCTACTGACAGGCTATCATAAGTGCCTGACAACATTATGGTAAGGACCTCTTTATCCGGTCTGTTTGTTACTGTGTCGAAGAAAAGTCTCACTTAATGAAAAGTCCTGTTCTGATATCTTGTGAGAGTTGAGTTGTTGTCAAACTAAATATTCAACCATGACACATTTAGAGAGAGGAGTACCGGGAGGTGTTTGTTGTGTTGGAGTACAGAAAGAGTAGCCTAGTAAAGATTTTCAAAGTCATGGCATAAAATATCAGGATAAGAATAAGAATAATCAGAATTTCACTGTAGATGAGACATTAGAGAGATGGTTAGCACTGCGTGGTATTTTCCTGCTGTTTTCCCAGTGCATGCTGGGATTGACAGCAGCCCTGCAGTAAGTAGTTTGCTTTGGCTTTGTTCAATTAAGATTTTATTTCAGTGGATGGTTGGCATCTCCACAGCTCAGGGCTACACATCCAACAGGGATCTCAGTGCTGTAGAAATGAGCAATTTACAGTCCTGTGTATAGCTGCATTTGGATCGTGGGTAGAGAGAACATGCAAACTCCAGACACACTCACTAAACAGATCAGGGCTGAGTTTCCAACACACCGTCCTACAATGTAATCCAGTCCACCACCACGTTGTCCCTTGATCCGTGTTAAATGATGACATTACATCAGTGGATGATATTTGACACAGGTGTGTATGTCTGTGTATGTTTTAGTGATCCAGTGTGGACATCCTATTCAAGTACTTCATGGAAAAGCGGAAGGAACAGACTTTTCATGGGGATCAAGTGTTAGCTACAGTTGTTTCCATGGTTACCAGTTGTCCACTCCTGCTGTGTTAACCTGTGAGGGGAATGGAACATGGACAGGAGACATACCACAGTGTCTGCGTAAGTTATTTGTCCTTTGCTAACAATAGGCACTTGCCAACCTTGAATGATGCACATAACTCGGTAATAACTGTAACTGTTGTGTCTTTCAAGCTGTCCTATGTGGTGATCCAGGCTCTCCTGGAGGTGGATTCAGAGAGGGGAACATCTTTTCCTACCGGTCAGTGATTAAATATGTTTACTTATTTATTTAATGTATGTACTTTCTTTAATTACTGACTACTGTTTTCCTGCATTGGATACCTATCCAATGCAGGAAAGCCTTTTGAAAAACATGTGCTTTCTTAATATGATCTCATTTTTGATAGATTATTATTACTGCTACTAGTATGACTACTCTATATTTGTTCACTTGAGGCTCCCTGCCACATCTGAATTTTCAGTATCACAGCAACTGTTGGTATCACTTGGTCTCTTGCTGCATGTGATTCACCATACACGTGTTTAATGTGAAACAGGTAGTGAGACTTTACTGTGAAACCACCTTGGGTCAATGCCAGCAAGGTTATGAAATGTTGAGTTGATAAAGTCTAAAAATTAGTTGCACATTTTTAGGCCCTTGTGTCTGAGTGTAAATTTGAAACATTGTTAGGACACAATTGATTTTTGTTGAGTGTAAAACCAAGAAAAAGATGTAGGCCAAATATGAAGTAATGCAATAATGTAAGGAAACAAAATAATCTATATGAAACAGTAATGGAGTATGTTGTTATTGCTCATCCCCAGTTTGTGTGTGTGCGTGCATACGGCATGTGTGTGTGTTGTTCTTTTTTTCTTTTTTTTTAGGTCAGAGGTCAAGTTCTACTGCCACACCCCCTACTTGCTGGTAGGCTCTGTCTCAAGAGTCTGTCAAGCCGATGGGATTTGGAGTGGCCAACAACCAGCCTGTATAGGTAATGAAAAGACCATCATCACAACAACACCCAAAAACTTTGTGTCAGTTTTCATATTTTAAACGTATACTGCCATGAGGAGTGCAGCAGGTGCACTGACTTAAAGCTACCCTTGCCTTTGTTATATTTTTACACATTTTTTTGTTTAGGTTAAAATGCTATTAATAAGGTAATGGCACTCTAAAATGTTAGAGAGATCCACCAGGAGGGAGGAGGGGTTGTTTTAAGATTTATATACAGTGCTTCATGGTGAGAATTAGCTTTAAAAAAATATATATATATATAAAGCTTGTTATTGCTCTCTTTTGGGGGAAATACTGATGCTATACCATAGTCATCTATGCTTCTGATACCGTGGCACAGAATAAAAACAATAACCAGAATTGCATACTATAGTTTTTCCATAAAGTGAGGAACATATTTTGTTTACTGCAAAGGAAAACGTTTCATCAACAACTTATTGATATAAAATTGTGTGAAATTAGATTATTGGTAAGCAATGCTGTGGAGTTCAGTCATACACATGTTTAAGCATTATTATTACTGTGTGGATAGAGCTGGCAATATCATCTAATCAATAGAAAAAGTTTTTAATTTTTATGTCAGCATTTTACAGAGCCCATAAAGGGTCATGGTAAAAAGAAGAAAAAAAACTTTGGTTTCTCGTGCTCACGAGAAATATTTCTGGTAAGCACGAGATACTCTTTAGTGAGCACGAGATACTTTCTGGTGATTTTGGTTTGGTGGTAGCATAATTAAGGGTAGTTGTGCCTCCTGTGCTTAAGCCTCAATGCTGCTCAAAGAATGGCAGCAGAAGAGGATTTATTCTCTTTCCTCCAAACACTAAATATACCTGAAAGTGTCATCAACAAACTAAAAGATGATAAGGTGAAGATAAATGTTAACTTAAGTCACATAAAGTAAGCAATACATGTATAACCTAATGTCCTAATTCTCCTTGCATTTTGTGTACATCCACCTATATCCACAGAGATGGCCAGATGTTTGTAACTGTTCATGAATGAAATTAACTATGCGATCCAAGGTGGTGTATCCCTTGCGCCCAAACAGACTACAAGACTTCAGGGTGCACTCACACTAGGGCCAGTTGTTCCCTACCGTGCTGAAGCACCAATGTCCCCCTCCCCTGTCCCCCACTGGCCCGCACTTAAACCCAAGTGTAGCTACTCAAACGTGGTTGCCTCCTCCGACACATGCGTTGCGTATTTTGTATTTTGTACGTAACCGTGAGTGCATTAGGGTTTAATCCCAGGAAGGGAATTCCCGGGAAATCCAATCAAAACCATTTCCCGATTCCTGAGAAATTTAATGACGGGAACCGGGAAAAATATTGTTATTTAAATATAAGAAAACACAGAACATTGGTGAAATATATTCACTACAACATAGGACAGTTTACTCTCATAAAACATGCACAGGTGTGTGTTAGCGTGCTGTGCACCGGTAAAACACAACACAGCCAATCAATTAACACAACGCACTATGATCTTCTGAGTCATGCCTGTGTAGTATGCAGAGGTGGCAAAAGTACCACAGATATTTGTGTAAAAAGGACTCTAGTAAAAGCAGAAGTACTGATTCAACTCTTTACTCCAGTAAAAGAAAGAAAGTTTGATCACTTCGAGTGATCATTCATGCTCACAGGAATAGACTTAGTTTAACTGAATGACTTAGAAGTCGCCAAATGACTTACTTGAACGAATTTCATTAGTTTATATCATGTAGATTTGTAAAATATTACTTATATGAGGGTCACAGTCACAGACTGTGTAAACTTAGCATTTCATAATTGTGGTAGCAGCGGTGCAGCAGATGTAATGAAGGCCACGCAGCACACTGGATGCAAACTAATATTAAGCCTATAGCCTATTCATTATAATGTCCATGGACATAAATTGAGTTATTTTGCCTTAATAATGATAAAATACTACACAAAAAATGGGAACCCATGCATAAGGTCTCCTCTTTCAGACATGCGCGCATTCAATACTTTCTGGTGAGCACAAGATACTTTCTCATGCTCACGAGAAAGTTTCTTGTGCGCACCAGAAACATTTAATTATTTTTATTTTCCCATGTCCCTTTACGGGCTCCGTAGCATGTGATGTCTATGAAGATTTTGTCCTGGAAAGCAACCCTTTATATTTTTTGGGAAAATTGAGTTCCTTCTTTGTGGTAAATGAGAGCATTAACATTAAGTTGTGAAATCATTAGAAAAAATATAAAGCGTAGCCTCACCACAGACATCCTAATATTTCCATCAAGTTCCTCTACTATGAAGCTACGTGATATTTATTGCTCTATTTGTGTGTGCTTCTGTGTAGATCCTGCCTTCAACAGTTGTCGTGACCCAGGAACGCCAGCATATGGTATCCCGGTCCTTGCCCAGGGCTTTCAGGTTAGAAATATATTGTTTGACTGTAAATTAGAATTGACCTACTCAGAACAGACTTTTAACTGATGACCTGTTGATGTAGTGATTTTACATAAGAGATTGATTCTGTTGGTCAAAATCTTTGTCTGCTATTAGACAGAAGAATCTGGTTATTTTTTAAAAATAGATTTGATTAAATTACAGTGCACAGAGGTTTGTAAACAAATATCTTTCTAGTATAAGGATGTGCTTGCTATGCTTTGAGACCTTTTAGTGGATCTGGTCAAAAAGAGAGTAGCAGTATTCCAGATGTGACAAAACCAGAAAAAAGGTGCTGCAATAATAAAAGCAAAACGATTAAGTATAGATGAATATTAATCTCCACCAGGCATTTTTTTTACCTTAGAGACCAGGCTGTCAGTGGCACAGATAAGAAACTGCTTTGACTATTGATCAAGTATATTGACCACAATCCTTTATGGAACAGGATTAACAAGTGAGTAAATCCTCTGAGATATAGTAGTTTCCCTGATAGAGAGGGATGTAGTCATTCAGCAGGCACAGCAGGTGATGCAGGAGTAACAATGTCCTTCTCAGTATTTATATATGGCTAATATCTATTAAAAAATACACAAATGATACAATTATATGCAGTTGTTTCTTGTTTTGTTAGATATAAAGAGTCAGCAGTAAGGTGGGGTTAAATCTAACCTTTTCATTTTTTCAGTGTTAAGTGTGGCAGGTCTTAAGAAGTTATGGGGCTAATAGTGGATTAAGAAGAAAATTTTGCTTTTACATGTAGGTTGGAAGTAAGGTTTCCTTTAAGTGCCGCAAGAACTACCACATCTTTGGTTCAACCACAAGAACGTGCCTAGAAAATCTAACCTGGAGTGGAACTCAACCTGAGTGCATCGGTAAGAATTAACTATGACTCTTTGCTGTTTATTCCACCATTATTTACACTCATTGTTTATGTTAATTCAGTATGTCTGTTTTGTTGTTACTGATTTTTTTTTATTTTTTTGCTCTAATTTTATGGAGAGGGTTAGGGTTAGGGGTTTTTTAAAGTTACAATGATGAATGTCAATGTGAAATGTGTGTTTTTCACTCTTCCCCATCACTCAGCTCATTCATGCAGACAGCCAGAGACCCCCAGTAATGTAGATGTTAGATCTATGGACCTGCCTACCTTGGGATATACCCTGATCTACACCTGTCAAGATGGTTTCTATCTGGCTGGAGGATCAGAGCACAGAACCTGCAAAAGTGATGGCAGGTGGTCAGGCAAACCACCGCTCTGTAAAGGTATTCAGATCCTATCTTGAAAATGTGCTGCTTGTGTTACATTGGCTGATCTTGAACCTAAACTGTAACACAGAGGTTATAATCCCATATGGCTTAAAATAAATATAGATAACACTGATATTATTGGTATGCTCTTGTAAATCAGCCTCAGGCATGCCTTGAATGCTGGGGTGATGCTGCTTTTATCACATATGCCTGGCCCTATCTTCCTTTAAATACAAGGAGTGGATGGCTGTGAAAACTGTGATCTATGGCAACAATACAATCATTTTTTTCAATTTTAAACTTTAATAAATCTATTTTGGCTTAGTTGATAGTTAATTATTTTTACCACAGAGTCAACTAAATCAAACTATGCTATGTTTTGTTTCAGTTGGAGTTAAAGTCAATCCCAAAGGCAGAGGAGAGTCAGATGTGCAGAAGAACAAGATTCGAGGTATGCAGAATGACCAATTACAACACACAAACACATACAGTATTGTATATATACCACACATAAACAATAAATATACTTATTGCACTTGTATGTTTCCTTTGCAGCTTGTTTTTACTGTACAGCATTTTAAGTTAAGCTTATTATACTGTGTACAAAGTATTTCCCAGAAAAGAGTGGCTATTGAGGCAGGAGGGTGTTGACTACATGGATCTATATGAGCAGTCCTGTTTCAGATTCAAAGGATGCCAGTGATTTATCCTGTGAACAGGGTGCAGGTTGGCTCATACCAAGTAAATAAATCAGTGAAAACATTCAGGTGCAATACCATGTAATACCTTGTAAGTTTGAAGTAGGATTTTATAATCAATATATGCATTTAGAGAGACCTGGTGAAAAGACTGACACCACAAAAAAAGACCGTAATTATGAAATTTTCTCTAGAAATACTGGAGCTGCTGAATTTTGAATTGGTAATATTACTAAGTGTGGGATTCAGGCAGCCAAGTAGTAACCCACTGCAGCAATCAATTTTAAAGAAGCCACTTTCTATGTTTTGTCTGACTCATACAAGGGGGTTATCCTAATTCTGACCCTTTTATTTACTATCATATCTGCTCAAAACCTTTAAAGACTGTGTAAAGTGAATTCAAACATTTTCTTTTAAACACATTAAATAGGTCATAAATGTATTTCTAAAAAAGGTGTAAAAAGCATTTCAACCATTTAGATTTGAATTGTGGAGCTAGGCTTCACAAACAGTGTTTCAAGATTTCTGTATTCAGGATTTAGTGGGCGGGTCTGTAACGTGGCGGTGATTAGCATAAACCCGCCTCTGCTGCTGTAGAGGTATAAATACATTCAGCGCACACTATCAATCAATCAATCAATCTTTATTTATATAGCGCCAAATCACAACAAAGTTATCTCAAGGCACTTTACACATAGAGCAGGTTCTAAACCGAACTCTTCAGGTTTTAACTTTAAAGAGACCCAACATTCCCACATGAGCAACAGTGGCAAGAAAAAACTCCCTTTTAACAGGAAGAAACCTCAGGCAGAACCAGGCTCAGAGTGGGCAGCCATCTGCCTCGACCAGTTGGGGTAGAGAGGAGAGAGAAGCACAATGAAAATCATCCGGACGTCTACAGGCCCAGATTACCTGTGAGACAAGACACTACTACTACTACAGTCTACAGTTAGCCAGTTAGCTGAGCTAGCCGCCGAACTAGCCGCTGAGCTAGCAGCAGAAAGCTCTCAGACATAGCATCCATGTTTCAGGTAGAGGTGGTGACTTTGATTGACAGGTGACACATGGTAGGGGGCGGAGTTCCAGTGAACTCAGTGTTTGGGAGCAGAGAAAGAGACTGAGTTTTACACAACTTTGAAGCCTAATTTCATATATTTGGCGATTTTTTTCAATCATTCAAATTTAGCAGGTTGGTTAACAACACACTTTTCTGTGCTATGTCAAACTCAGACTATTCCAGTGCACACATTTATCCATTAGAAACTGATCAAATTACTTCAAATGCAAATGTTTAGTTACTTTTAACACAACCACTCTACTTCAATGGTCAACACTTATCAATATCACATTTTGTCACTAGTTGTACTGTGTTGATATTGGTAACAGCAGAAGTAGTAGCCATTTTAATGTTTTGATTTTAAAAAATTGGTTTTAAATTGTCTTTTGTTTGTTTTTCTTCCTTACAGTTCCAGTAGATGTGTTCTCCCAAAACTCTGAGTGGAGTGGTTTCTATGAGTATCTGGGGAAGAGACAAGCCACCACATTTACAGTTACTGGGTTCAATGCTACCAGTGGCAGAGTTAACATCACTTTACTGGAGACCAGCGGAGTGTCAATCAGACTATCAGGTATTTACAAGAAAACGTCAATATTCTTAGTCATTCTTATTAATTTTACTCAAAGTGACTACCTAAGTGAAAACAGTAAACATTGAGTGCCCTCTATCCCCCACCCCCAAACTGCCCAACCCCCTATTGATGTTTTCAGAGACTTGCAGAGGAGACATAAAACTACATATCCAATAAGCTGAAACTTCCTAAGTCATTATTGATTTTCTTAGGTTTAAATGCATAAATATAGTCTGTCATAAAGTTTTACAAGTCGAAAATGTATGTGGAATAGAAAACCCTCACTGTGACCTTGAGCCCCAATGGATGGGTGGATGAAAATACTTTTTTTCGTATCTTAATTAATGACAGATAAATGGAAATAAACTGCAAGGCAGGATTGTAACACCACAGTTTCTATTCTTACATTTATTAGCATGACATAACAAAAATCCATATTAAAATTGGTGCAATTCTGTATATTGCACATAAATACAGTAGGATATTTATAACCATTTAGTCTACAAAGCACAATAGCTAAGGTTTGCAAGAGCTGTAGAGCATACAGAGATGGGAAACAGGTCATTAAAACTGTAAATAATTTAACATGCAGGGCCACTGGTGGGAATTACAAACCTCATGACAGGTTGTGTGCCTGGGCCCCTCCATACTAATGCATCTATATTATCACCAGACAAGTCTGAAAGGCCAAATTATTACCTGGGCCACATAACATCCCAAAGCAGTGCCCCTATACACATGATAATTTTTCTTCATAATGCATTATAGATACAGAATGGGGTATATACTGTAGCGTGGATGTGATTGGCAGGTTACTAAAAAAGGTAAAGCTACACTCACGTGAAAACCTCCAAAACAGTTGTGTTTAAGCAACTGAGGAAAACTGTTACTCTTCCACTGACGCTCATGTATATTTTGACACTTCATGATGACATTTCAAAATCAATAGTTCAGTTTGATCCTGGGGTCATGAAATATTTTCTGCGTTTAGAAGACAGGGGCTCTCAGTGTGTAAAATGATTTTGAGTTTGTGATATTTCTTTCACATGGACTTGTCATATTGAACAGCAACACTCTCTGTGTTGGCACTATAGTTAAGCAAGTAGAGACATGTAGCTGAAGGGTAAATGTCACTTTTTGCCCATTAATGTGTCAGGTGCTTGGTGAAGGGAAATAGAGTATGATAATTCAAAATGTCAAGGTGTCTGCTTTTTTCTGTTCGTCAGTCAACCTATCTGTCTATTTGTCTACCGTCCCTACATTCTGTTTGTCAACTTCTCTTGGTACCTTTTCTTCAAATGTCTTTCTCTTTTTCCTGCCAAGTCAAGTGCCAACACTGTTTTAACTTTAAATTATACCAGGTTCAGGCACTTATAATCACATTATTTGTATTTCTAACACCACCTCCATGTCTTTTTGTCAATCTAGGTACCTACAAGTCAGAGGAAAACCAGTTGCTGTTGAAGGTCTACCAGGTGAAAGGGCCAACAGAGCATTACTACAGCAAGTTTAAAAACGACAACTGGGCTATGGATGGATATGTAAGACTGACTATTGAATATTTGCCCTATTACAATAAAACTAGTATTGCAATAAAACACACCACATTACTCACTCCACACCCACTATACCGGACAGAGTCTTCGAGAGGTGTATTGAAATTCCAGACAAATCCTTACTCTCATTATGCAAAACAGATTTTGAAATACAGTGAAGTCTAATTAACATATTTTCAAAGGGAGGAATGATGTGGTTTACCAAAAAGCTTTTGTTTTCATCCTTGTAACAAAGGTGTAAGAAATAAGGTATTCCAAAAAATTATCACCATCAGAAGTTGCCCAACCCCATCAAATTCCAGTAATCCATTTTGTATTTGTTACCATTTACACAATTTTTTTTATCAAGAGTTAGGTGAGAACTTCAATATGCTCCTCTTATCTATACTGTAAAGCCAAGAAATGTTTAGTTATAGTCAAAAACAAACAATCCTTTTACCAGCCCCTCTTAAAGAATAGGTTTACAGTTCTTTAAGTCTGTCATAAAACAACAGTCAAGTAACCAATTGAAGATTCTGTTCGCTATAAACATTTTTCTGTCCATACTTACTGTACCATTACATTACAAAGGTCCCTTCTAAATGTGCTTACAATGTAAGTAATGTAAGTGGGGGTTTTTTTTTGGTAAAAAATCTCGTGTGTCTCAACAGACAGTCAAAATAGAATATATTTTGAACAGAAATAATTATCACGATAAGAATAGTTTAATTTGAGCAAACAAATCTATTCTATGCTCCATACATTTATTTATGTGTTTGCTATTGTTCACATATTTGACCCTTTTTCACTTAATTTTACTCACTTCCACTCTCAGTTTCTCTGCTTTGCGCTTACAAAGTCTATGAAAACTAGCTTTTCAGCCATTTTATCTCTAGTGGTCACACCCAGTATTGCAGGGAAAAATCCCCCCCCGCAGCCCAAAAAGCAATTTTCCCATAGACCACCATTATAAAAAAATGCATCTGTAAAACTGTTGACAGAACACCTCAAACTGCAAACAAGGTCAATATTGACTCTTTCTATTATGAATTGTTTAACCATGGATATTTTTTATTTTGTAAAACTTACCTTTTTTGGCATATGCACCAGCTGAACAATTCTTATTAGACTGAACTGTGATAACACATCCACAGCCCGCACAATCACTCATCTTTGCACAGTGTTATAATGTGCCACAATTGATTGGTTTTATGAACCTTTATTTCATTCTCTTTATAAGATAGACTGGATTTCTTTAACTTGCAATCTAGTTATTTTGGTAGGATGCTAGCTAACTTCTACCATGTGTGCATTAGCTAATTAGGCTAGTTGACTACTTTGGTGATCTACACAGTAAAGAAATACAGTAATAATTATTGTAGTACCTTTTAAAAAACAGGAATTTAACTGTTCTAATATTTTTTTCAAGTCAGTAGCACAAGTGCCTGTAAAACTATAGATCCAAACACGCACACCAGCCAATTTATTTCCTATCACCATGTGTATGTCAGTGAATCAGAATCATTCTAAATGTATATTGGGATATTGAGATAGAGCAAATGAATGAAAGAGGTTATGATTGTGCTCTCATGTGGATATTAGCAAACAAAGAACATCATTTATTTAGGACAAAATACATTTTTGTTTGCTCAAGCTTAATAATTCTTTTCGTGATTTTATTTCGGGAGAAAATATATTTTATTTTCTCTCAAAAAATCTTCTTATGCGCTCAAAATGTCCCAACATGCACTCAGAAATGAGGCACAAATAAAACTTCATAGATTTCCTGTTCAGCTGCAGTGGAAGAATCATAATAAAAGGAGGGACCTTGGCACTAAACTTTGACAGTAACTTTGAAAGATATTGACTTGATGTGACCAATTTGCACAGCTAAAGCCTCACATTAGCTTAAAATAAACTTTTAAATACATTTTTGCCTAAAAGGAGGGCTGTGGATTTTGTCCACCATCATTTACACTGAAAGTGCATTATGAAGGGATCTCTTAATGGACAATCTGAACAAAAGGAATAATTACAGCAAGAAGAACAGGTGTCAATGTTCATTTATGTAGAAGATGTCATATCTCATATATTGAATCCACTAAAAAGGGTTTTTGGTGGTTTTATGTAGAGTTATGTGCTGGCAGTATGTATTTCTTGACCGAGTGCTGTGAGTTCCTGGAGTCTTAGGCTGTGTATGAAATCACACCCTATTTTTTTTTACATAGTACACTATATTTACCCTCCACCATTTTTGATTGTTTAAATGCACTGAAGTGTATAGAGCCCTCAAACATTGCAACGACTGAATGAAAATGTGTGTCCATGGCATGTACACTACTTTCTTCTAACAAGCCGACAATGCAATGAATCATATTTTGTACAGTAGATGCGCAAAATGATAATGATTCATAAATATCCAAAATCCAAATTTACTGCTCACTATAGTATGAACTACTGCATGTGTGTCATACACGAAGCAGTCAATGAGTAAACAAGGGTGATTGCAGACACAGCCTTGTTGTCACTGTGCTGTTGCCAGGCATCCCACAGAGATTTCAGGAAGTTACTGGTCTGGCCAGAAAATAGTTCCAGCATCTAATTCCTTGTAAAACCACAAAGCTTGGGGCTCAGATATTATTGAATTATTGTTCATTTGCTCTCTTCATTCATGATTTTTTTTTTCAGAACTTTATTGAACATTGAAAAAATACAGACTCTCAAAGAGGATATTAATAACAGATCAAAGTTAAATACAATATAAATATAGGAATAAAAATTGGGGGATTCATGTAAGGAAAAACAAAACAAAAACACAAAAACAACAAAAACATAAATGTCCATGTAAATTAGGCATTTAAATCACCATATCGGAGCAGAGACAAGAAAGAAAAGTCAAAAATCAAAATAACAAATAGCGAGCAATGTCCAGACTTATTTTTCTTGCAGTTTTGTTCATTTAAATTTTTTTGAGACATGAGAAGAAAATCTTAAAATCAGTAATAAATCCAGGGAAGGAGGGCTTACAGTTTCTCCATTTTGAGCAGTACCCAGTAATAAAATTATATGAATAGTGTCCGAAATGGAAAAAGCCAAACCATCCATGTAGAAAATAATATGACATAGTTCAAAAGATGGCACATCTTTAATGTTTAGTGACACCCCATTTTTAATGTCTGACCAAAAACATTGTGATATAGGACATTGAAAAAATACATATTCCAGTGTTTCATTCTCTTCATTGCAGAAGGAACATTGATCCACCTCGAATTTAAATCTTTTTTTTTTTAGAAACTCTGCCACAGGATACATTTTGTTTATGATTTTGAAAGGGGCTTCTTTAACTGTAGGCAAAATAAGCCATTTAATAAATTTAGAATACGCCTTGTTCAACAGATTACATTCTCCAATCAATAGATTTGGTAATACTGTTAACGCATTATTATATATTAAATAGTTCTGAATTTAGTGAAACAAAGGTAGAGGAATCAAACTACACATTTTCTTTGAGAACTATTTAAATTGTATTTTTCTATAAAGTCTGTGTAATTCAAAAAGATACCATTACTATCCATTAAATCAGTTACAAAAATAATGCCTCTTTCAAACCAGCTACTTTTAAAGACTGATTTTCTATTAATTGTAATTACTCTGCTGTTCTCTGCATTCATAATTGTTCTTTGAAGTGCATAAATTGTTTGTTTTTGTCTAGACTATTAATATTTGATGAGCTACATAATCCTTGAAAAAACTGAATGCTTGAAAGAAAGACAGTTAGAGGAAAGGAATGAAGGAAGTCAGCTTTATGTGATTCCATGTTCTATGGTGACGTTTTAACTTAGTCTGATGTGAGATTTAAAGCTGGAACTTCTGAACATCATGTCTACATCTAGGGAATGTATTAAAAATCTGATCCTGTCTGACCTGTTGACAGAGAGGAAGAGAAGTGGTGAGATATACAAACTGACTGGATAGAAGCAGGCAGGGTGAAGGAAAAAATGATGACAGAAAGTACGAAAGAAAGAAGGATGGAGACACGCACAGTAGTCAGTTAACCAATTTATCAGGTTCGGGAATGACAGAAAAAGGAGTGAGGAGGACAGGCAGACTGATAATTATCTAACATTACACTAGCTGTTTCAGTCTCCAAACAGCCCACTACCTGAAAGGTGGAGGTGAAGGGAACAGGAGGAAGGAGAGAGAGGCGAGAGAACAGAGTGTGAGATGTGGAGAAATATTGATAACAAGGGGAGAGGACAGGATGAAAGCTGGCATTGAAATTATTAGGGCATATCGTCAAATATTTTAAAAGGATTGTCCTTTGAGTTTAGCATATCAATACATTTAGGGCCTGATTTACTAAGATCCCAAATAGTGGGTACTAAATTGCGTGCACAGTGTGTTTTGCAGGTGATCTACTAAGAATAACTGTGTAAATGAAAACAGGTGCAACAGGGTGGAGACAGCAGTATTTAAATGAGGGTTTTGCGTGTCTGAATGGAGAGTTTAGACGAGCAGAAAGCTGCAAGCGCAAAATGAAATGTGATCAGGTTCTAGTGGAAGAGGTTAACAAATATATTGATAACAAAAACTAATATAACCAGAAAAAAGTATTTGTGACGTCAATTCTGTTAGTAAAATATTCCACTCCAAAATTATTAATACAGGTGGAAAAACTCCGTCCTGTGCGTATTCTGTCATTGTGCCTCCTTCTCCTCATCTCCATAGTGACAGTAGTCATCTGAGCGCAGTGCTCAGCAGGTTAATACCTGCCCTTCAAAGGTATTATTTATAGACGCAGTTAGCGTCAGAAAAAATACCTTCAGGTTTGGTCAATCACAATGCGTGTGCTAAATAACATATTTGTTGTTATGTCTGGGGTGAATATTACATATTTATTATGGCAAGTTGAAAGACGCAAACCTCAGTTAATAGATGAGCTTGTATATTTTTTGCGAGTTTTTTGTCAAGTTTGAACATGTTTTTACACACGCAGACCTTTAGTACATCAGGCCCTTAATGTCACACTACTTATACATGTGTTAAAACCAAACAACACCAGGCGACAAACTGAATGATTGACTACAGTCAGCTAGCTTCTCCTTAAAAACACCTTTTCACACTTTCAGTGCAATTCTATGTTGTTCATTTTTAAATGAGAAAAACCTTGCGAAGAACCTTTAGATGTGGTTTTGGAATGAAATACCGTGCACCATATTACTGTGTAAGACTAGCACTTTGACTATTGTACTAAATAGTACATAGATTGTCACAAAGTAACAAAGTTTCATTTTCAACCTGTGAAAAGATTGTCTTCCACTTGTCTTGTCAACACTCCTGAATGTTGTGTTATTCAGGTTACTGCAGAGTCAGACCAGAAGACTTTTGTCTACCAGGGTCACATTCACAGTAAAGATTTTGGCAAGTTCCATCTGACGAGGCAAGGTAGGTTTGTCCATAGCAACAGCACCAATATCAACCCTGAACAATGCAAGTTTTTTGTTTGTGTAAAACAAAATACATACACTAAATTACATTCTACACTAAGCAAGCATGAGAAGCTGGGCTTATGTTTACAGACCAACAATGCATGAAGCATCTATTATACATGCACAGAGGGGTGTCTGTGCGTATGCGTTAATGTGTCTGTGGGTTTATGTCTGTCTGTATTCCCAGGACCTGTAACCATGGCAATGGACCCATCCAACCCCTACACAAACAGCAGCTCTGTGGCAGCAGCCATCTTAGTTCCTTTCTTTGCCCTCATCCTGTCTGGATTTGCTTTCTACCTCTACAAGCACAGGTAAGCTGTAGCCTCACTGTAAAGCAATCCTATAAAAACAGACAACCATCAGAGTAGAATACAAAACTTTACCCTCTATTTGTAGAGGTCAGTATCTTGAATATTTTCAGTAAAAGTAATCATTAAGTATAATGCAGTAAAAGAGAATGAATATTTTTTATAATTGTAACACACATACTGTATAAACACCTGATGATCAAATAACCTGATGAATGAATATAAGAACATTTCCACCTTATGTCTTTATGTAACTATAACTTTGTGGGTTTTAATGCATTTAAGTAGCTTCTTGGAGTGCTTAATTTTCTTTTTTCAGTGCACCGCTATTCCCCAATTTACATGGTGTATTACAGTTAGTTATTTCATACATTTACCAGAAATGCTTACTCTCTAACTTATTTCAAACATGTCTTCAGGTTTTATAGCATTGCTGCATGTTTGCCTCTTGTTAAATGCTGGCACTAAAACTAGACTGTGACAACATGGAACTTAAAGTTCTTTGTTTTTAACAATTAAAAAAAACTGAATATTATGACAATGACAAATTTTGAAAAACTAAATAAATACATTAAAATATATTGTCTTGCAGTTACTGAGCTATCTGGCTATTGAACATGTTTCAACAAAATTGCAATATTTGAAAATAGCAGGATTTTTGGCACGTGGACATGTAAAAATCTGAACATGTTTTTTTCTCTTTCTGATTTCTATCTGGACAGCTCTTTGGCTACTTTAAGATTCACAGCCTCAAGGTTCAAGTGTGTCAATGTGCCCTTCAGTCAGCCTTATGCATTTGACTATAGATAATGCCTAATGTGCTGTATGCTGGTTCTGAAGCGCAGCTTGAGGCTGACTGTTGGCTATTTAAGCGAAATAATGCACAATTCGCTCCATGCGTCTGTTTTGTCAACAAGTCGTGGTTGGTCGGCAGTAGCAGTGGTACTTGTAGCCATGCTTCAGGTACTCTCACCATGAAGGCTGCAGCGTGCATATTAGAGATTTTTTTTTTTTTTTTTTTTTAACAGTTGGCACCCTCACTGCGCCTCATAGAAAATATGGCTATGGTTAAAACACTGTCATTCTTAGCACCAGTGTTAATCATATGGGGTATAGTAACAGTTTTAACAGCTGTGTATTGCAATACCTTTCTAGAAACGGTGTACCATGCAACACTAATGTGCTTTAGGGTGTTTCTTCTCTTCAATATTAGTGTTCATTACACTGAGGCCTTTTTTACAGTGTTGTCTGAAACAGTAATGTAATCCCTTTAACTATTTCATTCTACAAAATAATTATACTCTCTGTATTTTGAAACATGGGTCCCTAACTTGATGAAAGAGCAAATGCAAGCACACACTTTTGGGCAAGTTATTTCTGCAATTTCACTACATACACTAGATAGTATTATTAGTCATCATCTATCATCTTTTAATGTAACCTACAAGTGTACCTAAATGGCTTTGCAATTTGTATTAGTGATTTACAGTTCATGCATGTGAGACGAAAAACAAATTTGGTACAAAATCACCAAACACAGGTGAAGGCACACTTAAAATGTTCTTGAGGCAAACCAAATTGGCTCTCCTCCAGCAGCTCTTCCTTTGCCAGCCTTGAACCAACATTAAAATAGAACCCATGTGGGAAAGAGGGTAGTGATGTTTTTTTTTGTAATCTTTAAAACCAGGGCAGAGTCATTTGGCTGAACATTATTCATTTATTTGTCCTCTGTTCCAAACTGAGTACATCCTTAAATGTATTAAGTGGACTTGATGTCAGACTTAGTGGAAGAACAGGCAGTTATACAGAAGTCTTTAACATACTGAATGTTAGGTCTGATTGACCACAGATATTAATTATTCTTCATTGTAAGTTCACAAAAGACTTCCAGTACAATGCCTAAAGATGTCTGATAATTCAGAGCCGTATTGAGGGTAAAATGTCATCATGTGCTTTGTTTAAAACTATGTGAGATTCCACATCTAAGGAGTATTTGACTGCAGTCTATCACTCAAAGATTTACAAAGTCATTCATTTAATAATAGCCATTATGACACATGAATCTGTCGGCTTGTCATTTACAAGAGCAGTATGCTATTCTGTCTGCAGAGTGCCTGATGGTTCCCTGAATGTTATTTAGGTTTAAGTTCTGTGCTAGCCAGTTAGTAACATGCTTTTCTACGTACTAAGTAGTTAGCATGCTAAATTCTGTGGATGCTAACTGCTGTGTACAGGGCCATGCAGGCTACCAGACATACTGACAGTCTATTTACCATTGTTTACCAATAGCTGGTAAGGTCAGTAGACTACTAACCATTACCATTGAATTACCTAACCCTTTGTTACACAACCTGCTTGTCAGATAGCAGTATGCCTTGCTAGTTGATGTGTATTAAAGCTGATGGTTGTATGCAGGACATTGTCTGCTGACACAGATGACAATGAGAGACCAAAAGACACCTGGGGGCCTGGCGGCAGGTAAGACTGACACCTGTCATTCATCTGGTTTCAAACAGCAACCAGACTTCCGCCCGCCGCCATCCTCCGTCAACCTCGTCATCACTTGTTTTTAGTTTTTAGGTTTTTTTCATGCTGTTTAGTATGGCTGCACAATTGAGCAAACGATGTGATTCTAATTTTCTGAACTGAACTGAAAATTGAACTTTGCGAAGTGTCGTATTACTGTAAGTTAAATGTAAAATCTGTAAACTACAATGAAAAGGAATAAAGATGAAAATGTCACAAGTAAACATGCATATCAGCTAAAAGTAACTGGGGTGATATCTTTAATCAGGAAATGAATGAATGGTGATGTTTTGAAAGCAGTGCAGCTATATTGTGTTAATACAGCAATCATTTGAAGTTAGGAGGGCATTTTATTTCTTTGTCTTTGATCTCATTGTCATCTCTCTGTCAGCATGATGCCATCAAGAACAAATATAGTATTTGACCAACTGTAAATTGATCAGATTCAAACAAGTAATGTGTTTACTGTTTTTTTGTATGCTGTTGCTTTTTTAAGTTTTTTTTTTTTTGTGTGTGTTACCTATAATCATGATGTTACTTTAATCTTGACTTTACACAATGACAAGCCAACAGAAACAGTTTCTTTACATTACAATACAACTGTTGTATAACTGAGAGTCTAGAAACTAGGTGAGTGTGTACATTGCAGTTTTTGCAGTTCTGCTTTGGCCTGTATGTCTGTACAGTATTTATAATACTGTCAAAGCAATTACGTGTGCTGTTTTTCATTCTACCAATAAAATTAAACTATTGCACCTACAGTCACAACTACAAAACTAGTGCAGCAATTTGAACTACTGCCACGCAGGGGAGGTCCTCGGTGTGTGTTGGTGTGTGTGCAGTTTTGTAAAGTAATGGGTTGAGCATGTAGGGTAGGCTTAGTGGCTCCCCAGGGTTGGATTTCTACCAGTGCACACACACACACATACTCTTAATGAGGTCAGAGTCAAAAAGCGTTTCAGCTGCAGTACTCCTCCCTGCTAATAGTTCCACAGGGTTTGGGGAATAAGTGATTATATCTAACTGGATTATAGGACCTGATTATCCAAAAATGTAATCTGCGACAAACAGACAAATTTAGGAGGGGGTAGTCATATTTCACTGCATGTCTGTTTTAACCCCTGCAGTATGTTTCTTTAAATCCTTGTTCAGGTAAATTGAGTAATAATATATTCTTTTGAACTAAAACCATTGGATGCCATTTACATGCATGCGGACACACTCACATGTGAGCACCAGATGGTCACTGGGAAGCCGAACTACTGAAGAGGGCAATTGTTACAGTTCATGTTCTGATTCTTGCCATAACTTTCCCTGCAATTTGTAGATGCTGACAATTGGAAACTTATTAGATTTAAAGGGTAAAGCTGCTGACCAGCAAGTCAATTAAGAAAGGTGAAGGGACAGAAAGGGTGTTTAAAGTTTTTGTTGCAAGTTTTTTTGATTGGTCGTAGTGCTAAATAAGACTGATGATTAAAACACTAGAAAGTCAAAAGGCTCCAGAACAAACTCATTATCTGCTTTCTAGATGTTCAACATTCTTCATCAGCTACTGGTTTATGTAAGCTTGTTGCCATTTTAAATATTGGATATTAAAACAAGCGCATCAGCAGATATGAGCAGCTTTAGCTTACTGTTTTGCAATGCTGGAGTACATAGTTGTCATTTTGTGTTTTAGAGGCCGACATCCTTTTGGTTGTATTGTGTTTTCTTCTCAGATCATTAAATTTAATTGTGCAAAAATATCATCCATTAACTCAATTATGTCCTTCTGTTTGTTTTCCAGGACGCGTCCCAAGGTCCAGTTCAATGGCTATGTTGGCCATGAAAGCTCCAATGGTCAAGCATCATTTGAAAACCCGATGTATGACACCAACATGAAGCCCACTGAGGCTAAGGCGGTTCGATTTGATACCACACTCAATACAGTCTGCACAGTGGTATAGTCCAACATACCTGCCACTACGTAAACAGTGGTGTAGTACAACCTCCCTGTCGCAGTCTGCAGTGTGGTTTAACCAAACAGGACAGAAAGAACAAACTTAAGATTAGGACATGTCACCTTGAGCAGTCTGTGTTGTAGCATGCTGGTCCTTTGTCAGCATAACCTGCACAGTAATGCAACTCTGTTCGACCTCCTACCTGAACAATGGTATCATCCACCTCTCTCTATAGTCTGAATGGCATAAGAGCAGCATAAGTTGGAACCAGTAAACAAGGGAGTAGGCATGAAATATCATGAAGTCTATTGTTCAGGGGGTCAATGACCAACAACCAGGATTCCTCTTAAACATTAATACTGTTCAGACAAGTCGAACTTCCTCCAAGAGCGGCAAAATTATTGAACAGTTCTCATCCAGTGTCAGTTGACTTCTAGAAAATTTGATCCAACCTCTTAGGTAAAGGGCTTGATACAGCCAGTGTCATATTGCCCTCTGATACCCGCCCTGCAATCTGAAGAGAGGTTTACCCCAACCTAAAACCATATCTGCAAGCTAAATTTGCACAGTGGTATAAGCTTACTAACTCCCCTGCTGCAGGCCAGACATGGGTTTGATCGATGTGAGGTTCTACCCTCAGGGGAAGCACATAGACTATTCCACCCTTCCACCCCTCCAGACGAAAAATAGTAATTGGACTGTTCCAATATGTCAACACAAAACCATCATTGCTGCTGGACCAAAAACCTCCCACTGGACTTTCATCATGCTGGACTTGACAGGATTGGACTCTTTGACACAATGACAGCCCACAGAGTCTGTTTTGGTGAAATCTAATATTGATTGTACACAGACTGCTGTAAAGTTGACCAGTATTTACAGTAAACGCAGCGACTAATTCAACCAGACCAATTCCTTTAAAGCAAATGAAATTGTCATCATCAAGCACTGGTTACCGGGATTATGGAGTAGTGAACAAGTGCTAAATAATCTGGGGTCAAGTAACATTTGCAGATAATTTAGAAATGTTTGTTTTAGCCTGCTTTGAGTACTGAATGGGTTAGGTTTAATATAGCAGGACAATCACAGTTAGGTAAGTTCAGTTGTCAGTCATTACAGGATGTTCTGTTAGTTTGTTGTGATTGTCTTTACTTTCTGCCACTTACTGTATTGCCTTTTATGACTATGTCTAACCACAGTATTTGGCAACTAATTAGGCTAAAACATACCAAATCGGGCATTTGCAAATGATATTTTTCCCAGGCTTAACGCTACAACCTGTGAACTAGTTCTACATGAATATTCTGACATTTTCAAGTATTCTATAGCGACACAACACACAAAATTAGTCCTATAAACAGTTTTCCATACTAGCACGAGACAGACTGTGCTGAAACAGAAAACCAGACATTTAAGTTCCCGGGCTGGTGGACACAATGGACTGGTTTCAAGAGGACTGTCTAATACAATTAGATAGTCAGACAACTGATTCTTGTTCTTGGACTAGCCAGGATTCTGAGCTTGGTGGCTGAACAAGTGGAAGCCTGGAGGCAATACGCTGTCAGGATCGTCGACTGCTGCAATCAGCTGTGGCCAAATCCAGGAAATGATTTATCTTCATGTAACACTGGTCGGGAATATTAGTCAAGTTCAGACTGATTTTTTTTTTTCTACGGTATACTCTCCAGCCACAAAATCAGAAACAGATGAAGAGATTAACAGATTGATTGACTGACAGAAATTAGATGGACACAGACCCATGGACAGATATAAACCTCTGTTAGTCTGCTGGAAAAGAGAGACAAGGACAGGTTGCTATGGAAACAGAGACAAATTGTTGTCTCTCATTGTCTCTTGTGGCATTTTTCTTCAGTGAAGATATGAACAGATGAACAGACTCTGAACCCAGTGGCCCCATGGGACTTCTGAAACCACTGCTGCTGGGGACCCCAAAATATAAACTTTATATAGACTCTTAAACCGCACAAATTTTGCACTAGTGTGTTTTTCTGACTGGGTTATGAAAAAATGAATAATTTTTGGGTCTGAAATGGGTTTGAAAAATGACTCCTTCAGAAAAAAAAGAGAGAATTTTATTCAAAACTTCTATCTTTAAAAAGATGACAAATGACTAAATACAGGGTTACAGAGTGTTTGTATATACACATTTATATTTCACACTCCCTGTTAGCAGAAGGCGTGACCACATGCTATACCGTTTATTTTTGTTGCCATGACAACATGCTAGCCAACCAGAAAGTTGGGATCAGTTTACCTGTGGACCTCGGAGCTTCTATTGTGTCACAATGGCACTATGTCCTGCCCTTCTTTAGAACAGTGTTTCTGAAAGCTCATACTGTCATATTACTGCTACAATATAAAGCTCAAAGCATTCCTAATTTGCAGCATGATCTTATTTACAGCAATTAAACTCCCATCCCTCCCTGACAAACTGTACCTTTATAGATACTGGAGAAAATGAAATAGTATCTAAACATGGGCTCACTTTTTTCAGTTGATCACTTGAGTAGTAGACAGTGTAAGCTTTCTGAAACAACATGAAAGTTTCTCTAACTCTCTTTAGAAAGATGTGTTGCAAATGTCCCTAACCACTCACATTATCATGCATCATTCTGCAGAACATTTTACATGTCTTGATGCACTTGATCTTGTTTCAACACACCTTTTTAAAGAGCACACAGGTATACGTGTGATCTGTTTGAGAATTTAAGGCAGAGGACAAACAGACATGAAGACAACATGCACAATATTGTTGTCGACAGTTATCTCTCCACCACCCCCCTGAGCCCCTCCATTGTTTGAGAAATACCTCGTGTGCAGAGAGTACGTTACATCCTGCTTATCAATGCTGGAACTTCACTGCAACAAATACACAAGCTTAAAGAGTGCAACCTCATGTTCAGCTCATTTCCTGGTACTTTAAATCGAAAAGTCGTACTTACACCCAGGAGTAAATCCACTGGTTTGAAAACCACTTGGCAAGCTTGTTATTTCTCGCAGTGTTCTCTCAAAATATATATTTTTTTCTTTTTCGAAAGATGCTGCACTTGGTTTAGATCACAGATGTAACTGCTTTCAATGTGCGTCTTACAGTGTCTTCAGGCCTGTTTCCTGTTTGATTCACACACATGCACATCATTCTCACATTAGGTTTACGCTCAAGGCATTTGCTTTAACCTGCAATCATATCAATCCATCATGCTGTCATATACCTGCAAACAATAAATCACAAATCCATTCATTTACATTTACAATATGAAACGATGAATGGAATGTATGCAAGTCAGATAATGGAAATGAACAACTCTTCAAATGGTGATTTTGTCCATGAAACACATGCTATATTATACGGAAGCATATTGCATTCACTTGAATAAAAAAAAAAAAAGTGTTTTTTCTGATTCATTTATTTTTTGGTCTGTTTTTCGAGGTAATTATTTCTGTTTTTCTGCGTTTTTTGTTTGTTTTTTTTATCGTTTTTTTTAGGTAATTATTTCTGATTTTCCGAGTCATTTTTTTCTTTTCTCTTTTTCAGGCTAATTTTATTGCTATCTTTATTGAGAGCTTGATGTAATGGAAGCAAACATGACCTGCTTGTTTAGTTTAATCAAGTTTTACTTTGATCTGGGTTTAAGACACTGGGAGATTGTCCTGTCTTTAAGTCATATAGATGGTATTACTATCAGTTTGTCGACCTTGCGCAGGCACCTGAAGACTTTGCGGTTGTTCAGAAGGAAAGCCAATTCAGATCTCCTGGACATAGCAATGTTTCTCCAGGATCAGCTGGACATATATGGCATGCTCCACGGAAGATGATGCATCTAAAATGCATTCAGGCCGGCTACGGCAGGAAAAATTATTAGTCAGAAAAACAGGAGAGAAAAAATTACCTCGAAAAACAGACCAAAAAATAAATTACTCAGAAAAAAATGTTTTGTTTTGTTTTGTTTTTTATTCAAGTGAATGCTATACGCTTCCGTAATATTACCGTGTTATTTTTCAGGCCAAGATGCAATTCACTGAAATCAGAAAGTGGATTTTCTCCAGAACTCAAATACTGAAAAAATAAATCCATCTGGCATGAGAAGGTTGTCACATTCATATATTAAGTAGACAGAATTTGTTTACATTTTTAGCCTAAACAAAACTATTCCAGACCCGCAAATAAAATGGTCAAAAACAATGGCATATTACAGCGGTGTGAGGCCTGGAAACAAAAGATGCAAATGTGTGTACAGCTATACACTGTCTTAATGGCAGTGGTTGAAGAGTACAGAAGACAGAAGATGCACTTTCACATTATTCCCACAGGAATAAACAAAACCTTAGACAACTATAGAATGTCTGTTCACAAGATAGTGAGCCTACTTCCTTTTAAACGCTGGAGGGTACCCAGTGTCTCTATTTTAATTGATTTAATTAAATCAGGTGAGATTTCCTACAGAGTCAAGAGGACATAATAGAGCCTGAAAATTAGAGCTGCGAGGTTTTCACAGGAGTAATAAAAGATCTAATGTTTAACAATTAATGACAGATGTGATCTAGTATGACTGAACAAGAAAATTTAGACTCCATATTGTCCCTGTTTATTCTGGTATGTAAAAAGCTAGTTAGTTTTCCATAGCGTGCGTACCCCCAGAAATTCAGCTAGATGCAGAGTAAATGTTTGTGCAGATCCTTGAAGGTTATGGCACATGTGTGTGCTATAATCAGGTCTCAAGCCTACAGCAAGAATCTAAAGTTATTACAATATTTCTGTAAGCTCACACGGATGCCAGATGAGCTCCATTTTATGACTGCTGGAACAGAAAAAGTTCCATTTGAAGAAGAAGAGTTTGATTCCTCCCCCACTAACCCCTCAATTTCCCCCCTCAGTAACCAGCTGTGTCGTGGCAGATGTCATCTGCCATTTTGATGCCTGTTTCTTTCCGTTAGCCAGCTTTTCCTCTTTCAAATGCAGTCAATAATACAAAAATATGCCAGTGTACTAGTGCAGTGCGAAACGCATATGAGGACAAGGTAGTTCTCTGACTGAAAGTATATCTTTGCATTTCATTTTCTTGACTCCTATACCTGAACTCTAATAGAAAGACATGCTGAGTCATGGTTGAGGTGCACACAAAGTTCAGTCTTCAATTGAGTCATAAGAACACTACACCGTTGTGTGTGTTGTACTCAAAAGGAAAAAGACTTCAACCTGATTGTTGAAGATAAATCATTTTCTTAACTTTGTTATTAAGATTAAAGGAATTTGAATGATTGAAATTGGATGAAGGGCATACCTCTTAAAGGTCTAACTGTTTCCTTTCACCCATAAATAGCATAAAGAGGAGGTCTGCTATCACCCTGATTAAGATCATTTTGCTGAAATAATGGTCTTACAATGGATAACATTTGTATCAGAGCCATGACTTTGCGAATCTTATATTAAATCTTAATAGAATGACATTTTTTAAGAAAGGGCCCTTTCAGTTGTAGTGCGATACCTTGTTTAGCAAGCTTTCAGTTGGAAACCAAAGGGCCCTGGTGATTTGCACAAGTGATGTGTGTAATTCTTCTTAAGATGAGACATCCTTTCTCTGATTTGTTTGGAAATGTAGATGCTGTTAACTCCAGCCTTTCTTCTTCTTCTTCCTCCTCCTCCTCCTTACAATTTGTATACAAGTTTCAATATCTGTCCTTCATTTGGCATTGTCAGCAGTTCTCATTGGTTTTAACAGCTGGCTACTTGTGAAAAGTCCCCCTCAAATTTCAAAATGCCAAGGTTTCTACTTCCTCAACTTTGCACAGTTTGCGTGTGTGTGTGTGTGTGTGTCTGTGTCTGTGTATGTGTATGTATGAGTGTGACTGTGGGTCTGTACACTTCATGGGCTGCTTTCATTTTATTTTCAACATGATTGGATTCAAATATTCTTTCTGGCAGTTTATTTGCCTTTGACAAGACTTTGTTTCACCCCTTCACAAAAGTTTGGATAGGACAAATTTCTCATGCCGTATGTTCAGCATTAGAGCTTTGAAGAACATCTACAACCTGAACTGTGTGTCTGAACGGAACGTGAGTCGACTGCAGGCCGTGCTTCACTTGTCAGTGCAAAGGATGACTAATTTAATTTCGACACATGGCAGCTTGTAGATCGGGACACCACACATATTAGTGCTATATTCACACGTTACAGTTCTCAGCAACACATACTGACATGCAGTAAATGGCTGTTTGTGGCTTACAAGTGTGTATTAAGAAATATTTTTGTTCATTTTTGTTGTCCTAGATGTGTTGGAGAAATGGTGGGTCCTTATCGGGAGGTTGTCATCGTCATTAATGTTGTTTTGAGCATCATCATCATTACCGTCATTATCATCTCCGTCACCTTTCACCATCATTATGTGCTGCTGAACTTGAAGTAGGTGCAAAAGAAAAAAAAATTTTGTACAGAAATCTATTTTTTATGGAGAATTTGTAAAAAAAACAAACAAATTATTAAACATGCTGTACTTTTTATGATTAATAATGTAGGTACAACAAAATCTTGTTCATTAAAGTCAATGTTTTTACTGTTACACACCATGTAAAAATGTATGGTTCAACCTGAGTATCGAATATCAAAATGTCATATGATCTCTTTTGTCCATTACGGCTACTTTTACACAGGAAGAGAAAGGATGGGTCATTTCCCAATTCCTCCATAGCTTGGGGCCAGCACAGTACGTGTTTCTTTTGAACATCAAAATTTCAGCATTCATGGCAAATAACAAACAAAACAAAACAAAACAAAACAAAAAAAAAACAATCTGTAATGTAGTGATATAAAGAGCAATTTTGGGTGGCTTCTTATGTGGCAGCTATGCCTGAAAAATCATGTGAGCATTGGTTCTTTGATCACATTAAAATATCTTGTTTACATACATTTTTTAATTGATTACGGATACGCACACTCTTCGCATTGGACAAAAGATAAACAGCAGATGTTTAGTATCATATTATCATGAACAGTATTCCTGGATGAGTTGACAGGTCCTTGTGTAACATCAGCCCTGCGTGGCTGATCCCAATGTCTATATCTGGGAGAGGGAAGACTTCCATTGGCCCAAAATCTGACATCATGTCTGTCTGAACAAGGAGAAACCAGTAAGATGGAATCTGGCTCTTCCTTGCTGAGACATTATGGGTTTAGAGTGGAAAATTAAATTGTGGTACATTTAGGCTCAAGCAGCACCTTTAGCAAATTGGCAACAGTTTTGGAGGCTCCTGTCATGACTGGTAAACAAGATTCAAGTTTTGAATTTATGGATGGAAAATGTCATTTTTCTGTCCTCCGTGAGAGAGAAATAACATGGTGTGTTATAAACGGTTATAAACAACAGATACTGTATGTGAACGCAGCCTCACAACCTGTTGTTAAAGAGACTCACAGTTTATCTATCAGCTATTTTGAAAACATTATTTGAGAATAAAGTTTTTGATACAATAATTCCTCCTTTGTATGAATGCCTTTGTAAACTGCTATCCTGATGAGTAAACGTGTCCTTTAGTATGATTTTGCTTGGTCAAGTGCACAATTACAAAGACATTGCTATTTGTGCATGATGGCATCACAGCAGTAACATCCTGTGTTCAAACCTGACTGTCCCAGCTGAGGCCTCTCCGTGTGGAATTCGCATCATTTCTTTGGTTTCTTTGTGCTTCAGTTTTTCCCAAAGTACAAACATATTCAGAGCAGATTAAGTGTAAAATGCCTGTCAATGTGTGTTAGCCCTTTGACAGACAGTGTATCCTGCCTCTCACCTAATGCATGCCAGCCTCTCACAGCCCTGGACAGGATAAGCAGGCACAGGCTTAACAAATGCACACTGCAATACAGGATCATTAAACACAAACCTCTGTTGCCAATTACTTTATGGACTAATTGTTTGATTTCGAGTCAAAATCCTGTGCAGATTGCTAATTTCATTGATGAGCACAATCCATGATGTAGTGCATTAAAGAACCTTTTGTTTGACTCTGCATTGTGCATTAAGGATGGAAGAATTCTCAAGTCATGAAATGACAAACAACATGGAGGTAAATGACAGTTTATTCACTGTAGGCATTGGAGTGGATTATCTCATTTACAGCATGGCCACAAGTATTGTTCACTATAGTATGGCACAATCTTTATGTAGAAACTTTATTTAACAGTATATAACAGTATTTTAAGAAGTTTTTGACAATTAATATGTAGAAGCCATAACCTTGTCATCCAGCTATATTTTGTACTTAATATGTTGATGAGACCACCAAGGTTTTCTTAAAATTAAGCATACCATCCACCCAGTCAGAATTTAGTATTCTCTGTTATAGCTGCAACTATTTTTGTAATTCATTTAAAAGTAATTTTTCAAATGAAAATGCCAAAGATATTATAGTTACAAGTTTTTCATGTGAGAATGTGTTGCCTCTTGGGAATGTTTTTGGTGTTTTGGACTATTTACTTGACAAAACCCATTTAATGATGTCTTACTCTGGGATATTGTTACAGTTACTGCAGCCCTATTCTCCATTGACATGGCATAATATCAATGCATTTTTTAGTCTAGTCTAGTGCATGAAACTCACATGTTTTTCCTTTGTGGACTTACTATTTTCTCACCATGTTACCATGGTTACACAGGTTGGTCAGAAACTTTTGGACCAGCAAATCATATCATTGAGAAATGAAATATATGGAATCCACAAGAAAAGTGATTCCATCAGTGGCTTGTTTGAAAACAGAAGAGGAGAAAGCAGTACAGCATGTTGGAGACACGGGGACGGAGCAGAATAATGAGTTGTAACAGCTAAAACATTTCAAACAAGGTTACAAGCTTGTTTACAGCAGAATTCTGGATTAGACATTTTAAGACCAAAAGAAGACACTAAGACAAGAGGGAAATAAAATGCTCTGAGCAAGAAATAAAGCAGTAACAATAGTAATAAAAGCAAATAATTAAAAGAACAATTAGATTAAATAGAGACCAAAAAATAAAATGAGCAGTAAAACAAAATCTGACATTGATGAAAAGCCTTATCCAATGAAAAGACACCAAAATAGAGTTTATGCAATCTTGTGTCATTGATTTGATACCTTCTTCCAGGGTTGGACTGGTACTAAATTTTGGCCCTGGCAGTTTTCGTCTGGACTGGCGGTCAGCACTCATAGAGGCACACTTAGGATTTTATTTGTTTGACACTTGATATGGGCAGTCCAGCTTTTGGTGCACTCATGCAACAATCTGTACCTTAATAAATAAAACAAATATGACATAATCATATACCGAGAGCTGTAAAATAGAACATCATCTTTTTTTAAGGCTCTGAATTTATCACGAATGTAGTCTATGTCACACTGGACAAAAGCTCTTCTATGATGATCTGGAAATGTGAGACCTATTTATCATCATCCAACACTGTGTTTGCAGCTGATGTGCAACTGATTGAACATCAGTTTAACAGCCAGGATTTCATGTTACAGACATTATTTTAATATTCATTCACTGCTATTGTCAGAGTGTGACAAGCAGAATGCCTTCACCTTACTGGAGTGGACCCAAAGTGACTAATCAACTGACTTCTTTTTTTTTTTAAACAGCACAGCCTTAAGCAGCAAATAGAATATAATATTATGTCTTACCTTCAGAGTGCTCTTCTCTGCCATCCTGTCAATTGTTGGAGTGTCCAAAGGCATCAGAATGTATTTTGCTCTAGCCTTAAGCATGGACGCTGTGTGGATGCTGTGTACAAATGCCACTTGCGTATCGGAAAGAGTCAGTTACGGAGCTCTGCTGTCAACACGATCACTACATGTGCTAACATTAGTAGTATTACCTGGATAAGGCTGTCATGCACCTTTTGCTTGTCCTTGGCAGCAGCCTCCTTTTCTTGCATGGCATCGGTATTGATATTTTGAATAAATCTGTTAACTCTGTTAAGATTTTTTTTTCCTTTTTCTTCCTTTTTCTTCCTTTTTCTTCCTTTTCCTACCTTTTCCGTCATCCATTTGTATAGGCTAGCATTGTTTTTGACCCAAACTCCTCTCTTTTTGTCCTGATTTGATTATTTACCCCTTGTCCTCTGACACTACATTAATGGATGCATTCAGTTGAAGGGATGGAGAGAGGACAACAGTAGCACTTCCTGCACCTGCCTTACAGTAGTATTGACAATTGGGACTGTGTTTTCAGACATACAATCGTCTCTTGAATCTTTGGTCATGCCAAATATCCCAGAATGAATTTTGGGGAGAAAAAACAATAGGAAATGATGCACAAATCAACTACAATCTCCATTTTATGCTGGAGCAGCCTTGAAAACATAACGTATTGAGGTTATATTGTATAACCTCAATAAAACACTTGAATTAACAGATGCAGAAAATGTACTGCAACACTATTACATGTGGAAGAAAATGGACTAGAATCCCATAACACAGATAGTAAAAAGCTACTTCTCATAATGCTTCTGTCCTGGTTGATTGAGTGCCGCCCTTTTTAATAAATGGTCAATATTTAGAAAACAAACAAAAGCCTGTTTATGCCTGCAGGCTTGACATTCGAAGATAGAACATTTTGTTGACTGATGATAAAACTCATTTAGATTTGATTATGTTGAGATTTAAGACAACCAGAGCTTTGTTCCTGACAGACAATACATTAACATGCAAGTTATCTAGTAAACTTCAGTGACTTCAGTGGATACAGTGTGGATTCATGGGTAACACCACAAGTGAGAAGAAAAGTTTACTGTAATTGGGCCTACAAAGTATGAACAGAATAGAGACATGCTGAAAATATGAAATAATAACAACAATGTTAGCTGACAATGAGAAAAATATCAGTGGTTATGTAAAATACTAAAATGACAAATTATGCCATTGAATTTCCACTGTCAAATGCAAATATATCCATGTCTACACCATGAATGTACAAAAGGTCTGCAATTGTAGTACCAACAACATGTAAAGTTGTTTGCCTTAAAATGTACATATGGCTCAAGTATTGGATGAAAAACGCTCACTATCCCAAGAAGGAAACCTCCTGGTAGGTATAGTACGAGAACCATCAACTTTATTGACGGCAATCTTCACCTGGTGTGTTATATCACATGGTTTTGTAAATTGGGTATTTAAGATGGAGACTCTCTGCATATGTAAGCAGCAGTTTAAGGAAGAACCTTCTGCTCAAAACGTCACACGGCAGAAAATAAATGGGTATTTGTCAGAAAGCCCATGTGAAGTCTGAATAAAGTGTCAATAGTTTATGTCACACAATGTGTAATTTATGGAGACAGTGATAGCTTTCATTTATTGCATACTGTATAGCTGTACTTACATACGATAAATAAGATTATTACTGGGGGCTTTTTTTATTAAAATGCATCCAGTTTTATTACAGTGAGTAAGAGGAAAGGTGGCATTGATATTTTTTTTCAGTTTGTTAGAAAAGAAGAAAAGATGAGAGCAGTGACATGATAGAAGTACACAGCAGTACAAGAGCTGAATAAATGTTTCTTGATATAATAATCTTTGCCATTCAGATCAGAAATGGGTAGTAATGCATTCCTGGCCATCATGGCAAATAAACTGACAATATTTCTTTCATGTTCACCCTGGTGCGTTCTGAGTAAGAGAGGGAGAGTGAGAGCATGAGGAGAGCAGGTGACATGGAGGTCAGTGGGAAATAGAGCAAATATTGATGGCTAGGTCTGAATGATGACATCAGAATGGTCTAATCCTAATGTTAATTTAAACAGAATACTGCTCTAAGTGTGGCTTCTCATACATTTCAGATCATACTATCAAGCAGGGAGAGTGAATTTGAAATAATGACAGAAAGAGAGAACAGACAGGCAGGTAAAGATGAAGCCAAATGTGAATGTCATACCTAGTGAAACCTCATCACATACTGTAGTAACTGTAATTTCAGGGGAAATTGTTTAAAGATTATACTTGGCTTCATAACAGCTCCTCCTTAAAGGGGGTCCCTGTTTCTGTTGTGCTAAATACTTTGCAACACAAAAGTCTAAGCTTGCATCATAAGCAGATTCAGCTTTTGACTGGCTTTCAAAATTGGAAGAAAGTACTGGAGTAATTCAATGCACATAAAGACAGCCAGTGTCACAAATGAGCTGTGATGACTCAGATTCAAGAGCCAAAGCCTGTTAATGTGCAACTTCCACTTGAGCTTGAAAGAGAGCAGCACCAAGCAAGGAGAAATCTTGTGAAATTTGGGTGTGAGGTACTTGCCGTGACAAGGTCTAGCTTCTCACGGCACTGACAAAGAGAGTGAAAATTTTCAGCTAGCTTCTAAAGTACAAGGTAGATGCAGATCTGATCATCTGGTTGAAAGGTCACTTTGATTTAACCAGTCCCCAAATGCAATCTGTTAGTTGTTGCAATACCGAAACATGGCAATAGATGGCGCATTAAGCACTATACACTGCTGTGATTAAGCATAATTTATGTAACTTCTTATTTTAATCATGAGATGTACCCCAAATTAACTGTAATAGTCAAAATTACTTCCATCATTTCTTATCCTGCATTTATGCATTTTAGTTTTTTACTTCATAGTTATGTCTTTTATAAAGTCTTTTTAACACTTTACAATATTAATAACAGGAATACAGCTACTACCTGATCTTTTATATGTCCTGTTGGAGCTGCTGGATGCACCCACTGACTGAATCTATGTTCCTCTTCTGGAGCTTGGCATAGCAGAGGTCGACAGCTGCATCAAGGGTGCAGCAATGCTAAGTCAGCTAAAAACAACTTAGCTCCATGCTATTGTCTTGATGGCTGCAGCAACTTTAGTGTTTGCATGTTCTCAGAAAGATGTTTTAAGTCTCGTTCCCCTGTTGTTGTCCACAACGTTTCAGTGCTGACACTTTGAAAGAAGCAAACAGATAAAGCAATAAAAGGAATAACTGCATCCAGCTAGCCAGCTCCAGCTAGCCAGCTCCGTTTATCATAACATAACAGTGGGAGAAGCTCCGGGTCTCAGCTCATTCTCCATCACCTGCTGCTGCTGCAGCCAGTCCGGCCCAAACTGCTTTATCCTCTTTCTCTCTTCAAGTGAAAGTCTTGTGAAATTATGTTTTGTAGAGAAATAACAAAATAACAGGCCGGCGCCCCGCACACAGGAAGTACATATAGAAATAAATAAAATACCATTTGGAATCAATTTATAATGAATGCTGACAGGTGCTGAGAGACTAACAGGTGCATTTTACAAGCAAACACTTTTTATCTCATAATTATTTATATTTAACATGTTTAAGTTTTGGAGGGGGTGGCACCCCAGCGCCCCGCATTAACCGGCCACCACTGATGGTGCCACAAACAAGGCCAGACGATGTAAGGAGAGACATTATAAAGAAAGAATAACTGCTGGCTATGTATGGTTACTGTGATCCACACTACATGAACTTTGTTATGCAGGCTGCCTGTATAGCCTCTCCACTAGTTAGAGATTCAACGGGTCTTGTATGAATTGGGGGGCTTCTTTAATCAATCTGGCAAGTTCATGGTGATTTTCCAGGAAATGGCAAAATCAGAGCATGATTTCACGTTGTTGAAATCTCTTCGTCCCACCAGGTGGACATTTTGAACCCCTGTCATCCACTGAGTTCCCAGCCTGTATGAGTCAGCGCTGACAGCCCTTGAAGAAATGGCATCATTCGGCTCATCTGACACTTCAAATAAGGCCAGTGGTCTTCATGCAACATTTCTAAAAGGGAGCACTGTGCTTGGCCCTGTAATGGCTGAAGACCTGATGAAGGATTTGGAGTGCCTGAACACTTACTTGCAGCTTAAGAAACTATTTCAGGCATTTCAGGACTATTTCAGGCATGTTAGAGGCTGTGGATCACGTCAAAACAAGCATACAGGTCAAACGAACAGAGGAACACTTTGATGTCTTGTTCACAAAAGCAATTGCTACGGCAGTAAAGTTTTACCTACAGCCTATTCATATACCTTATATCCACAAACCTACAAAGCATTACACCAGTCAGGCTGACCACATATCCATGCGGATCCCCAGTCTTTGCACAGAGCCCAATTCTACACTGCCTTCAACAGTTGCGATGTGGAGATATGGACAAGGTGGTAGACGGACATCCTGAATTGAATTCAAGTCTTCTGCAGGTGCAGCTTGCCATGTTTAGGGCTAATTATACATATAAAACAAGCTGTGATGTTGCTACCTATATTTGGGAAATGGTGCCAGAGGTGAGAGGTCTCTGTGGATTGGAGAAGAGATGACTAGAGAACAGAGAAGAGGAGAGACCTGGAGATGAGAAGACAGCAGAGGAAAAATTAGGACCAGAGGAGAGAGGGCTAAAAATGAGATAGGTAAAGGAGAGCAAATGCCCCTGCTGCCAACCTAGGTTCACTTGTGTATAAAAACAACAAATGCTAAACCTTTGCAGCAATATCTGGACTTGTATTGATATAACAATGTATAGAATTATGTATGGTTGTACTTTATTGTAAAAAATTGGTTGTACATTATTGTAAAAAAAAAAATTTGGTCCCCCCCAGTGTTGACCATGGCTACGACCTTCCTTTCCGATTAGCTTATTTTGCATAATTAGTTGTGAGTTGCGAGGTGTGGCTGGAGTTTGAGAAATATCATAAATGTCTAGCGCACACATGACTGGAAAGATATTATTCAGCATGGTTCAGTAGTGACAACCAACAGTTTTTGGTGAGTAATGTCTTATTTATTTATAACCGCATTATTGTTTGTTGTTGTAGTGGTGGTTGTTGTCAGTGTAGATGATCTAGATAAGTTTGCATCTGTCTGCTTTCATTTCATGTCAACATTGTCGCTGTCCGTGGTGCTGAATTGTGGATATAATACATTGCTTGCTAAGGAATGATGTGCATATTTCTCTATGTTTTTTTTCAGTCTAGTTATTTATTCTTGTTCAACAGTCTCTGACCTTCTGTTGTTGTTACCATGAAGTCAAACATGACATTAACCTTGGTGAACTCATTGTGCAGCAGGTCAAACAGGAGGACATTCAAAACATCATTATAATGAAGTCAAATATAAATAAATACCTATACAAAACAGAATGAGTATAAAAGAGAAGCTATTGAAATATCATTAAAGGTGAAGGTTGACAGATTACGACTGACTTTCACTTCATTTTAAATAGCAGTATTGTAATTCAAAGTCATCATTATAATTGTGTTTCATATAACATATAACTTAAGTCAAGCGGTGAAAACTACTAAATAGGATGTTATTCATCTGAATCTAGCTTATAGTGAGTCTGGAAATTGCATCTGCAATGAAACAGTATCCTACTGTTAAGTTTTAAAAATTCATGCAGACTTGGCTTGAATTTATATTTTGTGATTCATGAATATCTCTGGAAAGCTGATGTGTAGTGACAGCACATTTCAAACTTACCTCAAATGCAGAGACCTGTCTTGTTTGAGGCTTAAAGTTCAGTTGTTGGCAGAAGACCTTGAGATAAACACCCTGCAAGACAGACAAGTGCTTTATCTGAACTTTAAAGGGAATATATAGAGATGCTGTAATTATTGAAACCCCATAGACTGTTCAGAAATCTGGTTTAACTGTTCCAGGTCAATCGGTTTTTCTTAGAAATTTACCTAGAAGAAGACCCCTCTCCATCAGCATAACGCAGGGGAGCTAATTATTACAGAGAAACAGGGCTTTTACCCACAAGCCAAAACACAAAGTGGTGACATTTAGACAATTACCTTCTGATACCACCACTTTAAGCTAAGAAATATGGAGGGAATGTATATTCCATCCCTCATGATAATCTGCTGCGGTTTAAAGGAATAATATTGTGATATGATATTTAAAATACGAGTTATATCAGCCACTAATTAGGAAAACAACTGTTTTCATTAATTAATTAAGAAGCTGCTGTCAGTACAACTTGAAATGTGACAGTTTTGAGGGCCCCCTCAGTAAATTTATGGGGTTTTTTCACATCACTGTCACAAAGGCAGCTTTTCTACACACACACCACACACACACACACACACACACACACACACACACACACACACACACACACACACACACACACACACACACACACACACACACACACACACACACACAGCTACAGACACTGACTCATATACTGCTGCCTTTGACTATTGCAAGCCACCTCTGTTGTAGACAGTGATGAGGTTTGTATTAACTGACTGTAACACTTCACACATTATTATTATTCATTATTATGAAATAGAGACAAAGTTAAATAGTAGCTCAAAGAGGAGAAATGGATGGAATAAGAGTTTCATTAACCCTCACACTGTCACGTATTAACCAGATAGCACAAAAGCTATTCCACCTTTCGTCTCTGTCATCATCTGCACCTCTTTACTTTCATCACATATTATGGTTCTTTAGTAATCATTATATCACTATTACTCAGGTGCATCATCTACTGCCATTAGCTGTTTCAGGATTTAATATTTTGAGTCTGGTACTGTGCCTAGAAATTGATTTCACATATTTAACTCATATTAATATTTTTCACCACTTACCACCCCAACTAACTCATTTCACTGTATAGACATAAAACACTAAATAAGTGAAAACAGAAAATCATGTTGCTAAAATTGTTAGTTTATAATCAGTAACATATAGGTAGGTAGTATAGTAATACATTTTTGTAATTAGGAAATTCTTAGAAATTTAGATTTTAAATTAGTAGAGTATATCTGCCTGATATCTGGTACTTGGTTATCAACTTGGTAAACATGGTTATCAGTGACAAGGCAAGTGGGAGAGTGGGAGATACATCTTATACTGGAGTCAGCAGTGTGTCTGTGTGTGTGTGTGTGTGCGTGCGTGCGTGCGTGCGTGCGTGTGTGTGTTTGTGTGTGTAGACTTTGCTGTTCTATTGTGATTTTTTCCATATTAGCCAACCTTGGAAGATCATATATTAGGGCCGCACCTAACAATTATTTTCATTCATTAATATGTAAAATATGTTATATCAGTTACTTGTTTGGTCTATAAAATGTCAGGAAATTGAGAAAAATGTTGACCACCATAAGATGCAACCAAAAAAATTTTTTTTGTCCTGAGCAACAATACACAACCCAGAGATATCAGTTTACTATCTCAGGGGACTAAAGAAACATTTGAAGCAGTATTCACATTTAAGAAGTTGCAACAGTAGAATCTTGGCATGACTCAAAACAATTCATTAGTAGTTGGGGATTAATATTCTGTTCAGTTAAAGTTCTCAATATAATGTAGACTATATAACAACATTCTCCAACATTCAACAGGATGAACCCCTTTTTTC
The DNA here is from genome assembly GCF_027409825.1 of Scomber japonicus. NCBI lineage: Eukaryota > Metazoa > Chordata > Actinopteri > Scombriformes > Scombridae > Scomber > Scomber japonicus. The sequence goes on from NC_070578.1 coordinate 18,733,734, forward strand.
AGTATGTGAGCAGAAAAAGTGATGACCAAAGTGATTCATCAATATCTTTGAACTCATGAAATGCCTGTCAAACCTGTGCTCAGAATTGTCTCAAAAGGTGGAAAAAGGGCACAGATGCACTGGACTGTGTCAGACTACTGGGATAAAAGGACAACTTGTCATCCATGAAGCTCATTTTCCCTCATGTCTATCTGATCAGGCCATTATCATGTTGATATTATGTCATCCGGGGAGGTTTTAAGTGATGGTGAAAAACTGTAAACAAGAGTGAGCCAGTCTGGAAGTCAGTATCAGGGAAGGAGCTCCAGCATCTGTCTCTCGATAGTATCACAGATTAGAGCCTTCACTGCTCTGGGTTTAATCTTTGGCAGACAGTTGTTGATTTAACAGGAGAACTTCATCACCACGTGGTTTGCTGTCACAGAATTTCATTATTATTGGTTTCAATGGAGAGTTTTAGTATCACATCTAAATGCTGTTTCAGGGGCCTTTTAACACTGCCAAAAAACATATCTTGGGGAAACACTGAAATGCTATTATGTACTTATTGTATTGGCCAATCGCCTGAAATGGGAAATGGCAATGGATTTTGGCATCATTGCGGGGATTCGGGCATGATTATCATTTTGGCATCATCCACGTTTGGCAGCATGAGTGAATCATTTTCCCTCTTACACACTCTCTCCCTCCCTCTTGGTGTATACGTGTGTCTGCAGCAAGGAATGGAAATTCAGGATTCCTGTCGGGCAAATGCCTCCTGAGTCTCCACTCATCTTCCACTCTCCTGCTCTCCTCTTTCTTCCTGTTCTGTGTTTTTCTGCCCATGCCTTTGCTCCTCTCTTTTTTTTTGTTTTCTCTTTCGCTTGTCTGAACGAGTGCAGTGTATGAGGGTTAATATTCAACATGGCAGCAAGTTAGGGGAGTATTTTTAAAGCCAGAAACACTACTTCCATGTCCCAGGGATCAAATACTTAAACAAATGTCATATCATACAAGCAGAGGCTAAGATGATGTGCATACTGTATGTGTTGGCAGAGATTGCAGGAAGTGAAGAAGTAGGTAAGGTTGAAGACAAGACAATAGGAAGCCAAAGAGAGAAAATAAGAGAGGAGAGATGTGGAGAGACAGGTAAAAAACATGTTAATGGGCAGAGGAGAGAGGGTAAATGGGTCTGCACAAAAACAGAAGGAAAAAAATGACATCTAGGTCAACAGGGCCACACACACCAACACAAACACTCCAGCCAGGTAGGCAGGGCATTAGTGGTTGGCAGCTCTAATAAGTAACCTTGGATTGGAGCTTTCTGTGTAAAATCAATCCCAGCACTTTTCAGAGATGTTGGTGTTTGTGTGTGTGTGTGTGTGTGTGTGTGTGTGTGTGTGTGTGTGTGTGTGTGTGTGTGTGTGGGTGTGTGTGTGCGCGTATGCCTCATGTGGGTGTCAGGTGTTATACCCAGGAATCTGCAGAGGTTATTATGACCTACGCACACACACACTCAGGTGTCAGATCATGAGTTTTGTGATAGTGTGGCAGTCCACCGTAATAGAATCTGAAGAGACAGAGACATACAGAGATTTATAAGTGTATGTCCTTTCCCCTCGCTGCCCCAGCAGCTTCGCTTTCTGGTGCTTTATCAAACACCCATATCCCTGGAATTACATTTTGACCAAAGACTGGCCTTTTTGTAAATCTTATCTCTGTAGTCTGCCCCTCTTTATCCAATTCTTTGATTTTAGATCCTCTAAGGAAATGATGCCTTTCAGTCCTACATCTAACACCCATTAGTACAATAGTGGCAGACATATTTTGGGCACCCAGTCTGGCTTTATTTGCTTCCCCTGTCACTTGGATATTAGATGTCAGGTATTTAACATAATTTTAACATTACAGTCAAAGATATGCATTTGATCACCACTGCTAAACAAGGGATTAATGCTTTAGTATACAGATGCTTCTAAATACCTTCCCACACATGGTCTTTACGCCATACTACCTGCTCTAACATTATAAGCTAACATTAAGAGCTGCAGTCAAGGCAGAAATAGCATCATTGTTTTTGGCCAGAATTTTGGAGCCCTAGCTGTAGGTGAGATAGTATAGTAGCTATTATTTTAGAACCAAAGTTTTTCAGCAGAGCAGCATAGCTTCAACTCTCCCTGTAGAGTTTGCAGTTTGTGTTGCACTCAAATGTCTATCCACCACTTTCATCTTTAAACATGGCATCTCTTCGCAGTTTCTTGTCTTATTTGGCGTAAATTGCAATATAATTTGGAAAGGCAAACAGCTTTTGATGAGTGTCTGTTGCTGTTTTGGCAAAGGAATATATAAGAAAGAATATGGGTTCTCGTGGGATTGACGTGACACAATTGTAATCACAACGTACCCTTTATCCAGTGTTTTGTTTCTGTTTTGATTCAGTCTTCAGTGAGACTAAAAAACCTGTGTAATAAATATTGCATGAGCCCAAATTTGGTGCCACTTTTCTTCCATTTTGCTGGTGCAAAATCTCTTTAGTAAATAAGAAGAAACACATTTTGGCTGTTTAGTACCTAACAAGATTCGAAAATCCTTAGTAAATATGCTCCTTACATCTTCCCCCATGTATGTTTGTATGGGTGTCCTCTTTCTACTCTAAAGTCTTCAGGTGGGCATAAGATAGTACTAAGCTTTGAATTGCTATTATTATCTGTGTTCATTTTGTCATAGACTGGCAGCCTTTCATGGTGTTTATGTACATGTTGTCCAGTGTGTGGTTTGAGAGACTACTGACCATACTGATGTACAGCTGGGTGTAGAATATGAATAAATGGATATTCTGGAGCCATAGCTACTTTAATCTATCATGTATCTGTCTGGTGATAAGATATGAAGGCTTATTGCAAGTGATTCTGTTTCTTCTTCCTTTCTGCACCGTTTGACAGCAGTCAATAAGTTTTTGCCTCTTATGGTTGTGACTTTTGAGCCAGACAGCAGCAGGTAGCAAGCAAGGGAGGATTATTATCTGATATAGTTCACTGAGTTGAATTTAGCTTTGCAAGAGGTGTCTTGGAGTCAAGCAGAAAATAGTGGACAGTAAAAATGGTTTTCTAAGCTGAAGGGTTTCATTTCAGCCTTGGTGGGGACACACTTGTGATCAGAGGAGAATTGTTCCATATGAAATACAGTGAGGTGCTACTTAACTGGACTAATGCTTATATTGGGAAAATAATGATCAGAATATGAAATTATCATTTAAAAATGAAATATGAGAGAGTAGTTTCATAGAAAATGTGATGGGAAACATTGTCATCACTCCCCACAGCCTTTAGTATATCCTAGACAAGAATGACAGTCATAGAATAACTTGAATTTTCTGACAAAAAGTACATCAGCCCCACATTAGGCTAACAGCAATTTAGTGGTACCCTGACAAGGTCAAAGTCTCTATTTGCACCTCAGTGTAGACGTACAGAAGAAATCTTTATTATTGAATTATCTGGATTTTACACTTGTGAGCCTTAAGGTAGTTTCTCTCCTAATCTACATTTGCTAGTACCAGTAGGAGGAATTCCCCTTTATTATAAAACAGACACTATAAGATCAAATAAATATTTTCAGTGATCAAACATACATAATAGGCAGGCAGAAGACAATCTACAGTATGATATTATATTAATATCATATTAATACAATAATGTGTTCATGACAGAATACAAATGTTTGCATTTTCAGTCTGTACCGCTCCTTAAATTGTAAATAAAATAACTACAATAAATACAACAGGTAATTGCAATTATGGAGGCATAGTTATATTGGCAAAACGGCAGTAGATGGTAGTAATTGCATGCACAAAATATAGGAGTTACAACACTCCTATATTCTACCATCATATTATAGCTACAGGATGTAACATCCATAGCACTCATTTTGTACCTGCTCCACAAGAGTAAGCAGCAGAGCAGACACTAAGACCTCCCTTTAAGCTCAACAAATATATGCTGTAATAATATGCTGAGAGACATGAGTAGAAAGAGAGTGACAGAGGGAGAGCTAGATTAAAAAGGTGAGAGAAGCATTGAAAGAGGCTGCATGAATAGACAAAGAAGGGAATGAAGCATATTTGGCTCTTGGTGCTCTAAAGCAGCTGCCATGATCACCTGGCATCTGCATACACACACACACATACACGCACACACACACACACACACACACACACACACACACACACACACACACACACACACACATACACACAAAGCCCAGGACACACACATCACACACATTAAGCAACACCATATACTGTAGCTACCTCCACAGCATTATGTAAGCGCCCCACATGCTGGCTAATGCCTTTGATTGGGAACTAGGACAAAAAAAACATAGACAAAAACATAAATACACACAAACACAAACCTTGCTTATTCAGCCCACAGTTTTTAATCCCTCTGCATTGTTTGGGGTTGTGGGTGCATGTGTGTAAGATCATAATTGTATAAATCTTTTGGTCATTTTATTATTTTTCCACTATGGGAACCTTTGAAACAAAGCAAAATATGAAACACTGTAGCTCCAGATTTAAAAGGCTAATATCTATTTGAATAATATCTGTGGGATATGGTATAAATTGTTAAGATATAAAGAAGAATATATTCTGATATTGACATACTGGCATACTGTGTGTCACAATATGGCAAATGTGTATAAAATAAGATTTTTAAAAATTACAATGAATTTTAGCGTAATTACATGTTATTTATATAAACATAGCAGTGGGCATTGTAGATCCATTTTACACAGTATATCTATTTTTATATTATTGTAGTGATATAGATCATGATAAATATTTTCTCAGTTAAAGGACCAGTGTGTAAGTTTTTGGGGGATCTATTGGAATGGAATTTAATATTCTTAATTTTGTTTTGATTAGTGTATAATCACCTGAAAATAAGTGTTTTTGTTACTTTAGAGCAGGCGTGTCAAACTCATCTTCATTCAAGGGCCACACAAAGCCCAATTTGATCTCATGTGGGCCGGACCATTAAGAGGAAGGAAGGAAAAGAAGGAGGAGAAGGAAGAGAATACAGGAAGGAAAGCTGGAAGGAAGGAAGGAAGGAAGGAAGGGAGCAAGGACAGATGAAAGGATGAGAAGAGAAGACAAGAAGGAAGGGGAAGGAAGGAAGGAAGGAGGGAAGGAAGGGAAGATGAAAGGAAGGAAGGGAGCAAGGACAGATGGAAGGAAGGGAGGAAGTAAGGACAGATGGAAGGAAGAGAAGAGAAGACAAGACAAGAAGGGAGGAAGGAAGGGAGCAAGGACAGATGGAAGGAAGAGAAGAGAAGACAAGAAGGAAGGAAAAGAAGGAAGGAATGAGGAAAGGTAAGACAGATGGAAGGAAAGAAGGAAGGAAAAGAACACAGGAAGGAAGGAAGGGAGGAAGGACGGAAGGAAAAGAGGAAGAAGGAAACTGGGCCGGATTGGACCTCTCGGCGGGCCGGTTCTGGCCTACGGGCCGCATGTTTGGCACCCCTGCTTTAGAGTAAACCTTGTATATCTACATAGTGAGCAAGTCTACAGTAGCCAAGAACACAAACAAAACACTGGCTCTAGAGAGGGCCTTTCAGATTTTTCACAAGTTCCACAGCTGCTGGCTGAAGCATTTTCAATACAAGAAGAGTTTTAAAAAAATGTTGTGCCCATTAGTCACTTAGACTCTCATTCATGATTTTGTCTCCAGACATCTAAATGACTGTAACTCATTATATGCTGGACTGCCCCAGAAATCCATTGGCTGCCTCCAATTAGAAAATACTGCAGCTACAGTTCTTACAAGACCTCCAAAATATGACCACATTTCCTCTTATTCTCATATCATTGCACTGGTTACCCATAATGTTCAGAGTTGACTCAGAAACGTATTGCTTGTTTTTAAATCAATGAGTGGCCTTGCCCTGTCTTATTTTATTGACCTTCTCACCCCTTACACTCCCGCTCATACTCTCAGATCTGCAGACCAACTGTTGCTATCGGTCACCTGAGGCAAGGCTTGAGATAGAGGGTAGTATGGCATTTGCCTTAAGGGCTCCACAACTGTGCAATAACTGTCCAAGAATCAGAAAAGCTACCTCAGTGTCCTCATTAAAACTCATCGAAATACTAATTTTAAAAATGGCTTTTAATTTTAGAGTTTTTTTCTGATTGCGTTTGTATTGTACATTGTAATTTATTTATTGTTAAGATTTTTATTCACTGTCTGTTATCTATGTTTCTATTTCTCAATTGCATGGATATTATTCTAATATGTTGTTGCACCGTTCGGTTTCTAGTTTTAGGCCTGTGAAGCACTTTGCAAACCTGTTTTTGGTGTGCTATATAAATAAAGTGTATTATTATTATTGTATTATTATTATTATTGGTAGTAGTAGTAGTAGTAGTAGTAGTAGTAGTAGTAGTAGTAGTAGTAGTAGTAACAGCATCATCATTATTATTATTTTATTAAATTATTATTATTATTATTATTATCATTATCACCAACCTTTCCTTTCACTTACTTATTTATTTACTTTCTTTTCCTTCTTTCTATGGAATTATTTTTCATTTCTCAGCAGATGATGGAACATTTTGAGCACCTCTCTATAGCTTGAAAAGATCTCTTCTCTTTTTTTTTATTTTCCCTGTGCTTGAACACACACATGAAACACCTACTGTAGTATAGACAATAATTCATACACACACAAGAGTGTTTCAGTTGTGTTCAGGGCCACTGAATATGTATGTAGCTTTGTCTTAAGGTTGAAATGTCTGAACATTGTCAAGGACTTGCTTTGTACAATTTTATTGTAGCTTGTTGATGTCTTCCACTCTGAAAGCAAAGAGAATAACAGGTACGGGTGACTGAATAACTGACCCTTATATTACTAGAGAGAGCAAGAAAGTGTTTGTGTGAATGTGTGTGTGGAGGGGCTGCAGTCTTCTTGACAATGATTGGCCATGACAGGAGAAGTGTACGGGCCAGCTGCCAGGAGCAACAGCATCATGCTGACACAGTGCTAGGCAAGGTACTTGGAAAGTGTAGTGAGCTAAGCTACCAGTTACATTAAATGAAGCTCCACTACACTGAAGCTAACTCTCAGAGAAATGTAGCAAATGTAATATGGCAAAAGTAGTTTGCTACATCAAAGCTACTTCCATTATCATCATCATCATCATCATCATTAGTAGTATTACTAGTAGTATAATTACATTTTATGTAATTCACAGCTTTTATTGTGTCCACTCTGTCCTAGTGGCATACATTTTCAGGAAATCATTTTGAGTAGTCACTTTGATTTTGTAGAAACTTGTTTTGTAGCCTCTGTCAGGTCAGTGTTGGCTATAACTATAAAAAATAATATTTCAATGTAATCTAAACCTTTCCATTGTTCCCTCATCACCCCCTCCCTAGTCAAGTGGTTACTTCTGTGACATATTTCCGGTTGCTGTCACAGCACTTGGTCGCTGTTGATTAATATCAACCTTCAGTCACTTGCGCAAATACAAGTACACAATCCTATGAATCCTATGACAAGATTCTATGACTTGTTGAACTAAGAGTTGAACCAACATAACAGTGTTACAGTGAGTCCAATGATGGTAACAAACAAACAAACAAACAAATACGAAAAGAAAAACACATTCAGGAGATGAGAGGAGAGATACAAAGCAGATAAATCAAGTTATTTAGAAGCAGGGAGGTTTAATTTAAGCTACATAAAAGAGACATAATAGACTATCATTTTGACTAGTTTTTGACTGATAATAGTTTTTTTCTCATAATATTTGAAATGAATCTTGACAGCATCAGTCAGATATGCAGTATTAGTTTTATCAGTCCCATCAAGAAGATTCATTGTTAACATTCAGTGATAAAAATGTGTAGGTTCTGTCACACTTAAGCATTTGTATATTAATATTAATATTAAAAATTCAATTGATAAACTTCAACTTATTTTTGTATGTTGACTATTGTCGTCCTAAAAGCAGCTTATAGGCACACTATACCAACAACAACTGGAGTGATTTTGCGCAGTATACCATGATAAATTTGATTCAGACTTTTTTTTTTGTCCTCCATAGAGGGAATTTGTTTTCACAGTCTGTACGCAATCAAACACTCAACACAAGTAACACTCAAAACAGATATAAACAAACAAGAACATCACAACAACACAAGTCTGTTACAGTGTCCCCAAGCTATTTAAGGCAGTGATTGCTGAGGGCACAAAACTCCTCCCTAAGCATTTTTTGCAGAATAGTTGTCTGCAGCCAGAGGGTAGGAGGGTGAAGCATTGGTTGATGGGTTGGCAGGGGTTGTGTGTTATGGTCAGTAGTCTCCAAGTTGTGGCAGTATCAATGAGGGCTGGCAGTAACCAGCTGGGAGTGGGGGGGTCAATTATTTCAGAAGATATGTTGGTGATTTTCAGAAGCTTGTTTCTATTGGTGAGGGGGAGTGTGGCAAAATAGCAGTTGGTGCAGTAAAGGAGGATTTATTCAATAGTACTGTACTTCAGTACAGAAGGGAGAGCAGGGGGTCTTTCAGCCAAACCCCACCTCCTGCTTCTTCTACATTGAAGTCTTATGAGGCAGACTTCTGAAGAATTGTGGGGCACATTTGGCTCTGAATATCACTTTGAAGCAGTATTAAGAAAAGTGTGCATTAGTGTGGATTAAGTGCCGTGTGTGTTCATATATTTCAAGCATGTGAAACACTTGCATACTACCCGTCAGTGCATGAGCAAACACTGAAGTGCTCAAGACAGCAAGTGTGCGTATTTGGATAGAGCCTATATTCCACTGCAGCAAAGATATCATAGGCACCAGCCCAGGAATTGATAAGTGATGTCACTGTCATACAGAGGTACCTCTGTCGGCTACACGCGGTGGTGGCGTCACATACCGATCCATAGGCTTCGTACTGATCCTTAAGCTGTTTTATTTCAGAGCGCAGCAGAAAGCTCTGCTGTGCTTGAACTTCAGAAATACTTGGGAAAATATAGCTTGTGCAGACACTATCACACTACTTCATCAATAAAAGAGCAACTGAGAAATTAAGTTAGTAATGCTGCTATTTGTAGCACTATCACTGCTCAACACTGCTGATATACATACTCAAATGCAAACACACAGACAGATCTTCACAAAACAATTGACAGGCATTTATGCTTATGTTAGTCTTACACTGTAAATCAATTGTTTGCACTCTTTCTGTGATTTTGGTGTTCCATTTCTCTTTCTTCACCTCCTTCTAACATTTCATGTATCTTACTGCCATTGTTATATCAAACTAAATGCCCAAATGAAGTAGGAAACATGATGTATTAATGCCATAATGTTCACAAGGGTATGACAATTTTAAAACTGCATTAATTTATTCATTTTTTTGTCACTTGGGGGCAGCAAAAACAGGTTTTGTACACAACACTGACACATTATTAACTTTTAATGGTAAACTTGTTAGCAAAATGTTGCTTATTGCTTATATTTACACATCCAACAGTTATGGAGCAACATTAACATTCATCTGAAGTCAAGTGTGTCCAAGTCCAGTATTCACTCTCCTTTAGCTCTGTTTTTTCTCTCTATCCACTGCTGAGGGAAATGGATTGCTCTTTAGCTGCTAATGGCTCCATTATATTGACCAACTAGTTACTAATTATGTCTGTTTGCTGTTTGGTGCTGAACAGGTAGTGAACAGTTTGTTTTAAGTGCATTTTCTCTGAAACTGCAGCCAGCTTCTGCTGAAAACAGTGAGAGCTGAAACTCATTATATATCTCTGCAAAACTGAGCTGTAGAGTCAAGTGATACTTCTCTATGGATTCATTCCTACCAGGGATGCCTCAGACATTACACATTGTCATTTGATATATTATTATAAAAAATATCAGTTATAGCCACTTTAAGGAAAAGCCTGAATAACTTAGTGGGGACACATTATGAATGCAGTTGCTTCTGTAAAGGACACAGCAGTCATTGAATAGCTTTAGTCACCAGATTTGAACCCAACTGAACACCTGTGTGGATTCTACATGTGTTAGTCAGTGCTCTTGACTGCCATTATCAAAATTCACTCTGATCTAAAAATTGGCAAGAAAATGAATACTTATGTTCTTCCAAACAAATAAATAATTAAAAGATTATTTTAAAATTTACTTAAACATTTATTAGTTTGTTAGACCATTGTGGGTTTTTTTAGGGTAATATTTGATATTAGTGTCATCATTTTCCATTAATGTGTGTAAAGTGTCTTGATTTTTCTTGATTTGGCTGGTATTAATTCACTGAGTTAGACAGATGCAGACATTCCCATGGGGTTATTTGATCCATAAATGGTTTCTTAATTCAATTTCTAAAAAATGTACTACCATATTAGTACGTATTGCTCACTCCTCTTCTGAAAATATGATGCAATGCTACATTTACTAACACTTGAGTCGAGGATGTTTTAGCAGAAAGCACATGGATGTCCAAGACAACTAAAGATTGCATTCAATTTGGAATAAATATGTTACCGGCTTGGCAACAGTTCAGAAAGAATTCAGTTCAGATTTAAAACTGAACAGAAGACCAGAGCAAAGATTGAAACATTTACTGCTACCTCCTGACTGGGTTCTGCACACGTGGACTTTAGTAAAGCTAAAAGATTTTGCACATTTAAGACACAGAAATATATATATATGCTGCAACAGGTTGAAAAGTTCAAAGTGAATCATTTTATTTAACACCACAAAGAGTAAAAAAGCAGATCAGAGACAGGCAAGACAACTTGAAGGCTTTTATCTCAAATGTTGCAACTTTCAAGTAATTTCTTGTTGGTGGATGGATTCAGAGAGGTGTAAGATTAAAGAAAGGAAGTAAGAAAAGAGACAGAATGACACTGACCACGAGTCAGTGTCTGAATGCAATAACTTTGAAATCTGATAGGCACTTCAACCTGTGGGTCCATCACAACATAACTGACTCACACTGCCCCTGCATGTAGCAGAAATGGCACATACTTAAATACACATACAGTATAATGCATTCAGTGACAGCAGGTGTGTCTCAGGTTTGAGTCTTTCTCATTACACTGCCGCCAGCGAATTTGATCCTCAGGACCTTGTGGGCAAGAGTCCTCTCCTCTAATTGTAAGGTCACAACCACAACCACTGTACTTTCATGTCTATGCATGCATATTAAAACACACTGCAGTAATAGCTCTCTGCTGGACTTAAATGGCTCCTTTCACCTTACCAAAGGCTGGATTTGACCCAAGGACTTTTGACCTCAAATTGTCCTTACTAAACAAAATGTAGGCTGCAGTCTCTACAGTTTTATCAACCAATAATAGTGTAAAATTAAACCCTTTTAATTAGAAATACATGTAGTGCAAGCTCTCAGTTTTATCATATTACTTACTGTTATATAATCTATAGAACACATTATTGATTATTGCCTGGTTTATTTTAACAACACAACAACATTCTCCTCCTGACCTTAACCAAATAGTTGAAGTTGCCTAAACTAAACCAAGCAGCAGATCAGAAAACACCAATATGAATACATTTTGTCAAGTATTGTTCTGATGATGGTGGTGAAAGTGCTTCAGGTTAAGGACTTGTTCAGTGGGCTAACATACTGGGCATTTGCATAAAATGAAGTTATCATTGCTGCTCCATGACTTCTTTTATATTGTAGTCATTCATTGTTGGAGATAAACCACAAATTGTTTTGTTTTCACTGTTTTGTATTAACACTTGTTCACTCATTTCATTGCTTATGTAAGTTCAGAATATGATGAATAGTCTACAGGGATTCATGTGAGGATCAATAATTTAGTATTTTAATTTAGTAAGAAAGCAAAGACATTCATAATGACCTGAGATAAAGCTGCAGGAACATTTTGGAGTATCTGAAATGATACATGGTGTTGAAATCAAAAGTGAATGAATGCCCATGACTTTTGGCAGTGCTGCTTGCTGTTGATGGCTTGATTGATTTGGAAGCAGGGTGAAAAATTGAATTTGAAGTGGGTGATTACAATGTAGCTTCTTCCTCTGAATCTGCCCCTTAGCCAGAGGAGGTGCAGACACCTGTTCACTGTGCCTCAGCAGTTTAACGCAAAGAGTCAAGAAGAACATCTGATACATGGAATAGACAGGTGTGGAAAACCTGGTATTGTGCCTTGACATAATAATCTCAGTAAGACAGCTGGCCCCCACACAGGAAAAAAAATGAAAATTGCCAGCAGACTCGACAGCTCCCTTTGTCTGTGTGTCTTCCACATGTTGACACACATCAGAGTCTGCGCTGTTTCCAAGGAGCTAAAATTCATCTGCATGCAGTTTGGAAGAAAATAAGGCATTATTGTGTGACAGTGCATCATAGTGTATTATGCAACACAAATATGCACCAGGATAAACATATTATTCCTCTTTTAATGATACACTTTTTGAAACTGTCACTCCATCTATCCGCCTTCGCATCTCTGTCTCTTCTTCCAGCTGCAGCCTCCCTTCGTTTGCCTCTCATCTGTTTCCTCTGCCGAACAACTCAGTGAAGCAACTATATGGGTCCCTGCTTGTTGGCACCTTGCCAGAAACACCACCTTTAGGTGTGAATTGTATTTTTGGATGTGTATGTTTGTGACAGAGAGAAAGAGAGAGATAAACGAAATAGTGAGTGTGTGCAAAAGAGAGGGCGGGAGACTTGCAAAGTGTCATTGTGAGTATGTCTGGCTGTGTGGGTGGGTGTGCCCATGAAGCTGCAAAATAATTTAAATTGGGAAAGGAATGCAGGAATGCTCACTAGTGATTCTGATCAGAGCCAAATTTCCCTGTCAGAAAAATTCCCAACCAGCCACCTTGCAATTTGACCGTGATTGGAGAAGGATTGACAAAAGAGTGGAGGAGAGACTGAAAGAGAGAAGAAATAAAGGAAGAAAGGGGGCTAGAATTGAATAGAGAGTAGAAAGATATGAGTGAGAGAGAGAGATGGAGGCAGAATGACAGAGACTGAGAAATAGAATGGTAATACTGACTTCATTTTTGTTAGTAATTCAGCTGTGAGGGTAGAAGAACAGTGCTGTCAGATGAGTCTTCTATCTTAAAAATAAGTCAGCTTTCCAGGAAAAAGCAGCTGAAGTTAAAATCGCACATCACTCTCATTCTCTCTCGTTCTCACAGATGCCATTGAAAATAGCTTGAAAACATTTTTCTAGTTTCAAAAAACAGCTATTCATTTTTTCTCCCCGCTGTCTCTACCCCATTTCCATGCAGGGCAAGGTGACACGGGCTCAGACAGATGGTGAGTCACATTCATAAATATGAGCAATTTAGAAATTCAAATCAAACCAACTTTCATGTCTCTGTAATGTGAGACCTGGACAAATCCACAGGAACATGGAAATGAGAATTTGCATGCTCTTTTGTGGTAATGTACAGGTAAGACAATGAGCCACCGTATCACACCTTCCAATGTGGCTTTACCAAAAACAAAGCAGATCCTTATGGTTCTTTCAGTCTAGAGGATGATTTACTGCACAGTGTTGACACAAACAATGCTTCTTGATTTAATGTGTGTAAGTGCCTACAGTATCCCAGCAGAGTGACATTAGGGCTACAGCGTGGAATGGCAAGTAGGCAGGATGTCCTTGGACCAGAGATCCAGGGTTTCTCCACATTGTCAAGCATACATCCCCCTGAAACCTTCACTGGCCAGTAAGTCACTACGAGCTTCCTGAGCTACTTCCCTGCAAAGGAAGATGTATGTTTCCCTGCAAAGCATCACTTAATATCACTGGAAATATTCCAGATGTGGACAATAAGCTGACCTCTTTGTTAAGATGAGTCAGTTTTCACTCACTAATGCAACAGTTAAATTTAAATACATGTAAATTTAAAACCTTGCATTCAAATTGTGTCTCCTTCCCTCCTCATATTTCAGTCTTATCATCTTCACCTCTGTCCCTGCCCTTTGCTCTGTATGTGATCAGTGACCTTTAAATAATTTATATGATTTCATTTGTATTATACAGGACAAACATTACACCAGTAAGGCTGAAGGTATAGCGGAAGATTCCTGGGCTGATTTACTCTAGGGCTGGGATCTGTCTGAGAGGACATCCTAGCCAGTGGTTAGACAGGGCTGATGGTCAGCCAAGGATTTTACCAGCCTAATCAATGAACAGACACATTCCAGCTGCGTTGATTATGTCAAATTTTCTATTTACAATGCAGCATGTGCAGAGATTTTCTGAGCGCTCCTGTGAGATTGGAGGTGCTGACAGAGCTGATGACTGGGAAACAATCAGGGTTATTTTCACTCATAGTAGTCTGTGTGACATCCCACTCAATTCTAATTGTGTAGTGTTAGGATTTTGTATGGCCATGAGAAAAAATTTGACCAACCAACAATGTGCACCTGATGCAACACTCTTTCAAAAATCAAAGTCTATTGCTTCAATCAATTCCATGTACTCCCTTCCACCTTCACTCGTATCTGTCTCTCTTCTTTTCTCCTCTTTTCCTTTTTTTCCCATCCTCTAGATTTTCCTCTTTTGTCTCCCACACATCTCCCTTCTTACTCCCTCCCAGTTATCTTACTCTCTCCCCACATTACCCATCACCTCCTTTCCTTTCTCATAGAGACAAACTCACAGCAAAACATGTTAAAGTTTCTCTTTTCTTACTCCTTTCTATGTTAGTTGCTCTACTCTCTCTTCTTTCCTTACCTCCTCCCATATCATTTTCTGCACTTCTATCCTCCTCTCTCTTTAGGCAAAAAATCAGTAGTAATCAATATCATCACCAGAATAATTGTCAGCATTTACCTCCACAAAATCTAATCTGCAAAATGCAAATTAGGCGTGTGTCTGTATGTGTGTGTGTGTGTGTGTGTGTGTGTGTGTGTGTGTGTGTGTGTGTGTGTGTGTGTGTGTACTGACAGTATTTTAAAATGTGCCTGTGTGTCAGTGCACACCCAAAAAATGTCACTGCTCCTAGTTTATCTCATTGTTTGAACAGCGCTGCATTAATTAGGACAGGCCTGTCTATCCGCGTGTGTGTGCATGAGCAAGTCTGTTCATGTGCCCAAAATTGAGGAACAGTGTTTCTTTGTGTGTACATGTTACCATAGTGCCCCCATGTGGAGGACTGTAGAGGAGCATATATTCTGTAGTCGTCTTTCTCTCAACACACGCATACACACACAGTCACACACTCCAATGACACGGTGTTATATTTGGAAACACAATTTCATGCTATCAGTACTGGCTAGCTATTCCATTTAGATAGCAGCTGTCTACGTGTGTGCGCACATGTGCATGTGTGCTTATGGTGGTGGTGTGTCTGTATGGATGCATCTGTTTGTGTGTCAGATTAGTCCTCTTCCAAGTTTATTGAAATTAAAAGTTAGTTGTCATGGCAACATTTGGATTTTCAGTAATTATGTTGATTAAAAATGTGAAAATTAATTAAAAAGTCAGGAAAATGATCTCACAGCAGATGATCAGCGAAACATCAAAATGATTCAGATCTCTGTCTCTCTCTCTTCTTCTCATTCTCTTGAAAACATACAAGTCTCGTTCTCTTCCCATCTTTCTCTGTCACACTTCAGAAGTCCTTCATTGCCACGCAACACTGAATTATCTACATTCATCTCTCATACACATTTTGTCTCAGTGTGTCTCTCCCTTCTTTTCTCACTGAGACACTCCATTTATGACATGTTGAGATCTGTCTTCATGTCCACAAGAGACAGCAACAATAGCAAAACAACTTACACATAACTACACACACACAGGCACCCCTCTTACTATATCCTTCTCCTCTTCATTCAATCACTCAACTCATTCTCAACTTGTTAACTAGCATGACAAGACTTGTCTCATATCGCCACAGCAAACACATCACTGACAAAAGTAGCACAAAACAATAGCAACCTCGCAGTCTCACTTACTCTTTTTTAGCTTCTCTATTACTCCGGCTCTCTCACTCACACAATCCATCTCTTGTTCTCTGACAGAATGAATAAACAGGCTCAGCAAAGTGAAATCTCTTTTTTCTTTTATTAGCAACAGCAAACACAGAAACAATGAATTTACCCTCCGCCCCTCCCTATCTCCTCTCCGTCTGTTCTCCTCTCATCAGCTTTAATGAACCACAAATCTCATCAGCCATCTTTTCATCAGCTCTGCCATCACTACTTCCTGCGCTTGGGCACAAGCCTTTCAACCTGTGGTCATATAGCATGTCTGTTTCTGCTATTGACTGATGACCAGAAGGACTGACTGTACTTTATTGATATTTAGCTGTAAGGTAGAATGCATATAGATTTTCCCCAAACATTTTTAGTGCAAACAGCCAGACTCAATATTAAGCAGAATTTGGTTTGTCAGTTTGCTGTAGCGACAGTGTCAGTGTGACAGCCCTGCTTCACAGTTCTGGTTTACTAAATGGTGATTCACTGCCAGCTGATCTTCAGCATGCTCAATATCTCACGGTGGTGTTATATTTGCAGCCATCAGTTGTCAGGTGGCAGTGTTGAAGAGGTGGCAGCTTAATGATGGCTTTGACCTATTTGTCTCTGTACCTGTTAACATGTTTAGTTTTTTTTGTGAAAGTTAGCATTATTTTTTTAAGGATGGTAAGAACTACATAGTGTGAATGTTCATCTTCTTGGACGCAGTGGTGATAATTAGACACATACAAGACTTGTACATCAACATTCTGCAGGAACCATTATAGGACAGAGATTTTTTGAAACGTGTTATGAAATCCTTTATGTACAAAACACATTTCATGACCATGAGACCAAGCCAAGCCATTGATCATATGCACAGCTGCCCCTGCCTATAGGTAATGCTTTTTTCTACCACTTATCCAGGACCAGGTCACAGTGGAAGCACTACGCACTAATCACTATGCTTTGTACGGCATCTTTTTAAACATATTATATGTCTTCATCTCTACTTTTTAAATACCTTTAGTTTAGCCAGATATACGTTAGATTCATCATTATTATTTACTGTGGAGTTTGATAACATTTGCATGGCTGTCATGAAAGTGACACATTTCAGTTAATTAAAACAGATTTCATTCATTTTCCAGCAATAGCTTTATTCCAGTTCCATTTCATTTCAATGCAATCGTTTCCAATTCAGTCATGTTCAGATATGGATTAGTTATATATTTCATTTAATATTTTTGTGTTTTCATACAATGATCTTACACACATACACTTGATATTTTCTAACTTTTTCATTAATTTGCTTTCTATCACAGTACTGAGAAAGTTATTAGGATGTTCCCAACCCTCTAAATTAATGTCAAGTGTATTAACTCCATTTCATTTTATATTTGTTCAGATAGAGGATGCCAATGAAAACTTCTAAACTATGGGTGGTTTATACGTGCACCAAAATGTAAATATGTTTTTTCTTGTTATGACAGCCCTGCTTTCTACTTCCTCCTTGTGGGAGTGGGGCTCTTCACCCCTCTTCCTGGAGCTGCCCTTGGAGGGGTGGGGCTATGAGGTGGGGGGGCTGGGGTATGATGTTGGGGGGCGGGGCTAGGAGCAGCCACGGCCTTGGGCTGAGGGATCTCAATGGGGAGTTTGGGAGGGATCATTGTTTTCGGAGTCAGAGTTGGTTTTGCCTCAGGAATTTTCTCTCCTTGACGGTACACACTGACCTGGAGATTGAGAAAGAAAGATTCGGACATCATTTTAATATTATGTAATTTACCATTCATACATTTTCTCCATTGTATGTACATGTGACAATAGAAAGGAGAGAAGACGTGCTTGCAAATATTGTGCATTGAAACACATCATAAAGTAAGTAATGAAGTAATGAATTTTCTAGGTCAGTATTTTGCAATATTTTCCATGTTTTAAACTGTCAGACAAAAGTCACAAGGTCACATATCATCTTGGTAACAGCCCTGAGTTACATAGAAGTGTGATAAAAATATGTCATTGCTAGGCCCCAATGAAAGTACAAGATTTGCACCACAGATGGTCAGGAAATTTTCATGGCTTTGAGTAAATCCAGTCATTTGTGGTACACAGCGGTGACACTCACCACTATATCCACAGACTCCCCTCCGTATTTGTTCTGGACAATCATGGTATATCTGCCAGAATCCTCCATGGAAACACCTTTAATCGTCAGACTGGCAAACCTGCCCTGGTCCAGGGAGACCACGTACTGAAAAAATGAAATTAAAAGTTAAATAAGTGTGAAAGGCTGCATGGGGAGTTTAGCATGATTTAACATTTAAAATGCCTGTCACTTAAGTTTTATTTAAACATTGATTTATCTTTTTGTCAGAGGAGCAGCATGAGCTTTGATAACCACCTCATGTTAATGAAAACCGAGCATCGCTAGATGGGCTTACACTCCACAGGAACCAATGTTCTATTCTATTTTATTTTATTCCACTGAGCCCTGTCAGCTTACCAATGTGGACACGTGGGAGGAGAGCAAAAAGAGCACAAAGAAATGGAATATGATGATAAATTATATTACAAATAAAAAATATATTCCATCTTTACTTCTTGAAAGCACAAAAACAAAATATCTGTTTGATCTATGTTTAAGCCACCTGGGACACGATAGAGTACTCTTTTCCACACATATACCATGTGACTATTGGAGAGAGAATACAGTATTTTTTTCCACCCTCGTTCATACCTTCCTACTCATTTGCAAGGTCTAGACATTTGTTAATTTTCATGGAGTGGCTCTAAAACAGGAGCAGGGTATACATTCCTATTAAAAAGGAAACTTGCTTTTTTAATTTTGAGAAACTAAAAACTCTACTGTCTTAAATGTCAAGTAGACCGAGAAAAGATCCCATATTTTCAATTAATTGCCCTTTTATAATTACCATGTTGTATGGTTTGGATAATTGCATTTGTTTATTAGACCAAACCCAGGTGAATTTATAGGTGATTACTGGGATACTATTTAAGTACGCTGAGTAGACACTGAGGTAAATGCTAGCCCAAAGTCTGAAGCAGCGCCTGAGCAATGCTTAGTTAAAACTTCCAATAAGGATTTGTTTACCATACGACCTTGGCTCTAGACAAAACACAACTAAACCTTTCTATTAGATTGTTTAATTTAGCACCTGGATTTCAATGACAATGGCCATGAAGATAAGTCAGCTTGACCAGGGAGAGGAAAGCTTTCTGCTCCTTTCTGTCTTCTGGGTTTAAGGTATGTTCATATAAGATATACATGAATATTTCTTCACAGATGAGTCTTGTCATGCTACTCTTTCCTTAATTTGACTTATAATATTAAGAGCTTATATGATTTACTGGTGTTTACTGGTACTGGTGTACAGACAAATCATACTTAGTATCAAAATGTTTACCACCTGCTCCAAATCACTTCTGTTTAAGCTTGCATAGTTCTTCAATCATACATATTTATACTCAGTGCAATGTTCTCTGGCTCTGTATGTACAGTACTTTTGACTGGTTCTACATTTCTGTTTGTTTTTCTGTTAATAGCTTCAATAGCCAAGCTCTCCTGAGGTTTGGAAAACAGACCACCAAGGACGTCAGTTCCTGTTATAGCAAAATTATTAGCAGGTGAGGGAATGAATAAAGAAGAGGGCAAACTTCAACACATATTCCTCCCGGACTGGGGTTTTCTCAAACCTAAATCTTCAAAGCCAGTAGGAGCTGCATGATGCTGAAGCTGTTAAAAGAGCCTCTTCTGACTGGGGACAGACTGTAGACTTTACTGGTTGGCAAGTAGGTCAATGAGTTATAAGAGGTAGATTTGTTCCTTACCACATCCAGCAGTGTGCTGATAATATTGACCTCACCTAAAGTATGTAGATCCCCCCATTGAGGGATTATGAGTGGTGCTTAAAGTCTCCCCCAAAAGCAGAGGCCCTTTGTTTCCCTTAATCCTGATCACCTCAGTAGTACATATGGAGGCTGTATAGAGACTTCCAGCAGTGCAATCAGTCATTTCCCAGCAGGGAACTAAAGTGTGTCAACAGAGATATTAAGTTTTGATTTTGTGTGCCGAAAATGAATTAATCTTGCTACTAAGAAAGTTCTTCACATTTCCAAGATGTTTACATATCGAAACATTAGTTGTCTATAAATTTGAAGTAAATTGCATTTAAGAGATTCAAACCATGCTATCACCAGACAAGTTAATAGAAACTCATAATTTTGTCTGATTACTAAGGTGATTAATCATAGAAAGGAAGGGGAGGGGCGTGGGGGGAGTAAGTAGCGTTACCAGTTAGTAGTAGTGTGTGGCAGAAATGGAAAGCAGAGAAGAACAGGACTGTGTTTGAGGCACTTTATCTGCTTGTTACAGAAGTTTTTACCTGATCGTCAGGTGTGACCTCGGCTCCATTCTTCAACCATGAGACCTGAGGCTTGGGATCTCCACAGACTGTACATGTTAAACTCAGGGTCTAAAAGAGGCATAAAGATGACACCTTAGACAAATATGTACACATTTACCATACAGAGACAGAAATACCACAATCACACATATTCAGACATTACCTTCTTCTCCATAATGGTGACCACATCAGGCAGTCCTCCCACCACCTTACCACGGTCTGAAACAAACCATTGTTAATTGTGCATAATAATTGTGCAGTATCTTGTTATCACTTTTTAAATGTATGATTTACTTATTTATAACTTTTAAACAACAATCTATGGGAGGAAAGTAACCATTGTACAAAGAGACATGGAGAATGGAAGGATTCACTCACTCTTTTCAGCATAGGCCTCAGCCCTGAAATGCACAGACAGAAAAGTTAGAGATATTCCTCTCTCTTATAGCAGCACTACATTTATCATAGTATAAATGTACACTGTAACCTAAATATGACCCTTTCAGTATGACTTTTTCTCTCAAACTAAAAAAAACAAAAACAAATAATAATACAATTCTATGCAACTATTGGTGGAGCCAGGTTTTATGGTATGTTTCATTACCTGGCTCTGCTCACTGACCACACACATAATGTCTTCTCAATTTTTGGGTTAGTATCAGTGGTCAGATGGAATGCCACAAGGTTTTCTGGGTTAAGAGCCAAATTACATTTATACTGTAGTTTAGTCTCGGACTATACTGAATTGCCCATGGTAAAAATGAGACTGCTTTGTAATAACCGGATGAGGGCTGTCGGAGCAGCATGGAGGACCAGAGGTCAGCCACAGGACCAGATGGCTCAGGGAACTCTGCTCTCCTCTTGGCATGTTGATGCTCAATCAAAAGGGCAACAGGGTGTCATTTGTTTCAATGTGTTGCTAAAATCTTGTGCTTAAATGTCTCTTTTTGAATGTTAATTAGAAAAGGGATTTGGATGGCTTCCACTCTGCATGCAGTGTTTATTGTTTGGACTTTCAATCGATGTTTCTAAATGGGTTTGCAAAATTCAGTGTGTAGGGTTTTGCTTTGGCCCAATTAGCCAACGGACCCCAAAGGATCTGTTCTACCTGACTACAGTGCCTCTATTTTTCACATAGATTTATTTTCCTGATACTATAGTATACTGACATTTTTCAGACAGACAAGGGTTTGGGTTTTTAAAATGAGAAAAAGTTACAGAAAGAACTTAAATCAAAATAAAGCTCTGTTTTCTTTACATCACAATGGAAACGTGTAGGCTGTATTGTACAGAAAAGTACATCTCATTATAATACACAGTAACTCAGGTGTTTGCAACCAGTTCAGATCCAAAAAGTGAGCAGTGCATTGACTTGAGGGTTGCTACATGAATGCTGTTATAAGTAGATTATTGCACTGTAGTGTGTGTGTGTGTGTGTGTGTGTGTGTGTGTGTGTGTGTGTGTGTGTGTGTGTGTGTGCGTGTGTGTGCGTGTGTGTGTGTGTGTGTGTGTGTAAATGTTACAATAAATAATATCAATATAATAAAAATATATAGATATAATAAGAATTACAATAGGGCCTTCACACTGTATAGTGCTTGGGCCCTAATAATAATGATAATGCTATGATGCATCCTATGCAAAGTTAGACCAAAATACACAGATTTGGGAGTCTTACTTGAGTTTCTGGAACTCAGCAAAGGCCTTCTCATATACTGTACAAGACAAAACAGATTTTCACTGCCACAGTTCACAACATTAAATCAAGGTCAAGGTTACATTTATTGTCTCCCTCAGGAGAAATGTGTCCTGCATAAAGGGCATAAAGGGAATTATTGCTGCAAAAAACACTCAACCCTGCCCTAAAAGGTGGTTATAAAAAGGTGTGCTTTGCTTGCTCTTTCATGAAAAAATGCAGCAGTGTCCAGTTTCATTGAATGTCAGTTTAACATTACTTTATGAAATGTATGGTAATGCTAAAATAGCTAAATGCACTACTTCTGACATAACTTCTGAACTTGAAGATGGACATAATGGCACATGGAAGCAGTCCCAGTATTTGCTTAGTTGTTTCCATATGGATGGATGAAGGACAAGTTAATTATGGCTACTGGAGTGGTTTGCAAAGATTTTGAAAAAAACCTTTTCAATACATTTTTCACATGAAAAGTTGACACAACTGGAATCTGTTGCAGCCAATGTAAATTCAAACTGTCCACTGAAGCAGTTATCTATAAAAGAGCAAAGTGCACCTTTTTACAGCTCAGTACTGATACTCAAAAGGTAAATTGAATCCAAAAACTCAATAAAAACAAGTGAACTCTGTTGTTTCTAACTCCTTTTTTTTACTGTAAAAAGAATGAGTGACAAAAGAGAGAGTGAGGGTATACTGACCATCACCGCTGAGGTCCAGTGTGCGTTTATGTGAGTTTTCAGGGTCTGTGATCACGATGGAGTACTTTCCTTTGTCCTTATCTGCCGGTTCAATCACCTGTAATTAAATCAGATAATTAACCAATCTGTCATGCAACCAACAAACCCATCAATTTACTTGTGTCCGGCTGTTTATTTTGGCCTGCATGTCTGTAATTAATGGTTTAAGAAATATTAATTTATCTGCCAGATAACTACACTTATGAATCTTAAAAGTAGAAAAAGCCTATACTGTTTGAAAATATACACTGTTTAATTAATGAATCTTAATGAATTTCAAAATGTATGAGTTTTTTGTATTCATTAGCTACCCATTCTTAAAGGTGAGATTATCTTTTTAATTGATTTAAAGTTGCCCTGGTGTCACATCTTCAACGACACTATGATGACTTTTTAAGCAGCATTGATGGGCGACACTGCCACTGCATGACATGCTTTATTGTCCAATTAACTACCCACATATGATCTACATATGGAATACCTCCATTGTTGCCATAGCAGGGGTTCCTCCAATCACAACCTTGTCACTGTGGGAGAGTTTAGTTTCACTGAGGAGAGAAGCGGGGAGGAGAGGAAAGAGGTTACTGTGCATGTATGCGTGTGATACTTGTGTGTGTGTGTGTGTGTGTGTGTGTAGTGTTTCTATGTGAGTGGGTGAAGCCTGTTTCAGAAGTAATGGAAAATCATGTTTACATGTCTCCCTAATATTATGCCTAGGGATACCAATTTCTCTCTTTTGCTATCTGTCGCTCTCACACATGCTCATAGAAAGGATGAGGAGAGGTTAAAAATCTAATCTCCATAATTTTTGTTCTTTGAATAATTCAATAACAAAATGCCTCTTCTACCCTGTCATATTTCTCTCTTTCTTCCTCTATCGTTCTTTTTCTTACCATTTTTTATCCCTTTCTTTCTGTCCACTCTCTCTCACTCTCTCTGTTTCCCCCTGCTTCCACATTTTGTAATCTCTAAGGTACGATGGAGTGCTTTTAAGCGCAGAAAAACCTTGCTTCTTTATAGAAAATGATAGGGGGGGGTGATTTTTGTCACAAAACAGGGCAATTTTATTGCAATAACCAGGATAATGAAAACACTTGCCAACAGCCATCACACGTTTTATTATGTGGCTTATTGTTTATGCCACTCCCGGTGGTTTAACTTAAGAGAAAAGCAAAATAATGTGTTTGTGGTCAGCATGCTTGTGGCAGACTTTAAAGAATCTCTTACTCCCTCTAAAACCCCTACAAATACTGGCATGAATTTTTCACTTTTATTGTAGTAGTAGTAGTAGTAGTAGATATTATTTTTAGTAGTAGTGTTTTTCAGTGGTAGCAGTATAAGTATTATTAGTGTTAGTATTATAAAGTGATTACTTACCCATGATACCAGGCGATGTCCATCTCTGAGGTGTAGTACTTCATGTGACACTGCAGCTGAATGCCTGTTGCTGTGCAGTTAATCACCAGCTCTGCTGCACTGGCCCCTAAAGGAGGTGATAGAGGTGACAGAGGTTGTGGAGGGCACATTCAAAATCATCTGGCTTATCTCTGCTGTGACAGCTACAGTATGCACATTTTTGCTCAGAATGAATCAAATAAAATTATGTTTCCATCTGGGGCCATTTGTAGGGTCAATTTTAAGAGTTCCCCTGATATGTTACTTTGTTCACGTTGGAAAGCAAAATCATATTAATGAAGGAGAGTTCAGATTTTTAGAGATCAAACTGTTTGTGTGCTTTCTTAAAAAATGTATCAACCATCAGATGTTCTTTTTAAAGCTGTTACAAATTGAGTTTTACACTACTGTATATCTGTATGGGTCTTTGCTCACTGCATATTACAAGTGGACACATGTGTCTTCCACCTGGTGACATCACCATGGTTTTCCATTATCACAGTAATGAACCCTCTTCTCCTCTGCAACCACTGCTGTAACAGTTGCTGCAGAGCTGTCAAGTGACTGACTTTTAAAATAGGAGCAAGATGCTCCTCCACACTGTCACTGTGACAGCGCAGTAGAATTTTAAAGTGATTTCACCACATGATGGCATGATGGCCAAATGCTTCCAGCATGACAACTTCTGCCACACACCGATAAGTGTGTGTGTTTATCAGCAGCATTTTAAAACAGAAATCTATCAGCCTGTTGATGGATCTACCCAATGTTTTATCACTGTGCTGTGATTGTGCCAAATTAAATTTAGATCATTTGCACTTCAACCCCTCTGTGTGATGTTTAGTACTGTTTATAATAGGGATATCTGTTAGTGAACTAATTGATCTCTCTCTCTCTCTCTCTCTCTCTCTCTCTCTCTCTCTCTCTCTCTCTCTCTCTCTCTCTCTCTCTCTCTCTCTCTCTCTCTCTCTCTCTCTCTCTCTCTCTCTCTCACTCACTCTTGTGCATAGAAGGAAGGCAAATACCTACCAGCCAGGTGGTTGATCTTGTTTATTGCATCATCAAATACTAAAGGAGAAGCAGAGAAATATGGGGTCAGTGAAAGAGTCATGAGGAAAAAAGGCACAATACTACCCTCTGGTGGCTGCATTCAAAGCTCAGTAAGGATAGTTTCAAATTGAATGTGTTTCTTTACAGTAGGAGTGTTGGTATTTGCCTCTCCCCATTTGAAGAGTTACAGGGTGTCCTGGTTGCCATTCCTGAAGCAATAACTTTAATGTTTCTGTTTAATTGTGGTGTTCCATTTTATGTGTACACACTTCAGAAGTACAATCTTAAGTTTAATTTACAGGGGGGAAAAGTAAATACAGCCAGCAGATTAACAAGCTGTCATGTGGCTAAAACTATTTCTATACAATAGTTAGAGAATAAGGTTATATAAATATGTTTTTCCTGCCTTGCAATATACAACTACATAGAAATATTTAGGTTTTACTTTTGATGAGTTTATGATGATGGAAGTTGTTAGCAAATTCAGCTGGGAGGGCATTAGGGTCTGTGGTCAGTAAGTTTAAGATATGTAAAACTCTTGGATATTCTACCTATTCACAACTTTATGATGCTTGTGTCTCTCCCATATTAAGTTATGCTTCAGGGGTCTGGGGATTTAAGGAATCTAAAACTGCAGATTCCATAGAGAACAGAGCCGCTCGTTGCTTTTTAGGTGTCCATAAGTTTGCTCGGAAATTTGGCTTTTTTTCTTTTTTTTTGGTGTCTTGTAAGCCCACTTGGGCTGAGCACTTCTGGTGCATGACACGTTAATTAAAATATATATATATTTTTTAAATGCACTTTTTAATGAACATCCAGCTATGTTTCAGTTTATATTTTCAATTTGTAGATATTATTTACTCTTGCCCAGTTAGACAACAAGCCAGCCAGCCAGTGAATTATTACCCTAATTATTTTTTTTATATAAGTTAGGTAAGAAAAATACAGAATGTTTACTTTCTCCGGAGATGTCAATATGGCTCATATCTTTTCCTCTGTCATCACTGATGGTGGCCTTATAAAGTCCTGCTGTTTTCAATGAAAACTGGAGAAGAAAGAAAACAGTAAACACATACAATGGTATAGGGGACATAGGAAGCACATTTTTGTTGAATTCTGAATGTAAATCCATTCATAAGTCTTGTTATTGTAAAGTAAAGTGTCCTTGTTTGTGGTACTCAGAGATATACTACATTGTGTAATAGTGCAGCAATTTTGTAAATTCATTCAAAGTCATTGAACAAAATATAGGATACATGCCTATACTTAGAATAGCCACTGCACCACACTATATTATTACATGTGCAATTATAGCCATATATAGTATTATATACAGCTTTATAGCATTCAGTACCAAAGTGCAATTACCAATTTAATTGGCAGTTTACAGACTCCTGCTCCAAGATCAGACTTCACGTCAGGGATGATTTCTGTGTCTTCTCTATACCAGTGCAACTCTGACTCCTTCTTCAAGTTAGCAACCTGCAATGAAAAACATGTATATAATGAACACATTCAGTCTAATTACCATTAATAAGGAAGGAAGGTTTTAGCTCTTTTTGAAAATAACTTCTATAGAACAGATCATCAAATCCCAATGGCACTGAATAGACTCGGGTGGACCCAGTCCAAAAACTGCCTCTTGAAGTCACTTATCATTCCCCCGTTTAGATGTGGTTCATCTCATCTTCCATCAAGGCTCATTAATGCTTTAAGTGCAACATTTCCATTCAAAATGTTTTGTGGATTAAAGCACTATTATATATACATGTTAGTTCCACCCTATAGAAATCTGCCATTAATGCTGCATACCTCTGATTTTATAACTCATTACCAGATGCAAATCCAACACATCAGTGATGTGTGTAAAGGTCAGTTTATGCGGTGATTCATTACAACCAAGAGATCTGCACTTTGGGCAGTTACTATTATCCCATCTTAAAGAAAAAAAAGCCACTCTCTCCCACAAGATAACTATTGCCTGTAATATGTTGTTGGAATGTTAATGATAAGGAATATGTTGCACTAACTAATCACTGACAGTAACTACATATAGAGCCTATTTTTGCAGAATGGATGACGCTGGAAAAGCAGCCTGTCTCTGCTGTGTACATTCTTAGCAACCATCTAGCATGTGTTTGTTGTTTCTACATTATTTATAATGCACTTATTGGGGCCAAACAGATAAAACAGACATCTGCCTCAGATTTTCTCAAGTGATATGAGCAATACTTTAATTTCAGAATTGTTTTAATTATATGCTACATGCTTACAACGCCAAGACAAAATCCTGACAGTGTAATTCTGGCTATTCTCAGCCTGGACCATATCATTACACAGCATTGTCACATCCCGCACTCACTCTGTGTGGAATGACTAATCAGCTATCCAGCCCTCTGTTTATTTGGAGTGTAAATATCCAATAATTATTGAGTTTGGCTGTGTTTACCTTGCAAACCAGAGTAACGGAGCAGTCATCTCCAACATGAAGGGACAGGAACTCACTGAAGTGGGGACCTGTGGTGGATAGAGACAGGATAGAAAAGCCCAGGGAAAAGACATAGGCTTAAAATAAATTACTTGTGGGCCTTTATTATCAATCAATCAATCTTTATTTATTTAGCGCCAAATCCCGACAAAAGTCATCTCAAGGCACTTAACACATATAGCATGTCTAAGCTATACTCTTTAAATTTAATTTAAAGAGACCCAACATTCCCACATGAGCAAGCACTTGGCGACAGTGGCAAGGGAAAACTCTCTTTTAATGGGAAGAAACCTCAGGCAGAACCAGGCGGCCACCTGCCTCGACCGGTTGGGGTTCTTCATGCATAAATCAAGTATGAATTTAAAACTTTTAATCTAAAATACTACAGTGATTTGGATTTTTTTTAATCACATCTCCAGTACTCTTTAATAATGTGGAACCTATGTCCTCATATAGTGAGTGATTTAAAGTAGGTTTATATTGTGTTATTTTTCCTCCCAGTGTAAGTAATGCTGTCTGCTTCGTTCCTGTATTGTCATGGCTTAAATTAGTTGTCTCTCAGTCATCATAGTGTTCTGCTAGTCAAAGGCTAAATAAAGTAAAGCTGAAACAAGCTTAAAATTGGTGATGTTTTGTGTTCCTTACCCTCCTTGACTCTGATGTACTCTCTCCTCTGGTAGTCAGCCTCAGCCAGCGCTGCCTTGAAAGCTGTGTGCACATACAGATGCACATAAACAGAGAATAATTAAAAGATCAAAGTGTTGCCAGTAGTCACTATAGATTATTTCAGTGGATTAGCAAGCTAATGGCCTCCTGTATGAGATCATTTATTAAATCAATCGTCTTTGTTTGAATCGCAGTGTCCTTAATGTATAATGATTTTCAATGACAATGGCACGTACCATTCATTGCACACAATCTACAGCAGGTGCTACTTAAATATATGTATATGTGCAGTACCAGTCAACAGTTTGGATACACTTTCTCATCCAAGTGAATGCAAAGGTGTGTCCAAACGTCTGACTCATACTGTATATATATATATATATATATATAATTATATTGTATTTCTTGTCTCAATACCTTGTGCAGAATAACACTACTATAATACCCGAAACAGAGAGGAAAACATATAATTTAACTAGATCGTAGTCTGTTCTGGCAAGGTTGTACAATTTAGCTGGTTTAGCAGTGCACATGTCACGTTTAGCCCAGTTAGGAAGACAGTAAAAATACTAATATTGAGTAGTCAGGTTGGGAGCTCAGTCAGACTTGGCCTCTCTTACCATCTCCAATCAGAACCAGTGAGCTCTGTCCTTTGCCTCCTCCATCTGTTATCTGGAAGGTGAATGTCCCTTCATCGTCCTCAGTAAAGAGATCCATAATGAACTCAATGATACCTGTAGACACATCATGACCCATGTGGTTGGGCTGCAGAGAGACAGTTTAGCAGGCCAGCTGTTAGAGTTGAATTACATCTTTTTCATGCTATATAGAACACCATCATACACTTGTGAATAGGCAATGGGCCAGATTCAAGAATATGTTCGTATTTGTCTTCTTAAATCTGTCGTACTTTCATTACCTACATCCTCTGTAGTTCACACCCATTACTCAGGGGTCTCTAAAATACTGACAATATAATATACGATCAGCCTGCGGATCGACATTATTCATTTCTCTGTTAAGTGGTAGTCAGCATACAGAAAATCCAAGTCAGTTGACTCTGAAGCTCAACTGCTGATGTTGCACCTGCCCCTGCCGGTTTGTTGTCAGCACAGACCTGCTAACACCCGGGATGACAACGCAGGGCAAGCCGGCAGAAGAAGTTGGAGATGAGGGTAACAGTTCAACAGCTCGACCTCTCTGTGTCTTTTGTGCTGATAAACTACAGTAGGTTACATCACTCTGTAGTACAGCTACCGTATCATGCTTGGCTGTACTGTATCATACAGTGTTGTTTGGTCTTGATACCCATGTGGAGATGTTATGTGTTCATTAAGTGATTATCATATCTTGCTTATCTAGTATATGATGTCTCCCCCCCGGAAAGATTTGACTTCCCCCAAAACACATGATATCGTTGGCACACTGCCATTAGACAATTAGACAGTATATAACAGTCATGTTTTATTGCTTTGGAGGACTGCAGGTTGGTTGTGCATGACAGGTACGACAGGTCTGCACCACTCCAATCCAAAATACGAGAAAATTGGTGAATGCGGCAAATCCTCGTAAATCACGGGTACGCATTGTTTAGGAACGAATCTGTACGTACGAGTGGTTCTTGCATCTGGCCCAATGTGAATATAAAAGCTGCTTTACTTATTGTGGTTACTATGTTGAAGGTGACTGAATCATCATCAATATACATCGTAAACAGTTTGAAGCCAGAGGTTTAGTTTCTCTGTCCATAAAACTATAGTGTATCTTACATCAGCTCCAGACAGTTCCTTGTTGTTGGCAAAGAATTTGTAGGTGACATTGGAAGAAATCTCTTCCGCCTGCAGCCAGAACCTCATTCTGCCTCTCTCCAAAATCTTGTAGGCCAACTCTGACTTCAGCGGGATAACTAGAGGTAAGAAACAACGAGAAATCAAGGTTATGAGTTTAAAAACATTATTACACTTTACTAATTACTTATTCAAATAGTTTTTCCCTGTCTGGGAGAGGAGAGTGGAAGAAAAATAGGGGAAGAGTCAGATGGGGAGCAAGAGAACAGGAGTGGTGAATAGTGGTAAGGTGATGCAAAAGCAGGTAAGACGTTTTTTTGGATCAAATAAAAAGAGAAATATGCTCAAAGGGTTCAAAGAGAGTCATAACAAAGGAAAGCAATGGTGCAGAAAAGAGAAACAGAAAGATAGAGTGGGTAAGACAGATTAAAGACGAAGCACAGAAGAAGTGTAAAGGAAGAGAGATTAAAAGGGGCAAAAGAGAGAAATTATGAGAGATCGAAAGAGTCAGCTAGGAGTACCTACCTGGGTGTCTGATTTCGTAGCTCAGTGCCAGCATCTTTGCCATCTCTGAAACACAGAGACAACTTATTCAATTCATTCTGCTGTGAGTATGAACAATCAATTCAAATACATGCTAAATGTTTTACATCAATGTAATATAATCATGCACACATGACAGGGTGGTTCAAGTAATAAACTATGTGGAGATAGACAAGCCAGTACGTTAACTGAACAAGAAGAAGGCATATAAACACAAAACATTAAAGTGAATACTGTATAGCCAAAGGGAAGACCATACAATGTTGCTCTGTGTTTTTCAAGGCGTGAAACTAGAACCAAAGGTCCATTTTTAAACTCCTTTAAAAAAAACTGGATTAAGAGTTCATAATTCATATTAACAGAGCCTTCCTAACTAGTGGAATAAATGGAATCATGTAAGCTTGCAGGTTAAGTGTTATTGTAAGTTTGGCTGAAAAAACTGTGGACCAAATGGGAAGCAATCAGTGTAAAGCATGCTGAATAACATATTATAGCCTGGTACTTCAATAGCAAGAGAAATATTGTGAAACTTTTGGACAGAGAGCTCTTGCAATGAAGATGTGGTGTTAAAACACAAACACTGCCCAAAGCTTAGAGAGATAATGTGAGCAATGTGCCCTACTATTATTCATCAGATGTGTAATGAAATCATTTTTTGCCTACATGCTAGTGTGATCATTTTTAAACAGTCTCATTGCTTTCATCTTTATTTCATCCTACATAGCCCCTCAGTTCACCGATACATATTTTCCTTTTGAATTTTATTTAAGTCCTTGAATAACCGGATGTTGCAGTAGAGCTACTCAATCTTTCATGATCAAGATCTGAAAGACATTCACATGTTATTGCTTTTAACATATGAATGAAATAAATATCTAATTTAATGATAATGCTGACAAGATGAACAAGTTAAAGGTTCAAATGATTCAAATGACACAAGCAAGCCATCTGAAATGAGATGTAATAGGATTGCATTAGTTTCAGTCACAGATTGAATTTATAATCAGTTATTGGTATTGGATTTTTGTATATTTTGGGCTTGGCTAGATGACTATGCACCGGCACCAAACATAGACAGCCATGGGTAAACCGTACCTTCAGAAGAGATTGAATGGCTGGATGAAACTCCATCAGTGTGGGTGACAGAAACAGAGTATGTCCCAAAGTCTTCTTTGTCTGCATGCTTAAAGATGAGCTTAGAACTGCAATGCAGGGTATGAAAGAGACACAAAGAGACAGATAAAAACAGATAGATGTTTCATATTTAAGATTTCAAAATGCTTTCTTTTTTTTCTTTTTTTTTACAGTTTGTATGTTATAAAACAAAGATTTGTGTGGTATTGTGTGTGCATGTGTGTGGTCTTACTGATTGCCTTCATTCTTAATCACAACTCCTTTGGAGAAGTCTGTGATTTCTTTATAATCTTTCTTCCAGATGAAGTGAGAACCCTCATTCATTTGGCAGGACTCGAATGACAGAACAATATCACCTGTCTTCTCCTCCACAACACAGGACACCTCCTGGGAACCTTGAACAAACAAGCAAATGAATTATTTTTAAACTGCATGTAATTCTCTAAAAAGACACATGGAAGGAGTTGTCCATAGAATTAAATTTAAATTTAAATTGCAGTGGGTTTTTTAATATATTTGTCCACTCCCCTCTTCTCTTTAATCTTGCTCCCACCTCTTTCAAAAATAATGCATCAAACAAACCACGTGCTTTTGTTGTTGAGTCACTTTTAAATACAAATAGATATTTGAAGAAGTTTTTTATTAAACAGAAATAGAATATGTTAATATAATTATCTATTTCTGTCTGTGATTTAATGTTACCTGGCACAGCCTTGGCAGTCACAGGGTCAGAGGCCATTGAGGCCATACCCACTCCTGAATCATTGACAGCACGCATACGGAAAACATAGTTAGCATCTGCCTCCAGACCTGTTACCTAGGAAACAAACAGACAAGGAAAAACACAAGTTTTAGTGAAAGGAGGAGAGATAATGGTAGTTGGTACACAGGTGTTAATCATCAGTTTGGGAAAGTACAGTACAGTTTTCAACAATAACAGGTTTATGATGTTTTTTGGGCAGATTATTATCATTATTATTATTATCATCATCATTATGTATTCACTTAGTTTTCCTGTACTGTTTTGTTGCCAATGTTTTATAAACCACTCAATACTCTTGGCATTATAGTAATCAGTTAAATACATATAATGTTTATTTGTTCACTGCCTCACCAGTGTCACATATGAGATGGGACACCTATTCACTGTTGCTTAGTAAAAAATAAAAATAAAAATGATAAAAATCAGTCTAAAAGCAAGTATATCTATCTTCCTATTGTCGCTTTTTGTACTGTACTTAACCCAGTAATTGTTAACTTTATCCACTAGATGTCAATGTCACACAGTTGACTGTTCCCAAAGTATCTCTGTATTGTACAATAGGATGGATAAAGCATAGTACACCGGTAAAGAAGATTGAAATAAAACAATATGGTAGCATCCAGGAGCCCATAGAAAACAGGAACATACTGTAGCACTTACAATATTAACACTAGAAGTGTGCAGTTTAGTGTCCACATTTTTTTCATGAAGTGTTGACATCAAGAACCATCATTCTCTTTCTCCACAATAATTTTACAATTTCATGCATCAAAGCTATCTATTGAAGTGCACTGTGGAAGATATTAAAAATGATTTTATAAGTTGCTAGCCAAGAAGCTTTTTTCCACTTTATGACAAATGTCTGATGAATCATACTGGTAATGAACCCAAATAACCATAAATATAAAGTTGGCCTTACCTTCAAGAAGCGGTGACTGACTGCTTTCTCATTGGCTGTAGTCCAGTCATGAGTACCCTTCTTAGCATACTCAACATGGTAACCAGTGACTGATCCAGAACCAGTATAAACAGGCTTTTGCCATTCAATAAGCAGCGAATGATCTCTCACTTCACCGAAAGTCATGTCATAGGGAGGGCCTAAAGGACACACAGAACAAACATTTACACTAGTGCTTATGTGAATATTTAAATGAGCACATTTATCTTAATGTGTTTATTTTTATATTTATGTGGATGCCTGCTAGCTGGTTACAGCAGCTAATCTTCCTTGCCAACAACTGAATGTGATTATGTAAATCAAACAAAGGTGAACAATACATCATGTATATGCAAATACATAAATACACAAATATTCACTTAAATATCAAGGATATGATTGCCATATCCTTCACACTTAGTGAAGTCTATACAAACGTAACAAAGTTTGATTGCGTCAGTCAGAGGAGGACATTTACTAACCTGGTTCAGGCATAGTCCAAGCCTCACAGGTGAAGTCGGCTGAGTGTTTGGAAGCTGCTCCAAGGCCAGCAAGGTTGGCTGCATACACTTGGAACTGATAGACTGCTCCCTCTGTCAAGCCCTCTACCTGTCAATGATAATATTACTATGGTTACTATGATACACTATTATCCAAAAAAAAGGAAATTTGACTGTGGCAGGTGTGCCTCACCTAGATGACATGAAAGAGTGCCACAGTGGTTTTCACAGCAGTATGAATGACTGTCTGTGTTAACCTTAGAATTGGCTCCTTTGAGTAGGAATTATTAGGTAAAGAAAACAAATAATGTTAAACACAGACATTACCTTATAAACTCTTTCTGTGATTGGTGGGATATGAATCTCCCTCCATGTGGTTGTACCACTACGTCTCTTGTCCACATAATATTCCTTAATTTTTGCCCCTCCATTATGTAGAGGCTTCTTCCAGTTCAGAACCATTGAATGTCCGTCACAGTTCAGCAATGCAATGTCATAGGGAGCAGAAGGGGAGGCTGAAAAGAAAGCACTGAAATTAATACTTAAAATTTCAACAATAACACTTTCACATTATCAAAATGACCACCATAATCCAGCACTAAGTAGAAAACAAAATCTGATAATAATCATTTTCATAAATATTTCAATACTGACTGAGGGCAGCCATGACAGTCAGAGGTGAAGACTCCTGGGACTCATCACTAAGACCAATCTCATTGATAGCTTGGACACGGAACACGTAGGTTTCTCCTTTGGTCAGACCACTAACCACAAACCTGAATAGATAGAGTAACATACAATTAAACATCACCTCTAGTTACGCTGTAACCCACAATCAAAGAGACACATTTATGGGATTTTTTTTCTGTAAATAAACATACTTAGTGGACTTGTGGGGTTTGTGGTTGGCTGATGTCCAGTTTTTGGACCCGTGCACACACTGGTCGATGTAGTAACCAATCAAATTGTTGGGTTCCTTTGGAGGAGACCACTGGATGAGGACAGTGGTGTCTGTTTCTCTGGTTGCAATCACCTGACCGGGAGCTGATGGCACACCTAAGGACAACCAAAAGAGTTGCAAGAATAATTTACAGTAAATTACAACAATGACGATATTAATAAAAACAAAATGACAGGAACATACCTTTGAGTTCCTGAGTTTCAATAGGTCCAGTCGGCTCTGATGGCTCGCTGATTCCATACATATTGGCAGACAAAACTCTGAACTTGTACTGTGTGCCCTCAGCCAGGTCAAAGACAGCATAACGGGGGGAGCGAATAGGGACCTGAGTGTTAACACGGTGCCATGCATCGCTGTCTGCCATGCTCTGTGGGGACAGAGAGAAGACAGCATGACTGCTGGTCTACACACAATGATATACAATCATGATTGATCATAATGCTACATATTTGCCTGGATTTATTGATGATCTCAAGTAGTTGTAGAAATTATTCTCATGAATGTAGTCATTAGTAATTTGATCTAGACCAAATTGTGCAAGAAAAACTGATTCTACATATTCATCATGTTCTACAGTTTTTATTAAGGCAGTAGTGTATACTGTCAGGTTTCACTTTTGTCACAAGAGTAGTTTGCATAATAATATGAATATCATCTTTATTAATAATCTCAATAAGTCAGTTTTGGGCTTGTTATTTTTTATACTAAAATTGAGGCATTCTACAAAAACCATCAGAAATGTAGTGTAGTTTTACAAATCACATGAATATACAATATACAATACAAGATACAGAAAAAGTATGTTATTGTACACACATTTAATGCACTTTGTGTAATCCATTCTAATGTGTCTGTGATTATGCAATCTTTTTTTTAATCCATCTCAGGCTTTCTAGAGGAGAGAGGAGTATCATAAAATTGCACTTAAACAAACAACCTTTTACCATTAGACTTCATACTACACTGGAGCTTTACTGCAGGCAGGGGCTTTTAAACACATAAGAATATGCATTGCTAAATGACTGCAGTATGTGTAGTGTAGTACGCAAAGCAGCTTTGGTGACAGCATAATGTGTCTTACCTTTTCTATAAAGTACCACATGGGAACGTTGCTGGAATATGCAGGGGCTTTCCAGCACAAAACAACATATGTCCTGTCTGTTTCTGGGGCATGAAGTCCTGATGGAGAAGCTGGAGGCTTTCCCTCAACTACACAGAAACGCACATACACAAATACACACAGATGGGATTAAATACCCTTACACACATGCCCTGTAAGACACCAATTGTTTCCCTCCTAGTCTCTACAGTAATATACAACAAGAATGTTGTAGATTAGATATTGTATATAATATACTGTATATATATATTGTATATAAATAAATGTGTTAATTTCGATTAAAAACCCACCGTCAATCTCATCATGGTAAAGCACAACATCCAGTTTTCCTCCAAGTTTTTTGGCTGCAGAAGGATTAAAAAACACATGATCAGTTTGTTGATGTTGGAGGTTAGTTCATAGTTCAGATAAAAGTCTGGATAAATCTGGTTCTTATGTACTTGATCCATGGTTCAAACCAGCTCATAAGCATGCTAATATTACTCTTGATCACATTATGTAAACAATTTCCATATCACTTCAGTAATGCTGACCAAGGCACATCATTTAAACATTAAACAAATCTACAACTTCCCTTACTTGTAGCACAGTCTAATAAACCAGTTTGTTCAATCAAGCAAAGTTATCATACATGCGCTAAATTCTGCAGAATACAATCTAAAGTGACCTCTAAAACTTACACATTAAAAACATGTAAACTACCAGAATTTACATTGAATAGAACATAAGTGATGAGTCAATCAAGTCTTACAAGCAACTAAACTTCCTGTGCATAGGTTTCTTTGACATAGTATCTGTTAGTAAGTATGCTGTTTTGAAGAATATGTGTGCATGAACCTGCTTCTGTGTTCAGCCAGTGAAAAAAGTAGCAAAATATTTATTGATCTGAAATGTGAGAAATCATTTCTTGATATCCTTCCAAACATACTAGAACATCAGTGTGGTTTGGCATGTCACTGACTACAGGACAAATTTGTTAAGTCTTCAAAAGTATGTAACTTAAAGAAGGCAAGGATGGCCTTTTTTATGCTTATCAAGTTAAACCCACCATGGAGCCTCTCAAACTCAGTAGGATCCAGTGCAGCGATGGGATCAGACATGCGGGATGGTTTACTGATTCCGTGGGAGTTGACAGCTCTGACTCTGAAGTAGTAGGAGTGTCCTTCAAACAGCCCAGCCACTGGGTATTTACAGATCTTTATGGGGTGATCATTACACTGAGTCCAGTTTTCTGTTCCAACCTCACATCTAAAAAAGAAGATGAAAAAAGAAGGAAAAGGAAAAGAGTTAAGGAAAGGAAAGTATATACCTAGGTGTATATTTAAAATATTGCTGATATTAACAGGTATCTGATTATGTAGTTGAATTTGAGCAAGTTTATGTTTTTATGTCTGCAACCAGTCATATCTGGCAGCACATGCATAATGGAGGAACTCAGACAAGAGATATCATTTAGTTAATAAGATTGTAATAGTGATCAATACTGATGCATGACAATACAGTGACTTGTAATTGTTGATGCATATAGTTTTACAGTATAACTAAATGCATTGACAGAAAATTGCTACTATAGTTATTGGTGTTTGGCAAAAATTAGAAAGGAAGGTAGAAAGTAGAAATTAAAGCTGTGACGGCTAGCAAAGGGTTTTTTGTTAAGGCCACTGTACATAGATAATAGAGATAATAAAGATATATAGAACGCCAGATGGTAGTGGTTAAAAATGTAATGTACAAAATAAATCTCAAAAAGTTTTGCTTAGCTGTAAAATTCTTCCACAAAATCCTGACATGAAGTGAGGGATAGAGGGATTATGATTTGAGAAAATGGAAGGATTGCCTGTACCTAAGACAATAACCTCTTTTTGTACAGATAAAGAAAGCCAACTTTATCTGATCACTTACAGTAATCTGTTTGTCTTTCTGTTGCTCTGTTTATCTATTTATGTTGTTTATCAGTAACTCCTACTTATCCACAAAGTATCCCAGGATTGGACCCTCTGTGGTGGTATTAGGAGGCAACCATGACACAATGACATAGTCTCTATTGGCATCGTGGATCTTCATGTCCATAGGAGCACCAGGTGCATTAGGGACTGGAGGAGGACCATCTATGCAGGAAGTGACATGGTGACATTGTTTTCAGTAACTATATTGCAAGTAACAAATGCATATTTAAAGTTAGTATGATAAATATGATAACACAGTCCTGTAAAATCTGACGAAGAAGTCAAAAGAGGAAAACATTATGTTGATGAAACAATAGCAATGAAATAAAAAAATGGATGGTTTAATTTTAAGATACCAACTTCTCACCTTCAACAGAGACAAATGCACTATGTGAGGCAGTGCCTCCTTTGGTAACCATGCGAAGTGTGTACAGGCCTTCATCATCTTTGTCGAGGTGAGGAAGAGTCAGGGTGCTGACTCCTCTGCCAGTTTCAATCTTCACCCATTTAGAGTCAAACAAACGAGTGTCTGGAAATGAGACAAATAGTTACAGGATCCTGAATTCAGTGTTACATCCTGCATAATTTGTATAAGCCTGCATTATACATACTGTATATAAATTGTACACATAGCTCGACTAAAGATTGTGATTTGTAAAAAAGATGAGCCTATTAGAATGACTTTTTGTACCATGTAGCAGTTAACGAGATAGCAAAGTACACTATTCATTTATCAGTCTGTTTAACTACTTCCAGTATAATTAATTAGCAATAAGAATAGTGTCCGTAACATGTTCCCATTTTTCCACTGCTGTGCCTCTGGCTGCAAGTTGACTAGATTGGGTTTGGTAGTCGCAGTGGCAGGCAATACATATTACTGGCAATTATAAAGGAATTACACTGTCATAAAATTTCACTTTATAGCAATTACCATCTCTATACCACTGTGCATCAGGCTGCAAGTTGGCCAGGTTGGGGCTCAGGGTCATAGTAGCCTTCAGAGTTGCAGATCCTCCTTCACTAGCAAACACTGGGCTAAACTTTTCCACAAAAGTGATGTGGATTTTAGTGTAATGGATCTTAGGGAGCATGGCAGCTGGGAAACAAGTGGAGGGAAGAAAAGGACAACGAGAAAGGGATATGAACAATGATATCTTGACATTTAACACATTGAAAAGACATCTATTTTACAGCCTTACAGGGCAGATCACATCTAGTTGTGATGCTTACCTGTGAAAGGCAACCATGCATATGGGCAGGACTCCTCCTCCTGCTTGAACCCTAAATTATTAACAAAACAAACATAGCAAAAGTTAACCACTATCATCACCATTATCATTATAATTGGTACACAAGATGAAAACAGGTAGATAGTATTGGATGGCAGTAATGGAAAACTGACGACCTAAAATGTGCAGTTATAAATAAAAGAGCCTCAACTAAATGTGATGGAATATTGTAATTCCAGATATTGTGAATTGAGCAGTCACTATCGCTGTTAGTGCAATTACTAATTGATATTAAGTTGTCAAGGGAGTCGCCACTAATTGTACTGTGCACAGAAAAAATATTTTTAGTAAAGCTCCTCAGATCTTGAATTAAGAGTAACATTACCAAAACACTACCTCTGTCCTCTATAACCTTGAATAACAGGATTTAATACTTTGATTAAACTATAGAACCCACAGATACCATCTTGCAATTGATTTTACAAGCCAGTAGATACATTAATAATCAGATGGATAGACTTACTCTTGACAATAATTGAAGCCTGACTAGAGGCCTGTCCATGGAGGTTACCAGCCATAACAGTGTACTGGGCTGTATCTTCAGTTGAGCATCTGTAAAAAGTATAATAAAACAGATTCTCATTACATTTTGATCAAATTGTTTCTTAAAACATCCTACAGATTAGAGTATAAACAAAATCATGGTTTACTCGTCAAAGGTTCTTTGTCATTCAGTAGAAAAGCCCTGTTTGTTTATGTGAGCCATATTTACATACTAATCCTACCTGACATATTCTGGATGGATGAGGTAATACTTTTACAAGATCTGGCATTTGTCATAATCTTGTCTTCTGTCTGTATAAATAACAAATCTCTTCAGTCATAACTAGTTCAGTTTCCAAGACCTTCTCCCATCGTTTAAATTTAAATCTGCGGCTGCAATATACATGGCATGATTTGACAAAGCTGACATGTAATTCCTAAAAAAATAAACATCAGTTCATCAAGTGGAAGAAAAAATGTAAACACAGTTTCAATGGGATGTTTAATGAAAGTAAAGTATGGCCTGATCATGTACAATCATACATGCTGTGGTGGTTACATCAGCTGGCATACACCAAATGGTAGGACTGCTGCTAATGTCAAATATAAACCAGCTGAAGAGGCACAAGAATGCGCCTTCAGAGGTCAAAGCCATGTTTCAATGTCATGGTTGCTGCATTCCAAACATTCATGGCAACCTCTGTGTTGAATCTCTTTCTTCTTTCATTCTCTTTTTATCCTTCAGTCTCTTTTCTCTTTCTGTCCCTCTTTGTATCTCATTCTCACCCTCATGCTCTTCTCACCAACTTTTCCACAACCTCAACAGCAGTACAGCAGTATCTTCTGACATGGGAATTACAACCTGTGCAGAATGTGCAAGCTTATGTATTCATAAGAGGATGATGTTATTGGTGGAAGTAACTACAGCAAGCAGGGAGCTGAGAAGAAAGTAGCAAAAGTGTTCTTACTCTGAATAATAATAGCAATAAATATTAAAAAATGCACAGAAATGTTTGCACTGGTGTGTGTGTGTGCATGTGAGTGCATGCGTGCGTGTGTGTAGGGGGGTTGTACAAGAATGTCATCATGTAAGGATCTACATGGGGGTAGGGATTCTGCATTTTCTTTCTCTGTCATGAGCCTGGCACTAAATTACCACAAACTGCTAGTAATTTGCAATTCAAAAGAGATTGATCCTCCAAGGCTTAGAGGCAAACGTATTCCAGCCTATTTTTAAAACCTGAATACTATCCCAATCCTTTCATGGTAGCAGTCATTCTGACCATTCTGCTATATTGTAAGCTGAAACACTTACTATTTAGGGTGAATAAACAGTCTAACAGTAGATTTTTTTTGGCTAATAAAATATTCACAAATAGTCAGTTAGTCTTACTTTCAGATACTCATTGAGGCACTTTTTTCTACAAGCAGTAAATGGAGTGAACTTGGTTGTTGGCTGAACTGTAACTATCAGACATA
This sequence comes from Scomber japonicus, assembly GCF_027409825.1. Classification (NCBI taxonomy): domain Eukaryota; kingdom Metazoa; phylum Chordata; class Actinopteri; order Scombriformes; family Scombridae; genus Scomber; species Scomber japonicus. The sequence continues at coordinate 18,775,079 of NC_070578.1, forward strand.
GAGAGCTACAGTAAGGGTGAGTGGAGGCGAGGCGATAGTGATGACTGAAAGAATCCTGGAGTATCACGTAGCACTGAGGTCAGCACTTGAACAGCTGAGCTATCTAAGATTGGAGGGAGAGCAGGATATGCTCTTGTCCCCTGTCTTAAACCACACAGCGGACCTACAGAGTCAGTAAGTTGATTCTGACGTTATTAGTTCATAATGAATTGCAAATTCAGTACATTATTTCAAAGATCAGGAAGATTTAAGTGTAGCTGCATTAAATGTTTTCCAAATGTTTGGTTTTAAAAGTTTTAAAGCTGAAGTGTTTACATCAAATATTTAATTAATTTTAAATAATGTTGATATATTTAAATAATATTGTACCTTGGAATCTCCAGGGTATGGATTCCACCTTTGGATCCCATCAGGTACTTTCCAGAGGACACGTCCAATATCACACCATCTTTATACCTAAATGACAAGAAAATGTTAGCCAGCTTGCCAGCCACTTGTTTATTTTATTGCTAAGATAATCATATTATATCTAAGAGAGATGAAAGTCCAAACATATCTACATGAAACATTGTACAGTTCTGTAACTGTGATGCTGTGAGGAATTTAAACAGAAATTCTAATTTTAATTATTATATTTTTATCAGTTTTGGTAGAAGGTAAAAGGTTTTTTTTATACTCACCATTTTACAATTGGCATCGGGAAGCCCTCAACAGAACAGCAGAGTTTGATTGGAGTGGTTTCATACACAGTGTGAGACCTGAGTCTGACCAGGAACGATGGTCCCCTGATCATGTGCTCCTCACGCACATATTTTTCTGTCATCTTTGTCCTCACCTAGACAGGCAATAAGCATACCAAAAAATAAATAAAACAAATTAATAATGTAAATCTTATTGCTCACATTCTGGATAGAGGAGATTTATAGATTCTTACCACATTCTGGATGTGAGCATGTGTTTTGTGCTCATATCTGTCCTCCATCGCCCCAGAGCTTCAAGACAGATAGCAAGTTAAGTCCACAAAACAGATACAAAACTAGTTTCACTTCAACATAGGCTGATAATTGTTAGAAATTCCAATGAATATGGGTATACTATGCCACTTTTTTTAATAGATAAAAATGTGATATTGTCTTCATATTAAGGTGTATCCCTGTTCACAAAACATTTACACTGCTGGCACTGCTTCCATAACAATGATTGCAAATGACTAGCTCCCAAAGTCATTGTGGTGTTCAGCTGTGTTGTTGTTTGTTTTGTCTTTAAAATATAATAAGTGTAGCCAGCTACATGCAGTCTGCAGCCAGTGCTTTACTTGACTTGTAGTCAGAGTCCACACAATACCTTGTTGTTCATACATTTTCGAGAACTATCTGATTTTTGAGGGAATACTAATAAAGTGTGTCAGTGAGTGAAAACTGTCATACCCTAACCTAATCCGATAGGTTTTACAAACTTTACAAACCCCCCCCCCCCCCCCCCCCACACACACACACACACACACACACACTTTGGGATTTATGAAACAGAATCCTTCCTGACTGAACAGAACCTTATACAGTAGGCTATCAACAGTCTGTCACCTCTGACCCCTGTATGAGGTGAGAAGACACACCAGCTTAAATAAAATGTCATTAGTGGATGCACATGGTCTCACATGGCTGACATCAGTGGGTCTCAAACATCACAGAAAAAAAGCTGTTTTTTTTGGGGGGGGGGGGGTTTAAATTACAGTAATGTACTACAGAGGGCATTGTTATGAAAGAGACCATTATAATTTATGTGTGAAAGAGTGACCAAAATTAGCTTTACATGGAATTATTATCATCTGTCTGCACATCATTGAACATGGCAAACGTTGTGATCAAGCTTTTAATATCTCTACAAACAAAAATGTAACTTACAAATGTATATCACCTGTTTTTGTAAGTTGTATGAATCTTCTGAACAACAAATATTGCCCATTTGGAGATATATTTTTAACCATTGTGAACCAAGAGAGAGGAGAATGATTATTTACTATATCCTTTGTGTTTATTTGCTGCTATACTCAATATTTGTGTGCATAGCCAAATCCCATATTCAGCAAATGATGCCATTGAGAGCCCAACCCATAAGAGAGCTGCCATCTGGCCTGTTGCCTGCAGAACCAGAGCCAGAAGTAGAAAGCTCTGTGTCCTTCAGCACTGTTGTTTATAACCCCTTCAGGCCAGAGGTCATTCCACCACTGCCATATACAAATCGAAGGGTGTTTCCTGCAGGCAGAAAGTCTAGGGGATGCTGAAAGTGAAAGCTCAACCGTAACAAGTAAATAGTGTTGGGATTGGCCATTGTGATAAGACTGGGCAGGAGGGACAATTTTGCATCGTAACAGAAGAAAATTAGACCAAAAGTAATGTCTTAGTTTTTGTGCTTGAAGTGAATGCTAGGGGTATGATGGCCATTTACAATTGTTGAGTCTTAGAGTTGGTTAGTCCTAATTGACAAAACATGTATGTGTACATTTTGGTGTGAATAAGCCTATGTGAAAAGAACAGACTCTATATATATTGTCTTTAGACACAATGATCATTGTATTTGGTAAATATAGCTGGAGTTGCCAGTTTTCTATACAGAAATGATCATTTAAAGCATACAATAGATTATTCATATTTGGTCAGCAAATCAGTCAGTCATTGTTACAGTAAGTACACATAACACACAAGCTTCATATTAACATGAGTTTGAATAAAAAGATGAAATTAGATCACTACCACTTCCACACAGGATCACGCATTAGTATAAACAATCTCACACTTAACATTGAACCCTTTGTTAAATTTATCAAGATTTTTTTAGAAAAGATTATTTTTTCAGTTTTCAGCACTGATTAGCTGCATGTTATATAAAACAAAAAAAAGAACAGAGAAAAAGTGAGAAGCAGCAAGAAAAAAGATTGGAAAGGAACACAGCAAAATATACACACTCAAAAACACACTTATATAAACACACACACACACACACACACACACACACACACACACACACACACACACAGAGTGAATCATTGTGTGACAGATAATCTGTGAAAGATATTTTACCCATAATGTTGGACAAATGAATTACAAGAGTTACAGCAGCCATTTTGTTGCAGAGAAAACAAAGGATGTCCCAATTTTTTCATTATTTTTAATTTTCACCTTGATTTTTTTCCACAAGTTTTCCCCAATCATACATTTCTTTTTTTCTAGATAATACAGCTTCACAGAGAACAAAGTAAGTCTACATTGTAATAAGTAAAGTCAATCCAGTTTTTGGCATCTAACCAGGCAGCCTGCATAAAAACTTACTCAAGCTCACCCCACTTACTAATGCAGGCTGTCAGTATAGATACCATCATGCATTGCAAATATGTTTAAGTGTTTTGACAGAGTGCATTGGGTTGTTTTTGACTGCTGGCTAACCAGTAAGCACTAAGTTACTATGAATGGAAGACTCAACTTAGGGGTTGCTTAATATAGCCAATAATGATCAGTTAAAGATGTTCTCATCAAACCTGATACTGACTTTGAAGACAAGCTTGGGACATCCCTTGTGAAAGTTTTCTAATTTAACTTCTCTCTCTCTGGATTAGCCTGGTCTTGAAACCTATGGCTTTCAAGCTAGTTTTTTGCTGTATGTGCTATATTAATGGTTAGGTGGCTGAATTTGCAGGTTTAGTGATGACAAAACGTATTACTGTTACAGTACTACCATTAGTATACCATCATATTAGGACTATCTAGGTGCTGCCAAAGCTTTAGTATATGTTTCAGTTAAAATGAGCCTCAGAGTGTGTCCTGTACCTGGCGTATTCTTTAACCACATATTGGCTCTCTTTGTGGTGGTATTCGTGGTTGTAATGTCCATGTTTCCTCACCGACATGGTGACACTGTTGATACTGACCTGTTGGACCAGCAAAACATGCACAGACTGACATGGTAATATATTACAGTGTATCTTCACCTACAACAAGTCAGACCACCATCACAGTGTCACAAACACACACACACAAGAGGGTAACCAAACCTAAAGGATTGTCAAAGAGATGTCAGAAATGAGAAGACAAATGTAAACGAAAAAAGAGATGGTTACATATTGTGAAGAGTTTCTTAGGCTTTTGCAAAGAAAAAAAGCTTGATTCTTGTGTGGCAACAGCAATGGACAATACAGTGTATTTGTGTTCATTGCTTCACCCTTTACAAAAAGAGAAAACCCCTCCTGGAATTTGGACACATGGAGATGACAACAACTGTCACATAGACAGACACACACACAAACACAACAGTCTTTGTGGTAGTTTCAGGAATGACAAGGTGACACTTTATTGATTTAAAGACACACAGACACATGTCCCCACACATAAACAAAAGGCATGGCTGTAGACTATTGCTGGACCAGTAATGGATATGAACAGTAAGTGGCAGTACAGCTGCCCCAAAGTTCTTCCAACAATCTGACAACTCTAAATTCAGTGTTAGCAGTCATAGCATATTTATTTAACAAATGGTGGACTGGAAATTATTTTATTTTCCACTTAAATTTTCCACTAGATTACAGCTCTCATCCTAACAATTTCCTATTATTCACTATTCATTCTAGCAACAAGACTGAGATATATATCATGAATTCGACATCAATTCTGTCACCACTGGTATAAAAAAGAAAGAAAGGGAACTGCTGCCACAACTATATTACTCTGTATTTACATTCACAGTGCTTAGTGTTAGGTCAGGGCATCAGCAGTATCTTTAAAGTTTTTATTTTTATTTATTTTTTTGTTTTTACAATAAACATAAACATTTTACATAAAATGAAGTGTCTTTAATTCCAGGCGATGACAGCATTCACTTTTTTAATGATGTCTATTCTCCTTAGCTGGATATCTGATATAAACACCAAAGCAAGAGTGTAGCTTTGTCTTACATCATCATGCACACATTGTGGTGTAGGAACATAATTCCCTTACATCACCTAAGACCTCAGAAACTAGAAATAAGGTCAGATGAAATATGAAACTGATTCCCCCTGCCCAACCTCACCCTGAAAGCTACCAAGACGTACTGCACCGGCAAAGACATTTCAGTTTCCACATCTTTGAAACACTTGCCCCAGCTGAAGGATCAGCATAACTATCACCAAAGTCAAAGTGTAACTCACCTCTAACGCCACAAAAGTGTCAATCAAGCAGCTAGTCAAACAGATAGATGAAACCATAGCAGCCTAACCCCAGACCTCTAACCTCTGAGCCCTAAAATGTCTTTTAGATTATCAATATTTTCTTTCTCATAAACGTACATGTATGTAGACATGTATGTATGAATAATAGTTGCCAATGAAAATGTCAGTATCACTTCTGCTGTATTTTTGTAAATACTTTTACAAATTCATTTGATAACTCAAAACTTAGTGTATTTCTCTTACACACCTCACTCGGAACAACAGCTAGTCGACCAGCATGGCCAACACAGATAACTTCAGAATCAAATGAATCTAAACTACCATCAGGTAAGGGTAAGTCAGTTCCTCCACCTCACTAGCAGTGTTTTCTGTCTGTCACAGCAGCAAAAACTGTAACAGCACAAATGTGTGCCAAGTGACACTTGAGCCTCTCTGTCTATAACAGTAAACCTCTGCAATTCTCAACCATAACTGTACAAACTACTGAAATCCTTATATATGTGATAAGTTGCTATTTGGATAAAAACACTTGCTGTGGCACACTAATGGTGAATGATAATGGGTAATGTATGTGGTAAGTTTCTTCATTTTAGATGAAATGTGAGTGAACATTATGTATGAGGTGAAGTTCAACTGAAAGCGACACACTGTAATTCCCAGAACAAGACTAGAAACAGTCCAAAGAGTCCCTGAAAATTTTGACCATCCAGTGGGAGTCCATTTTATCCAATAATAGTGTTGCTGTAATAAATACACACAAAAATGCTGTCATTTCCATCATTTTTCATTTCAAAGACATTGTAATTACTGTCATTATCCTCAAAGCAGTGGTTATCATTTATTCAGACCAAATCCCTACACATCCTTAATAATTGATAAATCCAATGATTCATCACTTTAATATCAACTCTAGTTAGGGACCATGCAACATCCCTTGATTGTGCTCTAATCTGCTCCATTCCTCCATCCTAGTTATCTCGGTTTCTTCACTCAGGTTTAGAACAAAAGCAGTTTTAAAAAGTGGAAAGACAGAGGGGTCAGCAATAGAAAATTGAATAAAGTTACAGTTTTTCTTACCCCTTGAAACTTTCTTTGCAGCGACTTCAGTTAGCAGCCTGAATCCGCAGGGAGTCAGCCTAAACCAAGTACCAGGCCAACACAACCACCACCCGTTTCCAACCGACCCCCACCTGCCTCTCCCTAAGACCTTATAAGGAGAGAGAGCTACCTATATATAACCAGTATCCTTCAAGACTCAAGGCTGCAAGGACCAGTCAAACTATTTGATTAACAGAGTTTACCGATTACAGTTTTTAGTGGAAGCTATGTTATCCCAACTGCTTGTTCTGGTGCATTATCTTAACAGCTGATGCAGAATAATTGGTGATAATTTCTACCAGCTGATCAAGACAATGCTGAGAATTTGACTATTGGGATGTTGTGGGGGCACTACCACACACATCGACAAGGAGCATTTTAGCTCTGCAGAATAGGCAGCAATACAGTGAGCTTTCTCAAAAAACACTTTAACAGTTGGCTAGTTACTTTAATTTGTTCCATGCCACATTGGCATATTTGTTGAATAATAAAATTGATTTTTAGGCAGTATTTCAAAGTTGATTGAACATGTGACTTCAAAGCCTGACAATCAATTTGCAATGTTTCAGTGCCAACATACAGCATATCTACAGTGTCTAGCTGTTTCACTTTTACATTTAGATCATTCTAGCTGCACTTCAGACAGTGTGCACTGCACTCAGGAACATCTTAAGACACAGTGTTGCATGCTGAACTTTGGCCAAGGGCCTATTTATAAATCTAGCTACAGTTACAGCTAAGACTATTCCTGACACACTGGAGGAGCTGTGAAACACATTTCACATCTGAGACTGAGTATGAACTGTGCATTATGAGCATATGAAATCCAATGTATCAACTTCAACTCCGGCAATCTCTTTTTTCATTCATTTGCATTCTGTGTGTGTGTGTGTGTGTGTGTGTGTGTGTGTGTGTGTGTGTGTGTGCGTGTGCGTGCGTGTGTGTGCGTGTGTGTGTGCGTGTGTGCGTGTCTGTGTGTGAGTGTGTGTGTGTGGTAAAAACAGGAATAATGTATCCGCTGTGGTTGAAAAGAGCCCTCTGTTGGTCAGGTGGTAGTACACACCAAACCTCAGTGATAATTTTAGTACATCATATTGCAGGCAGACAGTGAGAAGTTTGTTGACCATAGATCAAGAGTGACAAAGTTGCAGTAAGCAAGTTATCAAGGTGGAAATAACTTTAGGGAAAAAATGTCACTGTTGAACATGTATAGCTTGTTGTATGGTCAATCTGTTTCTTCCCATTTTGAAATGTTGACTATTCAAGGCAACCATTCCTGACATTGCAGTAACTGGAGACATGGCAAGATAAATTACTTCCTCATTTGACTTTCCTGACATGCTTAATTTTATATTGCTTATAATGAGTCATTCATTTAAAAGGAACCCCTGGGCTATTCATACACTTCATAAGTCAGGCCTGTCTCATTAAAATGGAATAGTAAAACATTGAGTAAAATGACTGTAAAACATGAGACAGATATGCTAAATTGATACTTTTAAAAGAATATTTAGAATACACAACTTTCTGTCAGAACAAGTACAGTAAACTATAATAGCGCATGATATTATCCAAATCCAAATTAGTGTTTGATTGTTGGATACCATGTGAATAAAACTGGCTACAGATTAAAAACATTTTGGACAGACACACTGTCAAACTGATATTCTCTGCTGACACAATGAGTGCTTGCAATTTTCACAGAGGCCATTGTTTTGTTTATCAAGCTCTGAAGCTTTTCACACATTGTTTGCATCAAGTATATTCTCTCCTAAATCATTAAAATTGTGTTAATCAGATTGCATGTTTTGTCACAAAATGTAAGATCTGAGTTGAGTGAAATCAGTTCATACAAGTGTGAATTGATAGGTTAACATCTTATGAATGGCAATGAATTCATAAGTAGCCTACATACTAAATTAGTTACTGATTCGCAAGTCATGTATCTATCCTCAAACTGTCCTAAAATCATAGCGCGTTTACAGGGCCAGCTATTGTAAGACGACTGAACACTGGTTGTCAAAGGTTTAAATGAACATCAATAAGAAGGCATCAAGACAAGGAGCAGCCGGTAGGATCCGGACAGTAAATCAAGCAACCCACGTTAACCACGTGATGACGCATGACCTCTACGGCGCTCGTGATTGGCTGAGCCTACAGGCAGGTACTGACAAGTGAAGCCGTTGCTACACATAAACAACAGAGTACTTGTGTATAGTGCTCACTGAACCATAAACTGTAACGAGTCTTTGTTACAACATATCCGGCATGAGGTGAGGAGAGTTTTTAAGTATTACATTTGTTTAAACTGATGCCAGATGAGGTTTAAAGTTTTACGCCGCGTGTGCTGTGCTTCGTCGACAATGTTTGTTATCTGAGTGAGTCGTTAAAATGAATTTCTAGCTATGACTAACTATCGTGTTCACTAAATTAGCTGCATACTTTATCAGTATTATTGTTTAATACACGTACTTTGAAGTTGTTCTAAGTGTATGTACTGTGCTATAAATAAAGTTCCCTTGCTTTATTGAAGCATTAATAAGTCCGTGTCTCCTAAGTTACCATTTCTTCATGCCTAACGGCTTCAACTACAGTTCAGTCAGTTTTTCCTTTTTTCCGTTGACTCTGTTATCTGCACTGCGGTGTTGTGAAAGTTGCACTGTTTGTAGGAAGTAGATTATGACATTGTGCCTTGTTGTTGGGACACTGTATGTTCTTGGGGTTGTTATTGCTAGAGACGGGACGTTTTCATCATACTGCAGCACTTTTTCCATTTAAATAGTCTCCTGCAATGTTTTATAATAATTTAGAGTCTATCTTCATAGATCTGTTTCATCAATCAATCAATCAAATTTTATTTGTATAGCACATTTCATAGTGTAGTTCAAAGTGCTTTACAGTTAGTTGATTGACAAGCTGATAATAAGACAAATGACGAAATTTAAAAAAGAGGGGAAAAATAACAATAATATTAATTTTAAAAAGGAGTAAAACAAAGAACAAATTAAAGACAAAACTGGAGACCAGTGCACGCAAGAGAAAATAGAAATGATAAACATGCTTAAAACATTTAAATAAAATATGTGGAAATAAATATGTAAAATAAGAGAGAATAAGAGGAAAGGTTTATTAAAAGTTTGAGTAAAAAAATGGTTAACATAGATTAAAAAGACAAAAGAAAAGTAAAATAGAAGATGAAGTTTGATAAAAGCTGGACTAAAATTAGGTTAAGAAAGAGGCTAAAAGACTAAAGATATATAGACAAATGAAATTGACTTGAGATAATGACATTGCTGGTTGAAGGGTTTTCTCTTTGTTGCTGATAAGTTGTCAAACTGTCATCGATACCAGTCATTTCCTCCAGCTCAAACCACAACCTGTTTACCTCTTTCCTGTGTGAGTCAGTGAGCATGATCAGTGAGCTTTGTTTCTACAGTTTGAAGGTTAATGCATTAATTCTCTACAGACACAAATGATGTTTTTTCTTTAATTCTGCACTTGTGTGATGTTATTTTAATGGTTGTTGCAAATACCTTGAAATGTTGGTTATTTTGATGTTCAGTAGTTCTGGATAAAAGCAGCTACTTATTGTCTATTCTGTTATTCTTTTTCAGATCAGAGATGAGGCTCAGATCTCTTTTTCTGCTCTCTCTGGCAGCAGCCCTGTCCTCTGCCTTTGTGATTTCACCTCCGTAAGTACAGAAAAATCATATAGTGGGAAAGAAGAAAATTGCGTGCTTCCCTCTTTGTCAGGCTATGTAAATAATACACAAGATGCATCCATCGAAAGTTTAGTGTATGTGTGTGTGTGTGTGTGTGTGTGTGTGTGGTGTGTGGTGTGTGTGTGTGTGTGTGTGTGTGTGTGTGTGTGTGTGTGTGTGTGTGTGTGTGTGTGTTTCAGACACATGTGGACCAAGCTGATCCTGACCCACCACTGGCCCACCACCTTCTGTAGTGTGAGTTTTTTTCTGCCATTAGCTTTTGTTTTTATTTTACTTTTTTAACAAGGTATTATTCATCTTCCACAAACAATTTGACATAATACTAATAATACTAGTAAAATAATAATAATGATAATAATAATAACAATAATAACATGGCTCCTCCATTCCATTACTCATCCCATGTAAGCCATGCTAGTTAGTAAGCATGCACAATATCAGAATGCATGAACTGGTTAACCTAAATGGGATGCACCTTTGCCTTTGCTTTTCCTAATATGACAAGTTATACAATTATTTTGACCTGATTCAGATTTGGCTCTAATCACACACCCTTCAATGACTATTTATTTGTAGGATGAAAAGAGTTTTTAACTTCACATGTGTGATCATGATAAACAAACCTGTGGTGGATTTTTCAGCTTTCAGTTTCACGCTCATCTCTAAAGCCTCATCAGTCAGTGTGGGGAAGCCTCTGTGTATTTTTATATGCAGCGTTCTTTGTCCTGCATTGACCTCATGTCTCTGCCCAGCCAGAGTATTATGTCTGTGTCTGATTTGGTCAATTCCCGCACCAGTAAAGATGAATATAACCCAGCAGAAAAGCCGGTTAGCAATGGATATAAACAAGATCTGTCTGAGTGAACATTTAAATCTATTTCTAAAGAAGAAAGAAATAATTAGCTTAGGTTTACATTAAGGGTTATCCTATTGTATGTTGAGAACAGTGTGAATATATAAAGTTTTTCCAACAATTATTGTTGAATAACATGATATCCCATTTTAAGACTTACCTGTATATGTTTTCAGAATGTTTACTAATGATCTGTTTCAGCGTTTAATGTTTATCATGTGATGTCTCAGTCATGAGACTGGCGGTGTGTCTTGGCTTGATTAAGCAATCCTTTCTAACAGGAACATGCTGTAAGACGCAGAACACACATCCCTTATTTGTGCTTTTTGACCACACTTTTATGCTGTCCTAAGAGACTCCTTGGTGGTTCAGACTTATGTGGTTTTGTATCATATGCTTGACTGTGTGACAATATGTGGTACTGGTATGGCTTCCTTTCTCATAGCCGATTTCTAGTTTCTTGATGTGGGCACGTCTAAATGTCTTATCATTTTCCCACGAGACCATGTGGTATTACTGCAGTTCCTCTTTCCACTCAACATTATGTCTGTCCTCAGCAGAAAAAAGGAGAACTGTGTTCATTTAGTGCTTGGCAATGTATCATTAAAATTGTTGTTCTATTCCTTATTTGCATGAGACACTATTTTCTAGTTACAGCTTCTAAAATTAAGTTTTTGCATTCTGTTTCCACTTATATTTAACGTAATGTTTGTTGTTTTTGGTCACAAAAATAACCAACTGAAATATTAATCTGTATTAAAAATAACCATTAGTTGCAGCCACAACAGTTACTACTTTGTTCTGACTATTTATTCTTCTATATATTTCAAGTTGTAACAGATTTTTGGTTTGCTCCTCAATAAGACACTGCTACTTGAGTGTGCTGTGTTATAAGTGTCCAATTATTATCAATCATTTCAGATGGAGCACTGTCATCCCAACATTAGCTACTGGACACTACATGGATTGTGGTAAGTGTGTGTTTGGTGTGTGTTCTGTTCTGTATCAGTATGGTGAATGTTTTTATTGCATCCTAAATACTGAATATACAGAATGATTATATGATCCAGCTCAGACCTTGAAAAGTGGATGTTTTACACATTTGCCACAAGCCTACTTAGCATGTTGTAACACAGAACACACTACTTTTTTACCACACTTTTAAGCTGTCCTATGAGACTCTTCTGTTCAGATCTATAGATGTAAATGTTTTCTGATTAGTTGCTTTGTGATTGAAATAGCTTCCTTTTTCATAGCCAATTTCTATTTCCTTGATTTTGGCATGTCTAAATGTCTCCCATGAAAACGTCTCCCACGACAACATGGTATTATTGCAGTCCCTCTTTCCACTCGTTATGTCTTTCCTCAGCAGACAAAGGCAGATATTTGTTCATTTGTACTGAAAGACTATATGAAGCACATCCAGTTGTACATCGTTGTTTATGTGTATTGTAAGGTGACCTTGAGTGCCCTGAGAGACGCCTTAAATAAAATGTATTATTATTATTGTTTAGGTGAAGCAATTAATGTTAAATTGTGAGTATTAGCAGGTATTAAGTGATATATCTAATAGTTTGAATGTTTCTCTTTTTCAGGCCAGATAAAGGGATTCTTTGCAATTCATCATGGCATTTCGACCCTTCTGAAATAGAGGTATAACACTGTTCAGACTAAATGAGTCTTTATAATTAGGACCAAAATTCAAAGACATTTCTGTTAAGTTAGATCAACAGTAGTTTAGTAAGTGAACACTGGTTGAAGATAGTGACACCAATGAGAAAGCAACTCTCAGTAAAAAGAAGAAACATGAGGATACGTCCCTCCTCGGAAAAGCAGTTATTTTTATCTAGAGCAAACAAAACCAAGAAAAACTAACATAAGGCATATAAGAATTTTGGAGGATATATGAAAGATTATCACTTGGGATGTAGTAGACCAGCTATCGATAGATAAAACAAATGTGTTTGTCTTTGTGTGTTTTCAGGACCTGCTGCCAGACATGGAGAAGAGTTGGCCTGACTTACTTAACCCCGCTTCTGTTGAATTCTGGTATTTCAACAGTCAATCCTCTAATTTTCTTGTTGTCAATCTCTCTGTGACTAATGGCATGCAGCATCATGCATTTAAGACCTCACTTTTATAGACTGCAGTTGCTGACACTACAGCTGAGGCAAGGGGAAAGATATTTAGATCCTTGACCTTTATATTCTATGGCATAATGGGCATGGTTTGTTGTGGAGTAGCTATTCATTCCCTGTGTTTTGATCAGTGGAGCCACTCCATGAAATCAGTCATTAAATTGAGATTTATCATTATCATATACGTAGTGTATTCTTCACCTCCATTTTTACAGGATGATAGTTAAACCGATTGTCCTTGTTTGTCTGTTTCAACAGGAAGTATGAGTGGCACAAACATGGCACATGTGCAGCCAAAGCAGCCACTCTGAACAGTCAACATAAATACTTCAGCAAGGCACTGGAGCTATACCATAAAGTGGACTTGGATAGGTACAGGACATGTACACATTGACACCAACACATATTCATACAACCTTTTTCTCTGAAACATTTTCTCATCTAGTTCCCAGTATTGTTTTGGTGTTCCTGTTTACCAGCCTGCATGTTTTCAGTCCATACACCTGGGGAGTATTCCAGAAAGCGGGTTATGTGTAAAACAGAGTAAGTTAACCCTGAGATGAGGGAAACTCTGTGTTATCCATTCCAGAAAGAGAGGTAACTGAAACTCTGAGTCAGTCACCATGGTAACGGACTCTGTGAACATAACCTGCTCGCTGGCAGGTTTTCTATCAGAAACCCTGAGCTTCTACCTGTCTACTCCCACCTTAAGTAAGCTGCCAGACATAGATGGTCCGTTTCTTCGCAATCTGATAGATATCAAGGCAGAATTAATTCTCATTGCCTTATGTCAGGAGATGTATTCAGGGCTCAATTGGTTGTGTTTTCATTCCGAGATGAATATCTGTTAGAACGGTATCACTGTTCATTACACTCAATCATTTCTTAACATTCTCCGGCCATATCTGCCTTCTTGTTAATCTTAGTTTTAGGAAGTATTTTATTTAATATTCATGTAGTACACATCTCACATTTTAGTCTTAAAATCAATGACTCCAATATGTATAATAAGTAAAATTGTGTTAAAGTAGTGTAAAATGTTAATCTACTAAGCAGGATATTAGAAGAGAGGACATATGTGTTAAACAGCTTTCTGTTGGTGGTTTAAATTACTACATGTTGAAATAGCCACTGAATGAATATTTACTTAGTTTAATAGCCTATGTCAACTATGAATAAAATAAAAGCGAGGTACAATCATAGCCCAGCAAAATGTGCCTTACTTTTCTGAACTCAGAGTTCAGGGTTAGACTCAGAGTTTGTTGAACCTCCTACCTGGAATACCCCCGAGTTCACTGAAACTTGGATACCTTTTTATATTCATATTATGAGTCACTCGTGACAAAAGCATCAAATGAATGACTGAAAATCTGTTTCTGTTATTGTAGCATCCTGAAGAAGTTTGACATCATCCCTTCAGACAAATACTACAAAGTAAGTCTATTTATATAATTCATGTTTTACAGCTGTCACAGCTGTAAAACACACACTGAACAGAAGCTGAAAATAAGAGCCAACTTGGTCAATAGTGTCTTTATGAATATCAGTCTTAAAATCCAAATCTGACCAATGTTTTTTACATTTTATATTCTCTCCACCATAACAATATAATCCTGAGATGAAAGTGCCTTGTTATGATAAGGTAACAGTTATAACCTCTCATCTCTCTACGCACTATGTGTCTTATGTAGTTTTCACAAATTGAAGGAGTCATAGAAAACTTCTATGGTGTCAAACCCAAGATCCAATGTGTCCATCCATCAAAGGTATGACCCTCTTTTTTTCATATTTTTTTCTATACCATCTATGTGTCTATGTATGTGTATGTAAATATATATATATAGATAGATAGATAGATAGATAGATAGATAGATAGATAGATATATATGTGTATATGTGTGTTTCAATTGTGTTTTTTGTGTTTGACAGAATGCTGATTTCCAGATTTTGGGACAGATTGAGATCTGTTTCCACCCTGACTTCACCCTCCTGGACTGTGAGAAAGAGTTCACACTGGAAACCATTTCTAAGGCAGACTGGGACATTCTCAACCTCATGGGTGTTGACAAGCCATCTGGGTTTAGTGTGTGTGACCATGACACGCCAGTTTACTACCCACCTCTGCACACTACAACCTTAACCTACTAATGCACATATACATAAAGGTACAGAAACAAATGCATTCTGTCTTTACTTCAGTCAGTTGTACTGTAATTCAGCACACACACAGACATTTCTAACTTACTATAATACTTTTCTCTGGCTCCACATCATATCACATCATACCCTTTAATAATAATAATCATATATGTCAGAAATAGCATCATACAATCAAATTTTGAAATGTTGGATTCAAATTCTGGCCGTTACAGGTTTGTAAAAAAAAAAAAAAAAAAATCACCTTTAAGTGCATTGTGTTTTTTATATCCTACAAAAAAAGCAGGATACAGAAACTCCACTGCTGTATAGTACTTTAATGAAATTATGTCCTTTGCTGACCCTTTCTAGTAGATGAATCTGATAGTGCACAGCAGGTTTTTTCCATTGCCCAACACGAGGCATCATGGCAGGTTGAGGTCAGTCTTTGCACTCTGTCTTTTGATGGTGTTAGCAAACAAGTGAAGCCTTTGTATGTGTATCTGTGTTGTATCTTCAGGGTACTCTTCATGTTATTGAATGTGTTCATGTCAACCCCAAGTGTGCATCTTGTGAGTCTGTTGCACATATTTTATACTACTTTGTGTCCTTATGTTCCACCTATTCTCTTTGTAGACTTAAACTATGGTTGAGTTTATACAGAACAGGAAATGCTTCAATTTTCATCTATGTCCTTTACATTCAGTAGATGTGAAGCAGATAACTCACTGTGCTTTGTTTCTCAAGGATGTAGCAAATGCTTTTTTGATCAACACTATTTAATCATTCACTAAAAGATTAGGCTTTTTTATCAAAATGATGACTTGTGATGAACTGTTTGCTGCTGTTTTTGTGTACATTTAAATCAATTTACTGTTAATTGGAAGGTCAATGAGGTTATTATTGCAGCTACAATTGAGTGCTGTGGTGTATTTTTTTGTTTTGTTTCATTTTTTAATGTCAATAAAGCATTCAATTCAAGTCAGTGTGTCCTCTAGTCATCAGTGGATTATGTAACCTGCAATATTGATAAAGTGTATCTATTTGCATTTTTAATGTAATTGTAGTGTATTTGAAAGTGAATTGGACCTATAAATAGCTCTTGGTGAATAAATATAGGACCATTTCACCCAAACATTGTTCTAAGGATGGATTTAACCATAGATGGTGTTGTATAATAGTGTGGCAATAGTGCTGTCTTTCTGTCCGTCCAGATCTACTGTATGAATATTAATGTTGTGATCTCCTTACAGAGTCATAATCCTGTCTGGACAAAGACACCAGTCCATAATCCTGAATCTCCTCCCACAGCACAGCACAGCAGATTGACTAAACACATCTGATTACATTTTCATAGTGCTAAAATGCCCTGTAACTATGTGCCAGCTATACTCTAAATGTGGTCCAAATCCTGTTAAACACACAAAAACAGCTCCATGAGCTCTCTTTTTAGTGATGTTCCAAGTTTAGGGATCACAGTTTGAGCATCTGAGAATGTGAAACCATTTGAATTAATAAAGCTGAGGTCAGCTTGGACACTTGACTCAGGTAGAGAAGCAGTCCTGATTTGCCCCCTGCTTCCATTTAATAAACACCCACACACCCATCTCACTCCCTCTGGTCTCTATTTCCATCTCTCTTCCTCTCTGTCTCTCCTGTTATGTAACACTGCAGTTCTGCAAAGCTGCTGATGTGACAGATCCAACACACACGCACACGCACACATTCCCAGTGATCAACCAGATCACGCTGTACTCTCTGTGATTGCTGTCCTTGTCTCTGTCATCATTATTGATTAATTGATTGCTGTCCTAGTCCTCAATATTTAATTGAATTCAGATGTCCTGTCTCTGAGTCAGAGCCGCAGGACTTTCCACACACATCAGCTGCTCTGCTGATGATCTTTTACTTAAAAAAAAAAAAAAAAAAAAAAAATCATTGCTCATGTTTTTTAATTCTCTACATCTCTGTGTCATTGGATGTCACGTAGGCGCGCGAGAGAAGGGACAGATACAGAGAGGTAGCTGGGTTACACCATGTGACCTCGCCAGCTGTTGCTGTATGCTGCTGGGAGAAACAGAGAGGGAGGTGAGGGGCAGAGACAGGGGAGAATAAGGGAGGGAGGGGTTTGGAGCTCACCAGCACACAATGTGACTGGTGACAATCCCTTATTCTGCAGAGAGAGGGAGAGGGGGAGGCAGCAGGGGATGAACACACACACACATGCACAGAGATGTGAAGAGAGAAGAGGCAGCTCAAACACACACCTCTCCTGATTCAGCGGAACAGATATTATTCGTCACCTCTCCCCGCAGCCTCACGCAGTGAGACTGCATGCTGCAACACACGAGACAATCCCGGACCCAGCAGTAGCACCTGCCCCGTTCGTCATCCCTCCTGTCTGTCTGCGTAGATTAGCGTCTCCGTTACAACTCTGACTGACTGCGTGCTTCACTGGCGTCCACTGCAGCTGGGAGACTTGAGGGGAGAGCAGCGGCTGAAACCTAGCAGATAGACGACCACCGCATGTGAATGATGGGGAAACTATCAAGCGACGACTGCATTGAGGATGGGCCAATGGAGAAACTGCGGGACAAATAGATAACCAATAAAAGCTCTGTTTCTGCGTCTTTACCTCAGGACCCCCCCACAGCGGGGACATGTCCGTCATTATGGGATAGATGCATGAGTCTGCTCGTTGCCATGGATACCAGCACGCGTAAATTCACTGTGCGGAGATGGTTTTCAATCTACCTGAAGAACAAGGCAGCAAGGAATAAGAATAACACAGGCTTCTGTCAACTAGAGGTTAGTCAGTCTGTTTAGACACCCAACCCTGGAGCACTGCAAACTTCTGTCAACTAGAGATTAGTGTGTGTGTGTGTGTGTGTGTGTGTGTGTGTGTGTGTGTTGCAATTCTGTTGGACCATGTGGATGTTTGTGTGAAAATGAAGGCCAACACCCTCTCCCCCCACCACCAACCCCCAAATAACCCTGCATCTGTCTCATGTCTACCACATTAGATGAGAATATGTGTGATGAGTCTGCTCTCATGGGAATGAGTGTGTGAAGAATGTGTGTTATTTAGGTTGTTGTGGAGCAGTTCAGGAGTCATTGCTGCATCATTACGGTTGTGGCTCTTCCTGTCTATCAAGAATCCAGGAAACAGAGTTGCACTGTTTAGACTGATGGAGAGGGATGCAGGCTACATGGAAATACAGTCAGGCTAATAGTCAAACAAGCAGCAAGGCAGGGAGGTTGATAGATAAATGGATCCAGACAGATTGATTCAGTGGAGGCCACAGCAGTGGAGGTCTATTTATAGCCCAAACAAACCAGCTGGGGAGAGAGGGGCAGTATGCTGTTTGCAGCCCATCTACCTGTATGTTTGAGATATAAATAGAACAGAGACTCCTCCTCACCACCTCTGTTGTTTCTTGCTGTGACTGAATACTGATGAATCAACTTGACAGGCTATCTACCTGTTTGTCTTTCTGGCTGACAAATGTCTGTCTGCTTTTGTTTGTTTACCTGTTTGGCTGCCAGTCCATATCTGTAATGTGATGTTCTGATGCTTCGTGTGAGGAAGTTCTCTTTTTGCCTTCTTTAACGAAAAAGGTCTGAGTTCAGGGGTCAGCTTCAGATCAGCATCAAATCATAAGCTGATATCAGAGCCATGAGCCTGTTTCCACCTGGTACACGGACATCACAGCTTCTGTCCTATTAGTGAATAAGCTAATGAATCACACAGAGGGGAAAACCCCTCCTGTACTAGTCTCTGTGGGATGAAACTTTCAATCATGTTATGAGGCCTACCTCAAGACACACCCCAGTCAGTGACATCACAGCAGGTGATTCCTGTTGACAAACAGCATAATGAAATTAGCGTTGACTTGCAATCCAAAGAGCTAAATTACATTTAAACTCTAAATGTTGTATTGAAAACAAAGTACAAAGCTTAAATCAAATACAGAGTAACACAGAACATAGTCATCTTATATAAATGGTGTTCACATACTTGTTACTTTAATAAACTTTGTATAAGATGCATTCATGTACATCATGTACATCATTTGAAACACATGCTATATAATATTTTGATCCAAAAATTATGAGTGAGTATTTTGCTTAGTGAATTTGCATGCTGTTTTTATAATTAAGTCAAAGAAGCTGTAAAATATTGTAATAGAAAATCCTTCATCACTGTGTGTATTGTGTGGCGGGGCTTTACGCTGTTGCTATGCTGTCAAGTTCCCTCCCTTATTTTACTGAGGATTAATGTGTGGCAGCTCTGCTTGATGCTATACCTCCCTCAGGTATTAAAAGGCAAGCTGAAAAAATTTACATTTTAATAAAATAGAATCAAGTAATAGTAAGATGGGAGTGCAGCAATCTGTCTTATTTGGTTTTGCTTCAAGATTCTGATACACATTTCTAGAAAACAAGAAAAACTAAAACAATTATCAGCTCCCTCACTGGCAGAGTATTTTC
Source organism: Scomber japonicus (assembly GCF_027409825.1). Lineage (NCBI taxonomy): Eukaryota > Metazoa > Chordata > Actinopteri > Scombriformes > Scombridae > Scomber > Scomber japonicus. The sequence continues at coordinate 18,794,717 of NC_070578.1, forward strand.
TTGTTTTTAATTAAAATAAATAAATCTAAAAGGCTGAATTTGAGACCAAATTTCATGCTGTGTTATGTGTTTTTGGTTGGGTAAATTCAAACAGGAAAAAAAACAAATGTGTGTTCGCATGTTATTAACACAATATTAACACTGACACAGAGAGAGGATCAGTTAATTTGTTGTCCTGGCAGAAACAAATCCAAGTGACGGTTTGATTATTTTTAGCTTTACATGGACTCTTGAGAAATGGCACGATGGGTCTTGTGGCATTATATCGTAGAAACATTACATACTGTTGATGGGATTTGATCTGAGTAGAGCCTCAAAGTGTTTTTACATAGAAATATGATGATAAACAAACAAGGAAAGCATAGAGTGCCCTTTTCTACATGGCAATAAATGAAGAAACACTACAACAAAACCAAATAGGAAACTCTCTTTTTTCCCCTTTATTCAGTGGAGTAAAATATATATATATAGATCAAATCAAATATTTTCTATCAACAATTTACTAGAAAGGAAGCTTCTTTTGCATAAAACATGGGATCATGGGATCTATCAACAGAAAGGTATTTCACAACCTCATCACCTTTCCAAGTTTACCAAGTACTGTAACTGTTGCATATCTGATTGAAAGCAGCATGTTAAGCTCTTAACTCCTAAATGACAGTGACAGCTTTACAGAATTATAGTATATTGTCACACTGACCAATCTAAGCTGTGCCTCAGGTTGGCAGTTGATCACATGCTTCACTGAGCAGACTGAACAGGCTGAATAAGGCAGCTTACACTATGCATCACTGCTGGTGACCTCAGCCCAAACCTCTCCAGCAATAACATAATGGCTTATAAATAACCAGAGTCCCTTGCGTTCCTGTGTGTGTGTGTGTGTGTGTGTGTGTGTGTGTGTGTGTGTGTGTGTGTGTGTGTGTGTGTGTGTTAGTTGTGGTTCTCAAAGTGGGGGCCGAGAACCCCAATGGGTCCTTGAGAAGGTTGCAGGGGCCCCCAGCAAAAAGGGGAATCTTTTTTTCTTCAATATAATTCCATCCATAGGAAACACAATGACAGATTGTATGACTACTATTGTATCAGATGGTGGGTCCTTGTACAATATCTTATTAAATAGGAGTCCTTGGTCGAATTTGTGACTGTTTAGGAATCCTTGATGTGGAAACGTTTGTGTAAGAGACTGATTTACTGATTTACATTTTACATCTCAAAACTGCTGAGATGTAAAATACATTAATCTCAATCTCTCTAGCTATTTTGTTTACTCTGTCTTCCTTTGTTAATGTGTAAAGACAAACTAACAGTGGCATTTCCCTCTCTGTCCTCAGGATGACAGCATATTGAAGGAGATTGACATCAGCCACCATGTTAAAGAGGGCTGTGAGAAGGCAGACCCCTCTCAGTTCCAACTGCTCAAGGTGCTGGGACAGGGATCCTATGGAAAGGTACACAATTAAAAATGTAACCATAATCATTTAGGCCTGGATAGCTCTAACCACAACTCACTTAAAAGAGAGTTGAGAAATCCATCTGATCAGAGTACAGGGATAGAGATTTAAAAAAAAGACAAGATCAGTGTTGACACTGCCAGCCAAATGATAACCCATTACACCTGCAGGCTTTCTCCAGGCACCACTTGCACTGCCGGTAAAGTGTGACTTCAACATTTTCATAACAACATCTTCAACTCATCAATTTCACACATACACCATATGGCTAAAAGCATATGGACACCTGGCCATTACACCCTTATGTGATTGTTGAAAGTCTCATTACAACTCAACTGGCATTAATGCTACTAGTTTTGAGCCCAAGTCTTTGGAACCAGGCTGCTCCTATTCAAGTTCTCAAACAAGGCGGCTGTGGCTCAGGAGGTACAGTGGGTCATCCACTAATCAGAAGATTAGCAGTCCGATCCCTGGCTCCTCTAGTCCACATGTCAAAGCATCCTTGGGCAAAAGACTGGACCCCAAATTGTTCCCGAAGGCTGTACCATGGGTGTGTCAGTTTGAGTGTGAATGAGAATTAGAAATTCCTCCTGGTGAACAGGTTGGCACCTTGCATGGCAGCATCTGCGAGCAGCTTATGAATGTGTGTGAATAGGTGAATTTAGCATGTAGTGTAATAGCTCATTGAGGGGTTGGAAGACTAGAAAGGTGCCATAAAAATGCAGTCCATTTACCAGTCTTACTCAAGTTCTTCTTTAGACCACATGTGAAATGGGGTGTTCACTTACTTTTGGGCACATGGTGTCATGTCAGTGCTGAAACTGATGCTTTAACAGTAATCATTTGCTGATGATAAGACATCCATTCTTAATTATTACAATGTTAATATCAGATTATTAGATTGGCTAGTGTGACAGCTGTTTTATGCCACAGCTCACTAAGTATATTTGAATTATTAAAGGCTCACTGAATTGTTGGTATTTTTGCATGAGGCAGACATGAGTCCATAGATGTGGGCCAGTGGATATTTTTACAAGGCCACAGATAGCTTGATTTCATAGCTCACTATACACTCACTTAATAACTATGTGGTAACCATGTGTGTTCATAGCTAGAGATTAGCCATCACACAGAAACAGTATCCTATTTATGTGAATGTTTTATGAGACATGTGTGCCACTTACTTCATATCAATGCAAATTGCGGGTAAAGGTCAGTGTTGAAGTGGCAGCCATTAAGCCATTAAGATAGCAGTTGGGTATGGTCTTTAAAACATGTGTAAAGACCTCTGTAATTAATGTGTAATATCTGTCTTTAGTTAGCAACCCATAATAGACAGTATATAAGTCTATTATGGTGAATTACTGATAACTTATATGTTAATTTTTGTCAAGTTTTTCAATGTTACATAGTTGTTAAGTAGTTTTATTTAATGTTTTAAACAAATGTAATGTTTTCACAAATTTAAACTTACCTGATAGCTGTGAAATTGTCTCAGTAAACATGATAATGATATTGATGGATGACGGTGATGATTTTACAGGTATTTCTGGTGAGAAAGATCAGAGGAGTGGACAGGGGACAACTGTATGCCATGAAAGTCCTGAAGAAGGCCACGTTGAAAGGTAATTAGTTGTATATGGAAAGAATGGCAAGCTCAACAATAAAATGAAAAGCTTAAATGTGAGATACAATGAACTATTAATATTTGTATATGTACCAGTTGTCTAAGTGTGTTAATTAATTGCTAAAAAAAATAAACAATGTCTTTATTAATATATTTTTTTCAATAAAAATGGGGCAAAGTTTTATTGAGGCAAACTGGCCCATGCACCCACTTTTTGGACACCTGAGAAATTAAGGAAAAATAACAAGTTTAATAACATAATAAAAATCCCACGTATATATTATGGTTTTGTTAGAAGCCAAGATTCAAGCAACAGAACAGTGAACAAAGAAAAGTGTCCATAGAGGATTTTTTTGCCTGTGGTGCCAGACTCAAATAGTACGGGTTGTTCTTGGAGGTTATTTTAGTCTACTCCTCTGTCTGTATTGAAAATAAATAAATAAATAAAAATCTAAATTACTGACTCTTTCGACAATCTTGCACTACAATGGCCTCTGAGTGTTAAATGTATGTTAAATTTGTATTGGTTTTTCACGGGAATGATAAAGAATGGTATAGTTGTTTGAACTCCCAGAGTGTCCTACATTCAGGGAAGGATTTAGGCGAAAAGAGGTTAGTTTGTACTTTGGATACAGATAAAGTGGTTTGTGACGAATGAGATTATTATAAACAAGGATGTGCTATAAAAGCAGGTTGAGATGTCATGTGCTGATTCAGTGTCTTTGTACAAACTTTAATCCTCTTTACCTGCACCCCTGGAATTGAAATAGTTGTGGTCTCATCTTGTCAAGGAGACAGATGCTGCAATAATATTGTTTTTGTAGTTTTCACTGCACAATAGACCAGCAACGCCATGGGATAGATCTAATTCAATTTACATTTTTCAAGTAAATGCAGCTTCATCTCCTCACAAAACATACTCTTGTCATGGTATTAGAGGCTTGTCATAATTTATCTGGACTAAGATAAAAACAATAACTGAATATTACTGAACACATTCTTCTATCTTCTTAGTGCGGGATCGTGTGCGATCCAAGATGGAAAGAGATATTTTGGCAGAAGTGAACCATCCATTTATAGTTAAACTGCACTATGGTAAGTCTAGCTGTAAATATTGAGTTTCTGTCTCTCTCAAATCATTCTCATATGTAAGAAACAAGGTAAATGTTTTTTGTGTAAAAGAAGTACATTTTTGGATAGTTTGTCTATATAGAGAAGAGTTGGAAAGTTGCATATTCCAATCCCTTTTTTTAAACGTTGAATACATCCTCAGAATAACACAATACAGCACAGCCCCAAAGCAGCAATATAGCCTCAATGTGTTGTATTACTGATATGCGTGTGTGTGTGTGTGTGTGTGTGTGTGTGTGTGTGTGTGTGTGTGTGTAGCCTTCCAGACAGAAGGGAAGCTCTATCTGATCCTAGACTTCCTCCGGGGAGGAGACCTTTTCACTCGTCTGTCAAAGGAGGTAGGTTTGATGTCTGGTAGGTCCCCTTGCACTTTCCACATCACCGCAAAAAAAAAAATTACAAGCCTTTTCTTGTCAAGGTCTGTTACTGACTGTGTGATATTGATGCAGAATCATCAGAAGTGAATATACCTGCCATCTCTCTTTGTGCAAGCAGTGCTGATGTGACCCTCACCTTTATTTTGTTTCCTGTTAATGCTTGAGCCTCAGTAAACAAAGACTATACTGGATAACGTTTTAACATGATACGTTCAGCTTTATTTCATTTTTTCAACAGTGTTACAAAGTCTGAACCAAATCTTGCCCAACTGATAAATAAATGTTTAGTTTTGTTTTTGTTTTTTACTGTTCAGAGGTATGAAACAAGTACAGAATAAGAATCAGTATCACCAGGAGACCCATCATCACATTTAAGAACATTGACAAGAATATTATTATTTTTATAAGATGTTTGTTCTGATTATTTGTTTGTTCTATTGATTATAAAGCGCCCTTGGGTTTGTGACAGGCGCTATATAAATCACACCTATTATTGTTATTATTCTTATTATTATTATTATTATTATTTTTAGGTTATTCTATACTTTTCATGATGTGTCATCTGTTTGACCAGCTTAAGTTTGCATCCAGTTGTTTCTTTGTGTCCTTATTTTAGTTTATGTATTGGAAGTGCTTAATATATCCACATACATTTATTTGTTGTAGGTCATGTTCACAGAAGAGGATGTTAAGTTTTACCTTGCAGAGTTAGCCCTTGCCTTGGACCATCTACATAGTTTGGGGATCATCTACAGGGACCTCAAACCTGAAAAGTATGTTTTCATAGTCTCCTTTTTTTCTATTTGTTTTATTCATTCATTTTTAAAACTGTGTTTTAATATATAATGTGACTTTTTCTCAACAGTATTCTTCTGGATGAAGAAGGACACATCAAAATAACTGGTCAGTGTATCCAACTGTAAACAATCCTTTATTCTGTCTTTGTGTCCATCTTCCCTCTTACCTTGTTCCCCTTTCTTTCTGTCTCTCTCTATTTCAGACTTTGGATTGAGTAAGGAAGCCATCGACCATGACAAAAGAGCATATTCATTCTGTGGAACTATAGAGTACATGGCTCCAGAGGTCGTCAACAGGAGAGGACATACCCAGAGTGCTGACTGGTGGTCGTTTGGGGTACTTATGGTAAGAATAATTTATTTTACTTGGACAGCTTATTTTCACTTTTATTATGCACCGGTATAATTGCCTTACCGACTGATTTGGATGTTTTGCCTGATTATGTTGTGAAAATTAAAGGCATGAGTTTGCTATATCTTATGAGCTAAAGTCTTATCTATTAGATAATGTGTCAGTGTACTGGATTCTTAATTTGGCTTACTTGAGGGAGTAAAGCTGCTTAATCACTATATCTGGCAGATTAGGCCCCATCACTTTCAGTTATCATGCATCTGCTGGATTGTGCTTGTTTTGTTAGCCGATGGCTTATTTTACTGATACTGAAAAGGGGGTTAGTATTCACTGACATTTGGCAGCTACATTGGGGCACCAGGGAAAAGTGTAACCCCAATCTGCCCTTGGATAGAATATACAAATATTAAAACAAATGAACTAAAAACATAGCTGAACTGCTAGGAAAAAATGCATGTCAACTGCAATGGACAAGCAGCTTAAAGCTGATTTGCTGCCACTTCTAAAAGTGTCTGAACTGCTTTATGTGCTTCATTCATCTTTAGCAGGACAATGTTTCCCTTTTTCTATATTCATTTTAAAAAATCAGTTTAGTTCTGTTTTCATGTTAGACATTTTGACAATATTCTACATAAACGTATAATTAATGTTGTGTTACCTGTTATTAACATCTATTCTTTACTACATGTATTATTTTATATTTTAATAGTTACACACTGCCTCTCGGTTTTAACAATGCAATTTTCATTGTTCAATACTATAGAATAAAATAAAAAAATACACATATTTGTACAAAGAATTGAAATGATTTTGAAATGCATTGTTATCTGCTACTACACACATTGTCACCTCTGCTTGGTGTTTATCTTGGAGCACCATTACTGTGAGAATACGACTCTCATATGAGAATATAGGCAGAAAAATTCTTTACAAGTAGTTGCAGTCTGGCAAGTTCCTGAGGTAGATTAAAGTCAGAAGTTACACTGTGTTATGACAAACAGGTTAGCAATATTTTATGGCAAATTGATTATCTGATCTGATGAAAGTATTCATAAAATATATTGATAAAGAAACATAGGGAAATTATTTGATCATGATCATACAATAGCACACTTGTTGAATACATATATCAGTAACAGCGAGTGCAGGTCGACCAAAGACACACCTAAAAGACACAGGCAATTGGTAAAGTAGCTAATGTGGTTATCAAAACAAGGCACATCTTTTTTCATGCAGAGCAAGTAAAATCACTAATGCAGCATTTATTGAGTGTAAATTTTCAGAACAGTCTAATTCATTTGTAATGTCACTCTCAGGTACCATTGGCTGTACCTGAGGTCTGAATGCTAGCTTCACAACACCTCCCACTGATGAACTGCTATGTCTTCTGATCATTGTTCTCATCTGTTTTACAGTTTGAAATGTTGACAGGATCGTTACCATTCCAGGGAAAAGACCGAAAGGAGACAATGGCGCTTATTCTAAAGTAAGACCATTTCCATCTGTTAACATTTATTGTTATTCTGAAAGCCTTTTTATGCATGAACAATTGCAAAGGTCTGGGTATACCTTTTGGGTAACACTTTCTATCAAGACTACATCTATAGTGCATTATGAGCGCATTCATAGTGAATTATAATGCTCATCATAATCAATCATAATGCATTATGACTACACTCATAAACACACATAATACTTTATGATGCACTATATCAACAGTTATGAATAACTATAAATCTAGCTTATAATGACTTATAAATCCAAGGGTCTTATGAGTGCTCTTGACTGGTTATAAACTATAGGCTGACTGATAGGGCTTATAATACATTATGACTACTTATACCCCTCTATACACACACCTCAACAATCAACTGTTATAAGGTCTCATATGATGCTATAATACTCCATGAAGGATCATAAGTTATCAATGTATGCTTTAAGTAAAGTGAATGAGTCTCAAATATTATTATTTTTTGCTATTGATATGAAAACTTTTTCTCTCAAATATGTTTTTTTTTTTCGCTCATGAAATGCTTTTTAGCTATCAGTGTGATAACATTTATTTTCTCACATGTAATAAAGACCCAAATCTAACTCCATAGAGTGCCCTCTACAGATTGAAACCCGGCTTTAATATTATATTCCTAAAGCAAACTAATCTTAATGTAGCTAATTCTCTATATTTTAGTATCAGACATAATGGCTTATGATGCAGCATAGATTATTTTAAATGCATGCAAATGTGTTACACTTCATTTAACACTAACAATGAAACATTATGGTGAGGTATGCTGCATTATAGATGCATCCATATGAACTTCACTTTACTTAAAGCATACATTGATAACTTATGATCCTTCATGGAGTATTATAGCATCCTATGAGTTCTTATAACAGTTGATTGTTGAGGTGTGTGTATAGAGGGGTATAAGCAGTCGTATTATAAGCCCCATCAGTCAGCCTGTTGTTTATAACCAGTCAAGAGCACTCATAAGACCCTTGGATTTATAAGTCATTATAAGCTAGATTTATAGTTATTCATAACTGTTGATATAGTGCATCATAAAGTATTATGTGTGTTTATGAGTGTAGTCATAATGCATTATGATTGCATTATAATTCACTATGAATGTGCTCATAATGCACTATAGATGTGGTCCTCATAGAAAGTGTTACCAGATTTTGTCATTTTAGATCAATTGTTTAACAAAGTTCACATTTTTTGTGTGTGTTACTGATGTTATAATAGTGTCTTGTCTAAATTTCAATTTACATGAATGTAGTGAAAGTGTTTGTCGTCATATACTGTATGTACAGGACATTATTGCATCTGGAAGACAATTAAGTCCTTTCCTCAAAATGTCTTATCTATCTACTCTTTCGCTCTGACTAACTGCAGTTCTGTGCTGATTTTCTTCTGAATAATGATTGAATCCTCAGTAAAGGTTCATTCAAGATAAGCTGCTTATATGAATATCCCACTATACTTGGATAAACAGACTAATTAAGCCAAACTGAGCCAACACTAAATAATATGTTATTAGGTCACAGCATTAGTAAACAGCTGTTTCTTCTCTTCTCTGTGCAGGGCCAAATTGGGAATGCCACAGTTCCTCAGCCCTGAAGTGCAGAGTTTATTAAGAGCTCTCTTCAAGAGGAACCCTGCTAATCGATTAGGTACTGTATACATTAAAAGTTAACATTGGCAAATATGTATGTTTTCAGAATAATGGTAAAACAGTAGTTTAGAGCACCCATTTGTGGCACCAATTATTGAGGTTCATTCTTTTATTCAGGGATGTCAAATGTAAGAAACACTATGGCTGAAGATCCCAGCAGCAACCTAAAAGGATATCAGTCACTGACTCAGCTGCATACAGCAACTGAGTTAGTAAACACTGGACATTTCACACCTACTGATGTGGAAATTAAGACTATTAAACCTGTGTTAATGTGGTGAACCGGTATTCTACAAATAATGGCTGTTCCACTAAAGCATTTTGACTGGGAAAAATTTAACTTTAAACACTAGATTGAAGTTAAAGCATAATATTAACGGCTTCCAGTCTACCAATAGTCTTCCTCTGACATGAAGCAAAACCTTTAATGTCACACATTTCTGAGCACAGTTGAAACTGTGATGGAGGTCTTTTGGAAATTTAGCAATGTGCATAAATCTGTCTGACTGTATTGATTAAGTTTTATTTCACTCCAGTAATTTTTCTGGGTTTTTGTCTGTTTGCCAGATAGGTGTGAATATTGATATCATTCTCTTAATTTGTCTCAAACTGTGTGATTCATAGGTGCAGGTCCAGAGGGAGTGGAAGAAATAAAGAGACATCGTTTCTTTGCATCGATAGACTGGAATGTAAGTACAATGTATGAAGAATATTCTGTTGAGTGCTGCTGTTTTTTCAAGCATGGAAATCCTCTAAAAGAGTATTATAGACTTATATTAGGCACTTGTACACACATTGCATTATAAGATACACTTAAAAGAGAGCTGGCTTGTTAACACCTCTAGAGACAATAAGAACAGATCTAGGTCTGTATCCTACACTATAACCTCAGCTACAATTGAGGAATAGGTCCTTAAGTAAATACTCTGTCTTATAACCAACAGCTACACCTGGTTACTCAAGCATTCTGAATATTTTCATGTGTACAATTGCTTCCTTGAAGTTGTACTTCTGAGATGCATTATTCAGATTATGGACTAGGGCTAAATTTAAAAAAAATATATTCAAATGACAACAGACCTGAATCATACTGTGGTGAGTGTTGTTGCTGTACTCTGCCATCTGATCCCTGCAGCTGTTCATCTACTTCCTAAAGAGTTTCCCACAATCATGAATCATTAACTATCCTTAGCAGAGATTTTGCTAGTGGCAAAATCCTTAACTTCCCATTCTGCCTGCTGTGCCCAACTTTATTATAACATACTAATCCTCTTATCTTTAATACCCTTTTTCACAGAATGTTTGCTCATGTGCAAATGTTCTGGCTACAGACATTACCTGTGCTATCATAATTTAACATTGACATCCACTCCTTGGACGTGCTCTGCTTAAAAGGAATCATTAAACAAGTAGTTTGTCAAACATCATTGTTATTGATTTTTAAGTTCTCCCGTATGCATATCTACATAGCTGCATGGTCACACTGTTACACTCATTCCTTTCCATTGTGAATGTTCTGAATTGGACATGCTCATGTTTATTTGCCGTTGTGAGTAGTGACGCTGTCATTTCTAACAAAATCCACTATTATCTGCTTTTTTGCCTTTTAATCTCCACCCTCACTAGTGGCTCTCACTGCGCTCTTCACGACACATTATCTACTTGCTTTGCTGCCAAACACCACATTTCCATTCACAGATGGTGTTGATGGTTTGATGTGACAAGTCATCAATAAACGGCTTACCCTTTCCTCTACACTATGCTAATTTAATTACTGTGCTGTATCAGGCAGCACGGTTTCTCAGTAATCCATCAGGAATTTGTTTAAATTTTTTCTCTGTGACACTCAAATCATTCACTAAAGCTGACAAAAACTGGCAAACCCAGCATCCTCACCCTCTCAGTCGAGTTGCATCCACCAAGAATTTCAACTCCTGAAATATCAAATAAAAACATGTACTACTGATAATGGTCTAACTACAGTATAAGTAAAGCTTTAACACCCCCCCCCCCCCCCCTCCCCCCAGGAAACTTACTGACATTGCAATGGCGACTCCTGCAGGACATTTTCAGGAATATACTTAAGTAACCAAAAAATGTGTATACTTAATGTTGACTCTTAAAGGATGCATATAAAACAGTTTCAAATAACATTACATATTATACAGGTGTCTCCCATTGTCCTCTCATCACTGAGGGGTTTTCTGTCTAGTTTGGAGTATCACGTTTTGTTTTGTATTATATTCTCTTCTATACTTCTAATGTGCACTATTGCTTGCCCTCCATACCATATTTCAAGATGAATATGCTGTATCATATTTCATTATACATGGTTATATGAAACTAGCTTTAGTTGGTGGGCAGCTATTCCATTGTTTATATTATATCTAGTGAGTATTAAAATAGCAATTTAGAGGAAGGAAAATGACTAGTTCACTAACTATACTAAGTGTCACCATGACTTATATCGTATGTTTTGTTGTGAACATGCATCAACAATGTGTCATTTTGTGGGTAAATTGTTGTTGATGATATTGATCACTGTTGTGTTTTCTGTAGAAATTGTACAGGAAGGAAATGAGGCCTCCGTTCAAGCCAACAGTTGGCAGACCTGAGGACACGTTTCATTTTGACCCAGAGTTCACCTCCAGAACGCCCACTGGTAACTAAAACATACACAACCTACACATACAAGGATACTTATTGATATCTCACACTGTTATGTTTATTGATGAAGTAGTTGATGATGCTCTATAAAAGACATAAATTTCCCATACATTTCCCATACACATTGCATCGACATGTTTGTATCTGTGTCTTTGCCTGTCCAGATTCCCCTGGTATCCCTCCTAGCGCAAACACACACCAGTTGTTTCGTGGTTTCAGCTTTGTGGCAACTAATCAAAGTCAGGAGCCTAGTGTTGCCACGGTAACACCTTCCCGCCAGGAGGTGAACAACATCAACCCCATAGCACAGGTATATAGGGATTTAAGAAATGAGCTTAACTCCTCATATACTTAAATGACTCATTCATTTACTAAGCAAATAACAAATTAACTCTGTAAATAAATAATTGAATTGGTGACTGTTTGATGAGTAAACTAATGAATAATAAAACAGACTTAATAATTAAATGAGTGGCTGTCTAGTGATGCTGACCTTTCCAAACATTACCTTCATGAATCACTGTCAACTACGACCTGACTGCTAAACAAAGCATTTACTGACTCATTACTGACATCTAAATATCATATATGTGTGTATATATAGAGAATGTAATAGAAGAAATACATATATTTGTGTTTATATGATAATGTGTGTTCCCTGTAGCATCTCCGTGGTGATGTGGCCTTCAGTGATGTTTATGAGCTGAAGGAAGAAGTTGGACAGACAGCGACCTCTGTCTACAAGAGATGTCTGCACAGAGTTACTGCTGTGGAGTATTCAGTGAAGGTAGTGGACACTAACCATAAACTAGAACTTATTGAGATATAAAAAATGTGCAGATATTCTCTAAACCTTTCAGTTATGGTCATTATTGGGGCCAATGAAACACTTTGGTGCAAGGTGTTATGGAGAATTAGTTTGTCAATGGTTAACCTCAGCAGTAGAGGGAAGTGTACAGGAGTCCAGGATGTCTGTTTATTGAAACTTGGCCAAGGAGAATCAAAGCATTATCAATACAGCTGTCTGCTGCATGATGCCACCACGATTGAGGAAACTGTCCCCTGTGCAGTCTTTAAGTCTTCACAGATAGTACCACCAATACTTGATGCCCATAAATGGTCATACTCAATGCATTTACAGTGATGGAATTAGCCTATTGGTTCGTTATTCTTCAAACAAGGAAACACTATTACAAGGAAACCCCTGACCTTGGGTGCCACACTCTTATCAAAGTGACTCCCCAAAACACCACAGACAGCTGCCTTAACCATCTCGAGGAGAGAGACAGTATGTCTTTATGCCAAGAGTGAGGCCTTTACTGTGACGTAAATGTCCATGCTTGACCCCAAATATGGAAAATTCCCTAACACAAGGTACCAAGGTACACTATATTGCCAAAAGTGTTCACTCACCCATCCAAATAATTGAAATCAAGTGTTCCAATCACTTCCATGGCCACATGTGTATACAATCAAGCACCAAGGCATGCAGACTGTTTCTACAAAACATTTGTGCTCAGTTCATTCCAGCGTGGTACTTTGATAGGATGTCACCTGTGCAACAAGTCCAGTCGTGAAATTTCCTCGCTCCTAAATATTCCACAGTCAACTGTCAGTGGTATTATAACAATGTGGAAGTGATTGGGAATGACAGCAACTCAGCCACGAAGTGGTAGGCCACATAAAATGATGGATCGGGTTCAGCGGATGCTGAGACGCATAGTCTGCAGAGTCAATCGCTACAGACCTCCAAACTTCATGTGGCCTTCAGATTAGCTCAAGAACTGTGCGTAGATCTGATGGACAAGTCTGGGTTTGGCGGTTGCCAGGAGAACGGTACTTGTCTGACTGCAATGTGCCAAGTGTAAAGACTGGTGGAGGGGGGATTATGGTGTGGGGTTGTTTTTAAGGAGCTGCGCTTGGCCCCTTAGTTCCGGTGAAAGGAACTCTGAATGCTTCTGAGATTTTGGACAATTCCATGATCCCAACTTTGTGGGAACAGTTTCGGGATGGCCCCTTCCTGTTCTGACATGCACCAGTGCACAAAGCAAGGTCCATGAAGACATTGATGAGAGAGTTTGATGTGGATGAACTTGACTGGCCTGCACAGAGTCCTGACCTCAACCCGATAGAACACCTTTGGGATGAATTAGAGCGGAGACTGAGAGCCAGGCCTTCTCGTCCAACATCAGTGTGTGACCTCACAAATGCACTTCTGGAAGAATGGTCAGAAATTCCCATAAACACACTCCTAAATCTTGTGGAAAGCCTTCCCAGAAGAGTTGAAGCTGTTATAGCTGCAAAGGGTGGACCGACGTCATATTAAACCCTATGGATTAAGAATGGGATGTCACTTAAGTACTTTTGGCAATATAGTATATCTTGTTTAAAGCAATAATTCAGCAATAATATACTAATCTCATAATGACTAACTTTGCATACGCTGAGTAAGTGATACAATGTGGGAAAAGCTGGGAGTACTGAATGAAGCCACCCAAACAACATGCTTTGGGCATCTTGGCAATTTCTAGATATTGTAATTGTTTGTCTTTTACAACATATGTTGTGTGTTTCTGTGTTTTTGTCAGATTATTGAAAGAGCGAGGAAAGATCCATCAGAAGAGATTGAGATTCTGTTGCGATATGGACAGCATTCAAATATTATTACTCTGAAAGATGTAAGTGTAACACACCCATTCCTCACATATAGTGCTGCTTAGAGAGACAACTTGGTCTGCTACAAGTTGAAGTGGCAAAGAAAAGTATATTTAAAACTGGGCATAATATGAATTTTCAGACTTAGATAATCACTGTTTGTTCATTTTTCATGTGTGTGTGGGTATGCGTATATGTGTGTGTATGTGTGTGTGTGTGTGTGTGTGTGTGTGTGCGTGCGTGCGTACATACGTGCATGTGTGTGTATGCACTTCAACCTGTAGGTGTTTGACGATGGCCAGACTGTATTCCTGGTGCAGGATTTACTGAGAGGAGATGAGCTGCTGGATAGAGTATTGACGGTGCCAAATTTTATAGAGAAAGATGCCTCAGACATCATCTGCACATTGACCAAGACTGTGGAATATTTACACTCACAGGGGGTAAGATGGACAGACACAGCCAGAGAAACAGATTGATAAGATAAGAAAATGTTTTTGAACTACCAAAAACTGGTTATATAATATAGTCTGTGTCTGGTTTTGAAGATTACATTGCAATATCTTGATTGTTTTTATGTACCCAGACATGTTACCTAAATGCATCCTTGTAGAATGTGATTTTCTCTGTAAGAGAAGGACATGCAACACAGAAACAGCCTGTTAGTTAATGAAAAGTGCTAATTGTATGAAAATAATCACATTTTTGTTTGTGTCTTTCTTTTTTTCAGGTCGTGCATCGGGACCTGAAGCCCAGCAACATTCGCTATTCTGATGACAGAGGACTCCCAGAATGCATCAGGATATGCGATTTTGGCTTTGCCAAGCAGCTAAGGGCTGAAAATGGTTTATTGATGACCCCCTGTTACACCGCTACATTCATGGCTCCTGAGGTATATTATCAGCAATCATAATAATAATCATCTAAAAAACACCAATACACATATAAATGGTCAAACAGCTATCAGAGATACATTTGAAAATAATCACAAAAAACTAATCTCATCATTAACTGAAATTAACTGAGTGTGTTTGTGTGTGGGCAGGTTCTGAGGAAGCAGGGTTATGATGCAGCCTGTGACATCTGGAGCCTGGGGATCCTGCTCTACACCATGATAGCTGGGTCAGTCTAAATTGTAAAAACATTAAAAACTGAAAAAGACTGCTGCAACTGTATGTGATGTTGCCTTCTATTAGAAATGCCCCCTTGCTGCTTTAAACAAGAATTTATGTTTTGTGTAAAAGCCTTTGGTTAAATAATGGGTAAGATAACAATAAACCACATACAGTACCCTTCTCAAATAAACATCCTCTCTACAGTAGGATTTATAGACTCCACATTTTATGATTTCAAAGGTTTCTTCAAACCAACTGTAGACTGTAAAAACCTTTCTGCAGTCTAACTCATTCTCTCTCATCATAGCTCACTTGGACACTTTGGACTGCTCTCTTTAATTTTGTGTTTTTGTTACCCAGTTTCAGCCCATTTGCCAGCAGTTCTGAGGACACAGCAGAGGAAATTCTGGCTCAAATTGGCTGCGGAAAATTCACCATCACAGGAGGAAACTGGGACCTGGTGTCAGATTCTGCCAAGGTTACATTTGAATGCTTTCTATTATAGATATAGACACAAAATGGTTGTGTTACATCATGGTATATGTACTGTACTGTGTCTAATATACTAGTATCACATGTGTATGTCTGCATATGTTTAACAGGATATTGTGGTTAAAATGCTCCACGTGGATCCTCACCAGCGCCTGACTGCCCCCCAGGTACTATTGACTTACAGTATAATGCTTTATAAGGCTAAAGGTCACCATTGACACTATTAGTTTTATTTTTGGTTTTAGGTTTCACTGTAGTGTAGTCACTGTAGCAAATACATTACAAATAATATACTAAATGATTATTCAAATATACAACGATCAACAAAGATCAAGACAATAAAGAATAGAGGAAATAATTTTGCACAAACATCAAATAATTTCCCTTATCCCAAACGGTATGTACAGATGTTCTAGTATATTTACAGTATGTTAGCTTTGCTGTTTGTTTTGTGTCACCATTAGAGGCAGTTGTTAGAAAAACATTAGAAAATAATTCTCATTGTGATGCTCTTCAGGTTCTTCGCCATCCCTGGATTGTAGAGAGAGACCAGCTCTCTGACAGAGTTCTCTCCAGACAAGATGCACTCACTGTCAAGGTCAGACCTGTGCATGTGTGTGTGTGTACTTAAGCATGAAGATTTCAATAAAAACTAAATTATTAATATCTGTACCTATGAAGATACCATACACACTGAGGGGGAAAAAAGTTAGTATAATGGAGTTAGAGTGAAACACAGCCAGCAGTTGCAAGTTAAAACTCAGATCTGTTTCTTATCTTCACATGCTTTGATAAATTATAGTTGAGCAGAGCGATGATTGCTATCCAAAATGTCTGTATATAATTTATTAAACTCAATAATACTTTATACACTTAACTGTTGCAATGGTTGTACTTAAATTGCAACTTTACAGTCCATTTGACAGTTTTTTTTAAAGTGATAAATTATAAACATC
This sequence comes from Scomber japonicus, assembly GCF_027409825.1. Lineage (NCBI taxonomy): Eukaryota > Metazoa > Chordata > Actinopteri > Scombriformes > Scombridae > Scomber > Scomber japonicus. Next base: position 18,811,513 of record NC_070578.1, read on the forward strand.
ACCAGAATATTAGACCAGATTCTTGCTTTTCTCAGTATTTCAATACTTCTGTATATATCCATGTTACATCCTAATCATAAAAGAACAGTTTAAGAATAGTTTAAGTGGTCAACACAAACTTGCATATTAACTGGAAAAGTCAATATTTCTTTTAAATGCTGTTCTCTGGATGTTTACTGTGAATTGTGTGAATGTGTGTGAATTATTTGTAACTGTTTGTATGTGCCAGGATGTATATGGTGTCTTTCTCTTGTGCTGAATAAGTCTGGTAGATTATGTTAAGATATTTTTGGTTTTAAAACAGTTAGTGCGAGGGAGATGTTCTGCAATGCAACTTTTCTGTGTTGTTTTCAATCTGTCCATTAGGTGGCACTGTCTGACACTTATTTAGTTGTTGGATGGATCAGGCAAGCATCAAAATGATACAATATGGTCTCTTTTAATTCCACCAGGGGGCACTGTCTGCCACCTACTCTGCTCTGAGGCGCTGTGCTCCTGCTCCAGTCCTGGAGCCTGTTCAGTCCTCCAGCCTGGCTCAGCGAAGAGGGATGAAGAAACAGGGGAGTCCCGATGCTAATTCAGACCTTAAAGAAAAGGAGTAGCCTCAGCAATCTCAATTGAGCTCTAAATAAATTAAATACAGACCCATATAATTATTGGAAATGTACTATCTTTTTGAAAAGCACAAACCTTGTTACAAAGTGCTGATGTGCCCAGAAACTGAAATGAACAGATCCAATAAATCCTTCCCCAAAGTATCCAAACCTAATTAACAAGAACAATAAAGCGGTCCACTAGCATTGACATCAGGATTAGCTGGAGTTCATTCAATTCAAAATGTACAATTTAAACCTTTAAACTTAAATCTTGATGTGATTTAACAGCCATCATGTCTAATTGCACCTAGAACTAGAATTCTAAAATTGACCAAACATTAGTATTAAAAATAGCTACAAATTGTAGGATGTTGTTTTTCCAGGAACTGTCATTTAACTCCACTCTGTTCCTGAAATTCAATATGAACACATGAATATTTTACTTGTATTTGGTCATAGATGTCAGAATACAATTAGGCCTGCAGTGAAAGATATGCTACACAGATAAACTGGTACCTCATCCATATTCATGGTAGCTCCAGCCGCTGAGAGTGGGGCACAGTAGTGTGGCCGCCAAAAATCAGATAAAGCAGTATTCAGTGCCACAGACAACATGCCAAGTAGTCAGTTCACTTTATTTCTCATGTTTAGTACATACTGCACATGTATGTCACCAAGAGTTCACGGACAGCCAAGCATTAATAACGTCTTCCACAGTCATTAATCTACAGTAACACACTGTATATTTGAATGAGTCAGTGTCATTCACATTATGCTGTTTTTCCTGCAACTAATCTTCTGAATTCTACAGACATATATGCATGTTAAAAATGTAAATATCCTACCAAAGGGAATTATTACTACTTAAGTTGACAATACCATTGAAGTCTTATTGTTCATAATATGCGTAATCATTTTACTGTATGTATTGTTGTCTTCCATAAATACAGCCTTTGACTCTTTGACAATATATTGCTAAATGTTATCACTACTGCACTTCCCAAAGCTGATGGAACAGTTAGCTATGAAGGTATTTATGTTGAACCTAATGTTGTGTTTCTTCATAACATATTCAAACTGTTTGTATTGTATTCAAATTTGGCTTACGAGTAGTCATAGAGGCAGGAAAAACTGAAGAGCACAGTATGGCTCTCTGGTATATGCCACAACCATAGCAAAACTCTGTAGCCTATAGTACTTTGTATTATTAAATCAGCATTCAATGTGATAGTTCATTATTCTGTGTGTTCTCGAGTGTGTCGAGTAGCTTCCATTAGGCTTCTTTTCGCTGTTAGTATCTGAGAGCCAAAATGTTTGAGAACCACTGTGTCAGAAGATTGTATATACTGTCTATTGCTGCTGCCCTGATTGTATATGTAACAAGTTGTACAATCACAAATACGAGGTAAGATTGAACAGGGTGTTTTGCCGATATGAGTAGCGCACTTTGTGTTGTACATTTACAGCGTTGTACAATTTACCAGTAGAAATGCAGAAATGTAATTATGATCCACACAACACTTACTGGTCATGGTAAAACCATATTGCGATGTGCAACCAATAAGTACTGATACAGTAATGCTGTACATATAATGTAATGTATTGTGTTGCACTGCACAACCGTGAGTTTTGGATCTGGGACTGGTAGCACTGATGCAATTTTGCAGATCAGGTTGCATTTTGTGTTGTACAACCATAGGTTAGACATAATGGTGTAAATATCATTAATTTACATTGTACATACTGTCGTGCAAAGCCGCCAGTAAGAGGTTAAATTGTGTATATATAGAGCTGTACAACTATCAGCAAGCAGTCAGACTGTTTATATTGTGTATGCAGATATATCGAGATTGTACATAATATATTGTGTTGTGCATCCATTGCTCTGAGTGTAAATACTGTCTATACCTGGCCAATCATTGAAATTGTTGGCTAGAATGCCAAAGTTTTACAAATAAAGAAAAAGAACAGAAAGTGTTGTAATGAGTGAAGAGTTTTTAATCATATATGCTATTATTTACATACCTGTGTACCAGTAAATGTGTCTGTTTTACCTGAGACTCTCTTACCCCAGAGATGAACAAAGTGTATTACAGAGAGTTAACTTACATTTATAGATAACAACTACTACACTTAATTCAAAATTATTTCCAAACGATAGTAATAATATAGCCTGGCAAAGCCATGAAACTATTTTCACTTTGCATTGTATAAACCATAAAACAAAAAACTAACCTTATAAGATGTAGTCAAGCTGTCTGAGCAGATAAGTATATGCTAAATCAGAGTGATGATGGGACATATTTTTAATTGTATATTTGGGTGTCAATATACATCTTAATTTCAATCCAAGATATTAGTAAAATATTTGGAATGATTTTTTTTTCTCCCGATTTATAGCTCCCACCACTTTCTCTTTCTTGGTTCAGTGACTCAAAATTATGTGTTCTCTAATAAACAAGGTATACTATTACAGTGGATATCCAAACATCCTCCTGTTACACACAAAGGATCAAATCCATTATGGGATTTATGCCCATGGAGGCCTTAAGCTAGTTCTTGAAGAACAGGCCATTTAAGTCATACACAATATGAGACTATTTTTGTATTCTTTCCAATATCACATTTGTATGTGTCACTCTGCAAGACATGTCCTTTATTGAAATATTTGAAGTGCCGCTTTTAAAGATCTCACCACAGGTATGCAATAATATGTGCATAAAAAAGAAAACAGGTGTTAAAAAGATCCCTCTGTACTTGATGCATTATTATGTTAGTATGGACTTATATTCAGTTCACAGTTTCACCTGCAACACTAAAAGAAAATAATATAACATTGACTTTCACATATAACAATGGGCTGCTTTCAGTTCATTTGAAAGAAACTGTTTTCAATGCAATGAAAATTGAAAAATTCAGTCTAATTGTATTCATTAAAATCAATACAATGGGAGAGCTTATAAATATGAAATATTTAGGATTTCTTTCATTCCATTATTCTTTGAGTCTTTTAGTGTGAAATTTCAGTTAGTAATAAATGGAAGATTATCCAGTGAGAGTTCATATACTGTATCTTTCTCTCCCTTTGAAAATGTGGCAGCAAGAGCTTGTGAAAACCACTAGATGGCAACCAATCATATCCTTTCCTACCCCTCTCTCTCTTTCCATTACTTACCAGAAGTTCTTCCTTTAGAGCCGTTATCCCTAAAAAAGAAGAGAAAAGCTCTTTAATTTTTATCAACCACCAGGCTCACACTCTGTTCCATAAAAGCTTTTAGCAGGCGCACAACTGATGTGTCAGGTGGGTGTGGCAGGCTCATCAGCCCTGACATTTAAGTGCAGTAGTGCTCAGAGCAAAAGGGGTTTGTGGGATATGAGTAGATACAGATGACAAGCCCCCCTGCGAAGATGATTGCAGTGGAGTGACAAGAGGAGACCAAACAACAGATAGAGGAAGGAGAGGGTGTCGGGAGGCAATAGATGAAAGGCATAAGACAGAAAGAGATTTGAGCAACAATAACTCAACCCAACAATTACAGCTATGTCAGAATTTGTATTGTTCTTCAGAGAGAACTTTCTGATGTATTAAACATTTCTCATCCTATTTCAACAGAATGTAATACTTTTCATATTTTATTGTACGTTAATATGTCCACACTTTTGTCACTTCAACATGTAATTTAATATTAATCTGACAATCTACTAATTCTAGTTTCAGTTTGGATATTTGGCGTTCCTCAAAGAAAGAACAGACAAATTGAATGAATAAAAATTGTCAATAGGAAACCTTGTTTGCAGAGCAAAATTACAGTGTTCCTCGATATCTAATACACACTATCCAAAACACCATCAGATGAAGTGAAGAATGATTGTAGCAGCAATCAAATCATCAAAACAATTAGCTAGCACCTGAAAGACAGTACTGGAGAATGAAATACTTTTTACAACTCCAATACAATACAACCCCTTTTTGAAGAAACATGATGAGAAGTCCACAGCCATGCTAGAGCCCACGAAGACCCATCCTACTCTGGCTCTGACTGGCTCGTACTGGGCCCACACAGCCTGAGAACCATGAATGTATGTTCAATCCAATGGTCAATCATATGTACCAACTTCATGGCAATCCATCCAGTAGATGTTCAGATATTTCACTTAAAAACTAAAATGTTAAACGTAATGAGATCACCAAAAGTTTGCCAAATTTTTCATGGGCCCAACCCACATACTCCGCTCATCCCACAAATGCATGTTCCTTACAAATGTGGCACCATTTAAAAGGGAAATAAACAGGCTTTCCAATGGTATTTGGCAAGATGTATTGCCAAGAAGCATTGTTACAACAAATAAATAATCTACCAAACACAAATTCCCTTACTTTTTGTGCTATGTTTATATATAAACTAGAGATATTTTAGTTTAGAACATGGTGGAAGACTAAAAGACAGACTGACATTGCCACCCCTAAAGCCATGGTTAAAAGTGTTAAGTGCTAATTACGGCCGCCAAGAAGCATAAAACATGGAGGTTACCAGAAAAAACATCTCTCTCGCTCTCTATCCCACATATAACAAGGTGCTTCACATTACATTTTATAAGAGCACAAACATGCAGGCTAATTTAAATGTAACAAAATTTGCAAGTGATAAACAAGTTAAAAGTATTGCAAAATATTACTGAATTTATGAATTGATTACTGCTGAAAGGAGTTTTCCTGCAACATTATCAGAACGTTTTATATAGTCATTTTTTTAGAGTGTATAGTTTTATTTATTTAAGTTGTTAAATCTATGTAATTAAATCTGTTTTTTAAAGCGCAGATTTAATTCATGAGTAAAGCAACAAATTTGTTTTATTCAGAAAGCAGAGCCATCTAGTGGACACTTCTTCTATTTAACATTTTTTTGTAAAGAGAATAATAAAAATCATCTTGTTCAAAATTGAGTATTGGTGTATCTCTACTCGTATTGCATACAAGATGAGAAAAGATAAGGTCGGACTCAAACAAAAGAAAAACATATGATGTTAAATAGGATGTTAGATGTCAAATTCAAACAACTACAACAGTCCCTGTGCTCTGCTCAACATTCCTCTTCCGACACAAAACAGAGGTCTGAAGACAAGCGACATACACACTCTGACAGGCACAGAGATCCCACCACCTATGGCAGTGGGTGTGTGCACACACACACACACACTGACCCATGGACACCCTATGGCACTACAGCTAGACCTGCCACTCGGACGTTCACTGAATCAGACGGACAAATCTCTAACAGACGGCTCCTGACAAAGAGATTATCACCGTGACAGGAGAAGTGTGTGCAGCTGTGGGTGGTGGAGTTTACAGCAGGGAGGTGGGGGTGGGGGATATAACTCTTTGTACATTCACACATTTGCCTCTCTCACCATAGCAATGTTCAAAGTCAAAGTCAAACTTACCTCAGTCTGTATATGCTATGACTGTGTATGTACACCATGTCCATCAATGGGTACATCCTGATAAGGACAAAACACACACACACACATACCGTAAACATTGACACTAGATTCCTTTACTATGTTTCCAGGCAGAGTGGTGTACTATACAAGAAAGAGGTGCATGAAAAACAAACATTGTGGTGATGTAAATTAAAAGATGTTGGAAAAAAACTGAGGAGCACACAGTAATGGCCACATTTATAGGAAATACATGCTTATATGTTGGGATAAAGGCAGGGAAATGAATGTTATGCGCTGGTAAGTTGCAGTTTGGTTATTTGTATGTTTCTGCATTCATGACAGTCTAACATGTCTGCATTTTGTCTCAATGTTAAAGGGCTTGTTCTTTGCTAAAGCAACTTGCAATTAAGCTCACATTAATTCGTAAGCTACAAATTAAATTACTGACTGAACCTTAGAACTGTGAAACTGTGACACCAGATTAGTAAAGCTTCTTAAAAATATTTATACGTTGGGTTCGGATATTCGCAGCAAAAAATCCAAACTCTTAATAGCAAATGTGATGTGTCAAGTCTACATACATAATACAAATAATGGCTCAGGGAAATGTCTGGCCCCTGGGCCCTTAGCTTTCTGAAAATGTGGCCCCCTGAACAATATAGTTGATTAGTCCTGCTGAACAGTATGGCAGCAAAATTAGTATCATGCAATCACAATGTAAAAAAATTATGGGGCCGTACAAGCCATAATTCATTCTGGCCCTCTCACATGCAGTGGGGAGAACAAGTGTTTGATACACTGCCGATTTTGCAGGTTTTCCCACTTACAAAGCATGTAGAGGTCTGTAATCTGTCTGTTTATCATAGGTACACTTCAACTGTGAGAGGCGGAATCTAAAAGAAAAATACAGAAAATCACATTGTATGATTTTTAAATAATTAATTTTTAAATAATGATTTTATATTTTCACTCTCACACATTTATATTCTCCTTTCACATACATATATTTTCACTCTCACACACATACATTCTCCTTACACATATATATTTTTCACTCTCTCACACACACACATACATTCTCCTTTCACATACACATAAACTTTACACCTAACCGCGTCCATGAACCCCTGAAGTTCATAGACGCGCATTGTCATGTAACGGACGTAACCACTGCGCAAGCTGACCAACATGGCGGAGTCTGAAGCGTCTGCTGCAGAACAGTAAGTTAGCTTCAGTTTGGGAAGCTGCATTTATTGCTCTGAAAGTACAGTAGCATGTGTTTTATTAACAGTTGTGATAATAAGCCTGGCAGTATTTAACAAGGTATTGAGACCAAATACCATAGTCAAAGCAGAGGAGTAATTTAGTCTATGTATAAATGATGTTAGCATCGTTGCTAACGTTACTAGCTTCACAGTAACTAACCCATATTCTTTCATCAGTGATACATGTCACGTTAGCAGTTTATTGAGAATATTAAAATATCTGGGAACAAACCTTCATACAGTAGCCTACTCTGACATTATTTTTATTATTAATATCAGTTAGTTTCATCCTGTTACGATGTAAGAAGAGAAAAGAGCAGATAGACGGGGGAGTGACGTCACACAGTGGAGTGTTAGTTAGAGGGAAATAACATGATATATGTCTCCTGAAGCTTGCTTGTATGTTTATTTCATAAATTCCAGTATCCTGTGAAATAAATCCAGATTACATCAGTGTAACAGCATTACATCTGGATTGATACTGGCTCTACATATAGTGTGAAAACTGCATCTGGTCATATGAACATTAATGACATGTTAACAATTTTCTCATTTCAGGAGGACCTGGACCTTGAGCAGTCTTATCAACAGTCTATGGTAACTACACAACAGCTTTGTACCTTTGTAGGTTACGTTAGCACGCTGCTAACTTTGGCTACGAACTTAACGTGTAGAGCGTTACTGCTGTAGCAACTCTACTACTTTACAGATAACATCACAACAACATATCCTGACTAACTAGACAGTGAACTGAATGTCAGCAGGTAACGTTACAGTTTATGTGAAGCAGCGCTAATGTTACTCACCTGTCTTGTACAGCAGCCTTCACTCTTCGGTCCTCCGCCGGGTCTCCGTCTGTCCCTCCGCCGTTGTTAAACCACATCCATGTGTCAGCGGGTCCTTGTCTGGTCAAAGTCCTTCTTTTATATGTTTTGTTCTTCTAACCATCTCCTCTCTGGGTGTTTCTCGGTCACTTCTCCGTCTCCACTATGTTTGTACCAGACTCAGCGTTTCTCGCTCCGACTGTGTACACTACGTGGGCCTGGGGCGTGTTGCAACCATTGCTTATTAGGTGTATACCGCCACCTACTGTACCGGAGTATGTAGACGATAAATGCTGCCTTCCGTTTCCACTATACTTCTTCTGTTTCCACTATACTCGCATTAACATATGCATACATTCTTCTATTACATACATATATTTTCTTTCTACATACATATTTACATGACCAGGTGGATTATGGAGTGTTTATTACACACAGTTCCCTCCTGCAACACAGCAATGGCATGTGAAAATGATCATCACAGTGAAATCCTCTTTTCTCTGTGCAGCTCAATAAACAATAAAATAAAATACACAAATCTTTTCATATAAAATAGAAACAAAAATGACATCCTAGTGTGACTGTATAGTGTATATTGTTATTCCACAAACATAAGTAAAAAAACTCACATAATCCATTATGTGACATAAAATTGATTTGAAGAACACTTAACCCAACATTTACCATGAGGTAAGTATAAAAATACACTAAATTCAGAGCTAGGTGAATGAATGTTAGCCTTCTAGCTGAACAAGTGGCAGCTCACACAGACAGAATATACAATAAAATGTCATGAAAAGTAACTTAACAAAATGCACAACATATTACCTGCAACACAGCATACAGCACAGCAATGGCGTGTGAAAATTATCATCGGCTTCAGGATAATCTGCACAACACATGAAATGGGGGTAAGCATTTAAGCTAGTTCAGCATCATTACAAGTCTCCAAAAAGTAGCTTTATGGCTTAACAAATCACAGTTAGCACAAATCCCAATGAATACATTACACAGCAAAATATGTACATCTGAAACCATTAACAAAATCATTAATAATCCCGAACCATGCAAGAGGACATCGTACCACAGTGAAGTCCTCTTTTCTCTGTGCAGTTACCATGCCAACCACTGCGCTAATCAATGGCAGTGTTGTACCACTTTTGCCATAATTTACCAAGCACCCCAATATGAGAGTGAAAATATATGTATGTGTAAGGAGAATGTATGTGTGTGAGAGGGCCAGAATGAATTATGGCTTGTACGGCCCCTCATAAAAAATAGCACTTTGCCACATTGGCATATGAATTTTCTTCTATTCTTTATTGGCAGCATTTTTGTTGTTAGTGTTGTTTAATTTTATAAAATATGACGCGTATTAAGTGGTGAAGATATTTCGCTTTTTTCATGTGTTTTCCTAAGCTGCAGTGTGTTATGTTCTTTCTGCCTCCATAAGTGGGCCACAAACACACACACTGGTTCGTTTTCCCACTTGGTGTGATTCATTTGGGCAGGTGTGAACAAAGTAATCGCATTTGAGTGCAGATCAAAACAATTGCACCGAGATCCTGAAGAGGAGGTCCAGTCTTAAACAGTTTGGAGCAGTTTGATTGTGGTGGGAACATGATCATACCTTGATCTGACCCGACTACTAGGTGTACTCTGCAAGGCTGAGCGAAACGGCCCCCGTACCCAGGTGAACTTTGCATAGTAGGATTCAGATGAGCAAATTTAACAGTTACGAACAACTAGCTGGAGATTGAATCGATGTTGGACTTGGACTTTACATTCTTGCTCCTGCCCAAGACACATCTGACCAATGAGTGAAGTAAATATCCTCACAAGGCTTGTGGTGGCTCGGTTAGATTTTTCTCTGTATTAAAAGGAATCGAACCAAGGGGAAAACACACCTACTGATTCAGACCAGAGAAAACAAACTATAGGTGTGGAAATGCCCTTAAACCCTGTTTCTGACCATTGTGTTCTTCTTGTTACAAATGACCATGGACCATGGAGAGACTGCAGTAGTATTTTTGTAAATCTACAAAGAAGAGTTCTAAACTTCCTTTGTTACATTTATAATTATTTATTATCACAAAATATTTTACCATTAGAGCCACCAAGACTTGTTCTAATTGCATGAAGGTACCAAGCAGCCACAGTGGATGAAATTGCTGATGGGACACAGTTTGATATTTCCTGACACAGTTTTTAACTAACCACAAATTGCTGCAATAATGGTGATATAATCATGTAATACAAACACACATACACTCACAAGTCAAAGGTGCCAGTGGAGGATAAGTGAAGCTCTGCAGAAAGTCAATTAATCTTTTCAGTGGTCCCCCTTCCCTCCGCCCTGCTTAAAAGCTTCATTTACCTCCTATGGAGAAGAGATAGAAACACCATTAGTGAGATGATGGCAGGACTGGAAAGGGGAAAAGGAGAATCTCACAGTTGGATGAGCTGAAACAGTATAGGCCCCCATCTCCTCAAAAAGTGTGTGCGCAAAAAGGCGAGAGCATCTTCTGCATGGGTGAGCCCAATTAGGTCCTATCTTGATTATCAAAGGTAGTGGTGTACAACTTTTAAGGCGGAAGTGTGCCTCAAATCCTGGGGATGGCAAAGGGTGGGCTGACCTGCAGAGTAAAGCTAGAGTTGGACTGAGCAGAGATGTGCTCAGGGGTTTTCTACCAAGATTTGCTATGTAAGGCGTACATTAAAGAATAAGACCCCAACCATTATTTCCATATCTAAGCCAGTGTGTGTGTGTCGTATGAGACCCCAGCTGGATAAATGATATTCATGTGTGTTTACATGCACACATTTGGGTGTGTGAAATGCCAGTGAGCATATAGGCTCTGCTTCACTGAGCGCGGCTGGCTACAAGAGCACAATTGGGGGTCTCTCTGTATGAAAGAGGTCAAAACACACACACACACACACACACACACACACACACACACACACACACACACACACAGACAAAAAGGAAGTTTGGATGAATACTCAAGAGTCAATAATCAAACAGTATGCAAATCCATGAGTGCCTTTTTCTATACAGACAGAAAATTCCCGTATGGATGTCTGAGTTGTAATAACTCACTCTAAATGCTATTGGAATTCATGTCACTTACTGTATATCACAATATTGCTGCATTAGTTTGGATATTTTTTTGACATTTGAATATAAGACACCTGACTTCACCAGTATTGAAATGATGTAAGTCTAGGAGCAGTATGCTCTCTCCTCCCCCTGCTGATATGAATTACTGTTGTCCTGTTCTCAGGGCAGTGAGGTTTAGTTGAGTTAACAGTTACTGCTGGAAGAAAGTCAACTTGAAGTGGACAGAAATGCCCAGAACTGAAGACATTAAGGGGTAACTTCAGGCCAGGCAGGAGGCCCACACTTCATCTTCTTAATTACAAAAAGTCTCTGTGCAGCCTCTGTCAACCCTGAGGACAAATTCAAGTCAATAACATGCATGCCTGACAATACGTTTACATTATATGCTCTGCACAGCTTAGATTTCTTCAGGGGATGACAGGCTCCAGGCTGATATTACTATTATAAAGGACTATCATGCTTCTCTTTATGTGAAGTAACAGTTGGTGTAGTAACAGACAAGAGGACTCAATAGCACGCCTCAAAATCAGGAATCTTTATCCGAAAACAGTCTTTACTCGTAAAGTTCAGTACACACGTAGTCAGTCAAGAGATAAGGGCACATAAATCCGACAAAGAGTAGGCAAAGGCTAGGTCCAAGAGGAAACAAAGCAGGAATAAAAAATACCAGTAGAGCAACACACTAGACATAGAGCGAGGAACACACAAACTAAATACACAAGAGAGGGAAGGGAAATGAGGGATAGGTGAAAATAATCAGGGCAGGGCAATCACACAAGGCAGGAAATACACTAGGGCAGGAGGTGAAGTATCTGAAACAAGAGAAGAAATTAGTATGTCAACATAATACAGTAAACAGTGAATGAATGATATGAAATAAAGAAAAAAATAACTTAGGGAGCAAGGCAGGTCATGACACTCAGTCCCTACAGCATATATCCTACCATGTGAATGTGTGTGTGTGTGTGTGTGGCTCAATGTGTCTGTTTGCTCTGGTGTAGTGTATGAACCAATGTTTTGTTTCCCAGTTAACTAGGTCCCAGTCAGACCAAGCCTATTTGGCATTGGTCCGCTGATGCTGGTGTGCAAGCGTTTTGGTTGCAGCAATATATATATATATATGCAGGCATGTGTGTGTGTGTGTGTGTGTGTGTGTGTGTGTGTGTGTGTGTGTGTGTGTGTGGTGAATGTGGCAGCCGGGGGGATAGCATGCTGCTGCTGCTGACACTGGGCCTGTCTGCCTGGTGTGCCCCTTTCTGCACCAGTAGAGCTGGCACTGCCTCCTGCCTCTGCCCAGCCGATTCGCAGTGCGCCAGCTGGGCGCTACCAGGAGAGGCCCTACAGAGAGAGGACGCAGGTCAGCCGTGACAGAGGAGCATAGAGAGAGAGGTGTGTGGAGTAAAGTGGCAAGATTTAGATACAGAGCAGAGATACAAATGTACTGAGAGAGGAAAAGTAATCAAAGGAATAAATGAAAAAAGAGGATGGTTAAAATGAGGAAAAAACAGAACTGTAGTTGAAATTAAAACCATGAAATACATTCCATTAAATTTGGTAAGCCCTTCTTTTACATCCATAAGTTTACTGTAAATGAACTGTACTCAGAAAAGTACAATTACACGTTACTCTACAGTGCTCTACCAACACTGAAGCTATTGAACTTTTTAGGGTTATACCATTTTGGATAAAACAGCTGAAAAGTGGTTTACATTTTCTCAGAAAATACCTGGTTTACTTTCTTGAGAAAATGACTTGAGGGCTTAATTACCATTTTTATTAGCAGATCTCAGTTGTATACCATCTAGAAATTTAGATAACCCATTTTCCCTATTACTGAACAATTAATTCTCACCTGCATTAATTGTGTTATATATTTACCACTGAGTCTATTTTCTTTTAGTGTTCTACCACAGATCCATTAAATAGCATAAATGAAAAGAAATCAAACTTGCATAAATGAGTAGATTCAAACTACTCAAACTACAAAGACCCAACATAATATGAATATGAACATTAGATCATAATGTAATGTAATGTAATGTAGTTTATTTATACAGCCCTTTATAACAGTCCTTGCGGTGTACCAAAGTGCTTTACAGTAGGTGATAAATAAATAAAGAGAAAAATAAAAACAATTAAAAACAATAAAATAACAGTGAAAGCAATAAAATACAACAAAATCGAATAAGAGTTCATAGTAAGAAAACACACTTTTGTTTTTCATGAAATTTTTGTTTACTCATAGTAAGTCAAAACCTGTTAGAGATACGCTTTTGTCTATTCATAACAGTAATTTATACTTGGCAGTCCAATAGCTAGACTGTCTGAAATAAGCATGGTTTTGTATAAACTGTGATGGGATGTCTTGTGTTGTGGGAAAATAATTCCTCCCCTTTAACAGGTTTATTCCAGTCCTATTCTGTTCAGAAGGCCAATTTCACGTCACCTCTCCTGTTTGCATATTTGTTGCCTCCCTGGAGCCTCCAGTGAGGCAGGACAAATATGGAGTTGTCTTTACAACTGCTGGTTTAAAGTGCCAAAGTTATCAAGATTTAAATTTTGCAAGGTGAAGCTTTATAGTAATTATGCATGCTGTTCACTTATTCTGGCTTTTTGGATTATAGATAAAAAAAAAAGGAATATACATGAACTCATTTGGTGCTTGGGAATACCTCAAGAGGAATCAGGCTCTGTGTTTCTTGGTTAGCTCATCCATGTGTTAATAACACTTTTTGCAATGTACAGTGATTAGGGGAATTAGAGACCTGTTTAAGGAAACCACAGTGTGTGCTCATCCACCGAGCAGAAGGGCTGTTGCAATGTCAGACATCAACGCTGTGTGATTTAAATAGGGTGTTGAAGGTTTTATTTCAAAAGACTTATATGTTGTTCCTCCATGGCATAAAATGTCTTAATTTTAAAGTTAGTGTAGTCTACCACATCATGCGTAGTTCCCAACAGCCAATGTTTCCTGAGAGGGACACACTGGAAATGTATGCAACATAGTCAAATACATTTTGGTAAAATAAGAAAATTAATCTGAAAAACAAATATGTTGTAGTCAGCAAATATGTGATCATTAGATTCCTCAATCCCAGGAGGATTTGTAATATTAGCTCACACTAATCAATCACTGTTACAGGTTACTGACATTTAGGCTAGTTAAGCTAAAGAGTATTAGTTAAGGGTGGGGTGAGAACTAGGCAATCAGAACAATTCAACTGGAATTAGGGAAAGGTTTCGCAGGAGTCGTTGAGTGAAAAATGTATCGCACAGTCGACAGGAGCAGGGTCCAGAATTACTTGAGAGAAGTGATGGAAGTTTGCCATTAACCTATCAAAGGGTGGAGATGAGAAAAAAAATTAAGTGGAACTTAATGATCCTGGTAGCACTCCTATTCCTCTTGTCAGGCCACAAACTAACTAAGTTCAACAAGGTGACAACAGCACCGGCATGTCAAAGGTTCCTTACCTTTTCACTTAAGCCTTAATCAGAGTTGTAGGAGACTAAATGAAGATCCTGCTGAGGTTCAGGATAACTAAACAGAAGAAGGAGAGCATAGTAAATGATGATTAGGCGATGAGTGTCTTAAATGTTTTAGTACAGTGTAGTGTACTTTTTGGGCAGATCTGATAAAGTTCAATAGGAACAAAACATTGCTGTGAAGTGCTTCACCCATGCTTAACAGCAATAAGTACAAACTTCTTAGAGCAAAAACTGACATCAACAAAGTTGGCCAAAGTTATTTTTGGTATACAACAGATGCCAAATACCATACATATATGTAACTCTGCTGGCTTAAAAGATAACAGCTGGTCCCTTACACCTTGACCATCACTTCCCCATGTCATTGTGTAGCTCAAAACCCAACTGGGCTGGCTTTGACATTGCAGGGGCACAAGGCTGTCCCTTAAGCACCGGAATCAATGGAGAAGTAGTTACACTAGTAAGTGCAAAGGCCCTGAAGACCCTCACCTCCTTTCTCCTTTTACTCCAACCCTCCTGCCCCGTCACAGACACTCTTTGAACACCCCGCCCCAGCCTGCACCTTCTCCAAAGCGGCCTCTCTCTCCCACCCCCTTCTCCATGGGCCTTGGGTCTCTGGCTGGGGCAGGCTGGCACAGCTGTGCCGGGAGCCGTGCTGTCACAAGCGGTTAGGGTGACAGCCACTCACACTTCATAATGTCCCTCTCACAGGTCACCGAGCGACAAGCTGGGTCACCTCGCTCCAGCAGGCAGCCCCAGGGGAAGCAGAGTGTCCCCCACCACCACAACTACCTCCCCCATCCCTCCCTTATCCAACCACCTCTCCATCAACCCCCCCAACACACACACACACACACACACACACACACACACACACACACACACCACTCCACCCTCCTATTGCCTAGGAAAATGGAGAGACAGGAGGGGGCAGGTGTAGGGATGAGGTGCTCTATTCTGCTGGGCTGGACTGGAGCTACACGAAAGTCTCCACATCAGAGACCATGCACAATCAGGGTGGGCACACAACTGCTAGATCGTTATATACAGATGATGTTGGCAGTGTGGGTTAGGGTCAGTGTGAGCTGGTTAGATGGTAATTATAGACAGAGAAATATTATGATGTAGCTACTGCCATTCTTGATACTGCAGGTCTTAAGGTAATGGTGTGGAATATAATGAAAACACAATTATCATACAATCATGTCAGACAATAGAACTAAATTATAATAGAAAGTGACATTATTTAGACATTATTATCAGAGCAATGGATTTTATTTTCTTGTCACTTTCTATATGGATGAAGGGATGGTATGAACTTGGTCATAAGAGAGCACCATATGCTCCTGATGTCTGTCATCCAACTGTCATTAATGTGCATTACCTCTGCTCTCAACCGCATTGCGAAGTCTAATTTGATAGCAATACAAGGCTGAACAGAGAACATTAAGAGCTACGTTGATGGGCTCACACTGACTGTCTCTCTAATTGGTTTGCCATTTTCACCTAATGTGCAGTTTTCAGGTCATCACTATTAAAACTGTCGATCTGAATATGTCACTTAAATTAAGGGGCGGACCCTTAATGACACTAATTTCTTTAATATTACCCCTTAATGAAATAGAATACTGAAAAATTATAACTGATTTTAAAATAACAGCTAAATAACAGGGGTGTATTGTATGCGTGAGAACTTCAACAAAAAAAACTGTGACAAACAACAGCAGTATATGTTGTTCTCAAAAATGTTTTCTGTGTTTACGCACTAACAAACGACAAGTTAAGCATGTGAATTTGGGGCCAGATAAGCTAATTGGACGCAATGCCTACAGTTGGCTTCAGCTGTGAGTGAGAGGCCTCATACCTAATTCCCGTTATTCAAACAGTCACACCCTGAGAGCGGTTAATTCAGTGAAGGTGCGCACACACCCACTGAACAATGTGTAGCAATTAATTTCGCTCTCCCTCCCACATCTGGCGCTTCTGTGTGACCCTGCCTCTACTGTGCCGTGTCGCTCAGGCTAGGCAAGCCTCTGCAATTTCACACGTAAAGGACCCCAATGAAACGTGAAAAGAATATGTGGCATTGTTAAATTGCATTAAAGACTTTAAAACAGTGGATCCATGCCCCTCCCCTCCTTCCCCATTCCAGGGAAAACAAAGCAGTAAATGTGCTCAAATGCTCAGTGACGAGATGTGACATAATGTAATACGCACCCAGAATGCATTTTCGTAAAGGGGAAAATTTCATCACGGCCCCATCCAATTATGATACACCTCAAGAGAGAGTTGAACTTGATAGTAGGAGTCACACCAAAGGGACTGTCAGGCTTCCCAGGCTCATGTACCAACACTGTGTAACCCAGTTTATGTTTGAACTTTATCTTCAGAGTGAAGAACCAGGTAAACTTAGAGCAAGTATAGCTAAAACTATTAATCAACAAAAGCTGACAGTAATTTCAATAAATAATTATTCATTTAAGCTATTTATGAAGCAAAACTGCTAACACTTGCTGCTTTAAACTGATCTGTGTTTTAAATGATTGTAAATAGAACTAGACAGAGACAGAACAAGTGGCAGCTTCTTGCAGATGTGGGTTGTAGTGCAAGGCAGTACAGAAATGTCTAAATATGCTTGAGGTCATTTGTCTCTATTGCATAATTTATCCAACAGAAAGTTCATTTTGAAATGCAAAATCCTGCTTAGTATATATCTTAGTGACAGTTCGCAAAACAAAACAAAAATGACACAATGACAAGGTCAAACATCCAGTATTATAGATCGGATTGTAATTGTAAATCTCTGAACTATTTGCCAGACAAAACACATTCACTTGGTGTTTGGGGACTATTTTCTGATGTTTAAATTGATGAATTGAAAAATAATCAAACATGACTAGTTCAAAACTTACTTCCAGGATATACAGGAGGTGGTGGCATGCTGTTGCAGTCCAGCCAAAAAGTTAAACAGTAATGAAAATAATAATTTAAATAATCATTAGTTGTAGCCCTAATTGCAATCTTCTCCTGTCGCATGACTGAGGATAACTCTAGCAGAACAACAGTGTAAACTCCTGTGCTTATGATTGAGCTCGTTTAAAGCACTTTACATTTTAATCTTTCATTTGCACTCTATGTCCTTTTAATGATTTTAAAGCAAATCATTATTTTATGCTGCAATCTTATACTTAATGCTCTATTCTAGTATTTTATTTCTCTCTTTCTATTTTTCTGTACTTTGTTTTTATTATTAGTGTGGGGGGTGGGGGATTAATTGAGCACATTGAGTTGCCATTGTGTATGAAATGCGCTATACAAATATAACTGCCTTGCCTTGCCTTGCTTAACATCCTGAGTATTCTGCAGGTAACAGCTCATCTGTTGATTTTGAAGACTACATTTGCTGTGTACTACTTTCTTCACCCTGTTCACACCATCCCCTCTGCACCATCTCTCTCTCTCTCTCTCTCTCTCTCTCTCTCTCTCTCTCTCTCTCTCTCTCTCTCTCTCTCTTCCTGTCTCTCTCTCTCTCTCTCTCTCCCTCCCTCCCTCCTTCCCTCCCTCCCTGCCTGTGCCACTGTGCCAGTCACCCTGCTTTAGGGCTCTGGAGATATTTCAAACATGTCTCGGAAATCAATCTTACAGCAAACTGAAGGAAAACATCGAATGTCATTGAGCAATAACTATGAAGCCTGTCAGAGGTGGAGCTGAGAGCCGGGCCTGCGGCGAGTTAGGCCTGCCAGTGTCCCAGTGAGAGGCCTCGTCAGCTGGGCCCCCTGCTTCTTCACACTCACTCACATATGCACACACAAATACGTACTCTGTCTTGCTGCTATAGTGTTTTAGATTTACACCATCTCAATTTCTTTGAGATATTACTGTTGTAATTTGTGTCTCTTTCTTTTGTATTCCATGTAATCAAATAAAATTAGCTTGCTGGGCATCAAACAAAATCATGTCATAAAGATAAATTATCATGTGGTGTGGTGCAAGTGTAAAGAGTTCTCTATAACATGATGTAACAGTGGAACACAATTTATTATGTCTAATCATGCTGAGTACCCATTTGATTACTATATTTGTAACTGCAAATATTTGCCATCTTGTCAAACTGACATGTGAAAATGTAATATTGTGACATTGATTGTAGCCCTATCACACAGCCCTAACAGAACACTGTACCACAAAACATTGTACACATCATGCTCTGAATGTTGTACTGTATAAGGGTTATCCTTTACATCTAGTGGCAGAGGCACACAGGCAGTTATAGATGGACAGAAATGGAAAACATGAGAGAAGAAGATGGATTTCAGGAGGCAGGAGGGGAGAAGGGCAGGAGAAAGGGAGAGACCGGGCCCAGACAGACAAGTGAAGGGAAGCAGAAGTTGATGAAACAAGATGTCACCATTGATGGGTCATTACACCCAAGTAAGCATGGAACACTAGCTGAGGCTGTACTGACCCCCCTCTCTTTTTTGTCTCCCTCTCCGACAAGGAACTACAAGATGTGCTATTACCTTAGTTTCTCACTATTACTTTTTGTAGCTCTGTGGTGATTATCCTCACGGTACAACAAATCACTGCAGTTCACTGTCGAATCATTCCTAATTGGCCCTCTTATATTCATATACACGTGTTTACATCTCCAGGTCAATTGAATTAGGTCTTATAATGAGCCTGGGTGCTGAATATCTAACACTGCTCAGCACATTGGGGCATAAACCGGCACAAATCAGGTGAATCCAGTTAAGAGTGTTTACACTTTACAGCACATGCATCCAGTATTTGTCTCACAGTCCCTTGTTGCACCCATCCTGTTGCTCATTATCATGACTTCAAGCCTACATTACAATCAGGGGAATGGCATCTGATGCCACATCAACGGGTCCAGGATATGAGACCAAAAAGCGACACTAATCTATAAATCCCTAGTGTGAGAGTTTAATAGTAAAGCTCAACCATTATTTGTTTTAAAGCTTACTCATTATTTGGCAACCACGCACACAATGTCCATATCACACAGCCACTGACCACATCCCAGAAATTAGCCAATTAGGACTTGGGGAATGCAGATAGTGAGATGTTAATATATGGAAAAAAGTTTAGATGCTTTCATTCATTCAACATGTCGGGACTCAAGAGTGAGAGGGTTGAATTAGTGATCTGCCAGTGATTTTGTTTTGTTTTTTTCTGTTGACGGACAGGGGAGCCTGAATAAGCAGTGTGATGTGAATATGATAGTGGGATAAAAATTTGATGGTCCTTGGGCTGTTCAGTGGCAGGGAACACAGAGGTCATCGTTTAAGTAACAGTACTGGAACAGATTGAGCCAGTCAACTGTGAAATGTAAGGTTTAATGTGTCTTCATTGGCCTGCATCAGTTACTCAAACATTTGTCTTATTGCATGTGCAATTAAGGTGATATTTAATTATATATAGCATTAAGATAACTGGTTTTCTTGTATGAAATCAGTTCATTGTGTTGAGATGGTCAAAATAGTGTCTGTTGTATGGGTAAAAGGTAAATATGCTACTATGTGTGTGTGTTTTCTACATTATGTATAAGCCAGTAAGCATTATTTTGACACACAAAATAACCATTAGTGCATGCAAACAATCTGACCCAAACATTTCTCACCCAGGCCTTAGCATATCTGTCAATCAAATGAAAAATCACACTAATGTAGTCAGTGTCAGATAAGAGTTTCATGTTTTTACACATGAAGCAGGGAACAGTCCAGAGGGAGCTCACATCAGCCTTCATGTGCACATTTAGACTAGTGAGTGGAACTAAAACCTGGCCCACGAACCAACACGCTTTGGCTCCACTGGGACACACATAAGCGACAATAACAACCAAATTAGCCATGCACATGCAGGCGTCAGCGTGTCGAACTGATATCGGTGAGCCGTGGGCTCAGTCAGTGGCCCCGGGTCCACTCTGGTCCACTGATTCGAGGGACTACTTTGAGCTATCATGCAGCCTGGATGGTGTACTGTGAAATTAGACTAGGGTGTGAAAGTGGAAAAACCAAATAAGCATGAGGTGAAACACGGTATCATGCTCTCTCGCCTGTCTCATTCCCGTGCCTCAACACTGTCAGACTCGATAAAGAAGAAAATTGTCCACGGTCAGAAGTAGCTTGATTTCTCTATTGTGACTAATGTGCCATCTTTGCCTCTAGCTTGTTGAAATTCTTTCTACTTTATCTCTAACCTGAATTATTAAACCATGCACATATTCAACTGTCAAGATATAATCAAAAGAAAAAATATTTCAAAATCAGAGAGAAACTTTTTTTCTAGCTTTTTAAAGCATCTTTATTTTACTCCATGGCAAGAAAGGTCACAAGACTCCAACTAATGACACAATGAACAACCTGAAGGAGCACTGCAGGAGGTAA